>NC_137148.1:1210464-1504882 GCF_951394435.1 Stenella coeruleoalba
AACCACACCACACGTTCATTTCTGGGAATGGGGTAAATGCCAGCATCTGAAACCTTACATGTTATACCAGATCAAACAAAGTGTTACAGCCAGAGAAATTTATTTTAAAATAGAAACATACACACATTAAGCCTTAAAATAGTCAAATTTTAAACAAAAAGGGAAAAAGCCGTTTGATCCCAGAGTCTGCACGGAATGGATTCAAAAAGGCGTCTGATATCCCCTCAAGGACTGTTTACAGACCCCGAGACGAACTCCCCCGGGTGGGGGCAGGGCAGTGACAGCGCAGCCCCCGCCAGCACCGGACGCTCCCGCAGCCATGGTGACCGGACAGACGTCCACGCGGGCAGCGGCGGCAGTGCTGCCAGCTCCCGTCGGACACAGCGTGACGGAACCCGGGGACGTGAGGGACATTCAGGGTTTTGGCAACGCAGGGGGCGTGATGTCAGAAGTTCCACCAAAGCCTCTGCGTGGCTGCGAGCAGCCAGGGTCGGGCTCAGTCTTCGTGGGGTTTCCGCTGGGGATTCCCCTCGTAGGACTCCCCGAACTCGTTCACTCTGCTCTTATCCACGGGATAAAGCCTGCAACGAGACCACGCGTGCGTCACGCCAGCTGGTTTGGACAGACGCGTGCGCGTGTCCTGGGCGCTCGATGGCCAAGACCCGGACGGTCGGCTCACCACGGGAGAGGCGCGTGTGGGTTTGCCCCGTGCCCTCCCGGTGTTCTCGTGACGGTCAGGCCAGAGCTCTGCCCTCGAGGCCGATGAGAGGACGAGGACAGGGATGCCCAAGGAGAGGCAGGGCTGGGATGCGTCCACAGGGGACCTGACCCCGGGCCCCCGCTGCGCAGCACAGGGGCTGAGGCAGCTCCTCCGCCGGACTCCGCTACAGCAGCTGCGAGCGACCCTCATGCCGCACGAGAGCCGTGTGCTCGAGGGGCGATCAAATCAGACAGAAGCAGCGCTCCGGCACCCAGGCGCCAGGCGCCACCCGCCACCCACCACCCACCAATCTCTCCCCGCAGGACCAGGCGTGGGTCTGCGGCCCGAGCGAGTCCACTGGGGCAGCAGCGCCTCAGGCCGGCACTCACCATCGCTGGTAAAGGTACACGAGAAACACCACGTCGTCCCTGAAGCAGGCCAGCCGGTGGGAGGTGGGCATGGTGATGATGAAGGCGAACACGTCGTCAATGAAGGTGTTGAAGGCCTGCGGGCGGGCGGGCGAGGCCGTGGGACAGGGCCCCAGCACCCACCCGGACCACCCAGGCACACGGTCACGTCCCTGCACTCGCGCCGCCCAGTGACCTCAGAGCCACCCCACGAAGCAGGAGCCAGCTGGGGGCGGGAGGGGCTGACGCCCAGGGTACCCCCTTGCACAGACTCCAAGGCCCAGCGTCCCACCTGCTCTCCGCACGCGGGACCCAGGAGCACCACCTGGGAGCCTGGCTATCACGGTGCCGGCCTGCCCGAGAACGGCCAACCGGTTCTGAAGGCAGAAGCATGTTCTAACCATTGCCCCACCCCAAAGCCGCTCGCTCTAGTTCACAGCCAACAGCACGGAGGGCCGTGTGGTCCCCACCTGTGTGTGTGGGACAGGCCATGATGCACTAAGACAGCCCTCGGCCAGCCCGGCCCCGGGAAACTGGACGCGCCGTCTGGGTGGACACGGACCCAGCACCCCAGACACTGGCCACCGGGTCAAGGGCGTCTGCCTGCTCTCTGATTCGTGTTGGCGAGCAGCAGCACGGCTCTAACTCGGAGAACCCCTTGTGCTGCTGTGACAGAGAAGCCTGGCCTTTCGGAGTCGCCGCAGGGCACCCTACGTCTTAAAGGAGCCCCCGACGCTCTTCCACAGAGGGGCCTCCTGATGCATGGCCCAGCCCGACGGCAAGTCCCCGAGGGCCCTGTGCAGGCGAGGCACTGACCTTGTAGGTGAAGGCCTTCCAGGGCAGGTGAGCCACCGACTTCATCTGGGGACAGGGAGACGGAGCACGTCAGCGGCGGCACAGGGACGCGGGGGGCGGCACAGGGACGCGGGGACGCGTCTTACCTTGTAGTTCACGAAGAGCTGGGGCAACATGAAGAGGAAGCCAAAGGCATAGACTCCTGAGGAGACAGACGCGGCGTGGAGACGTGCCGTCTCGGGCCCGCGGCTGCTCCCCCCGGGCTTCAGGACCACCTGACCCCCCACACCCGAGAGCACCGTCCTGCGGTGAACCGCCCGCCTCCCGCCCGCGGGGCTGTGAGACAGCGCCCCTGCCCACACCCGGTGAACGCGGCAGCCTGCGAGCCCGGCCCTGTCCGCCTGCAGAGCGGCCGCGCGGTCAGGACGAGCCTAGTGGGCGGGCGCTCCTCCCAGGACACAGGGCTGGGGGCTGGGGCTCCAGCGTGCCCTAAGACAGCGGGTTCACTGCCCGCACCCAACCATTCCACGGAGAGCACACCGCCCACGGCCAGTCCCGCGGGGCCCAGAGAGAACACGGGGCAGGGCGGGGCCTGACGGGGACCTCTCGGCACACCGGGCCACGCAGCGGCGGGACAAAGCGACCGCTGTAAACGCTGTCTCTGAGACGGGAGACCCAGGACTCACCATTGACGAAGCTGCTGACCAACCAGGAGTACCAGCTGGAAGGGAGGAGCGGGTGATGGCGGAGGCCGCAGGCCCCGGTGCTAGTCTGCTAACCGCCGAGCCCCACACACGCCCTCACACTCTGCTCTCCAGTCCCGGGACCCCGCGGGCTGGCCAGGGGCGACCTGCACGGGGAGCGGCTTCCCAGGAGCCCTCACCGAGGTGAGGGCAGAGACTTGGCACCTACCGACTTTCCTTCACGACTTTCAGTGAGACGGGAAACCACGGACGCCCGTGGGCGCCTCGGCCCCTGTGGCCCCGGGCAGTGTGTTCAAGCCCGAGGCCTGCGCCCGTGAGCATTCCCGACCCCGCAAGGACCAGAGAGGGCCGCGCAGAGCCAGCAGCGGCGGGCAGGCCCAGGCCTGCGGCCGAGGGGCGTCCCGGTGCCAGCCCCACTGCTGGCCCAGTCAGTGACCCTGAGCCCCAGCTGAAGAGTAGCAAAGGTGACGTCCTACCTCTTATATCTGACATTCAGCAGAGAATAGACGGCGCCCCCGATGCAGAGAGGGTAAAGGAGGTACGACAAGTATTTCATGGCCTACGGGGAACAGAAAACGTCCAGTGGGAGTCCACCATCAAACCTGCGGAAACTTTCTTGACGGAACTCACAGACAGAACGGGGCAAACACCCAGAACGTTTAGGGCAGCGAAGCTAGTCTGCGTGGAGGATGTGTGTCAGTGAGCATTTGTGCAAACCCCACAGAACGTCCACCACGAAGACCGCACAGCACAGGTAACAGTAACAATACTGGCCCGTGAAACACAGCCAAGCTGACAGACCGACCCAGGGCAGAGAAATGACGCCACATCCTGGAAAGAACTCTGAGGAGATGCTCCCAGAACTGCGAGTTAGGGCTGCCTTCCAACTAACGCGGTGTGGCACCCTTAATTCTGATTTGAACTTTATCAAAAACCCAATAAAAACTGGGATGCAGCTGATGCCCATTAAGCCAGAAAAGAAAATCATCCCTGCTCGGGAAACGTGTATCACATCAAACTGAAAACCACAGTTCCCCTCGGCAGGGGGAGTCCGATGGCCTAGGACGCAGAGCCTGTGGGGTCACCACGTCTCAGGGACAGAGGCTCAGCTCGCAGCCCCACAGCTGACCACCGGAAATAAGAAATCTCCCGGTGGTACAGGACTGAGCACGGGCGCCCGCAGGGGCTGGGAAAGAGAGGAGCCCCCGGCCTCCCTCCCGGGTCAGGAACCCCAGGCAGGCAGGCTCCCTGGGGGTCTTGGCTCCAGGCAGGCATGCATGCCCCAGGTCGCCGCTCACCTGAGTGTCATACTCCTCCGTCTGCCTTTCAGATTCACTGTAAGTGCCGAACTGCAAGGAAATTCAGTGCAGCCGCGTTAAACCGCGGCCCAGGCAGGCGTCTGCGCTCAGCTGGGCCGCCACGCAAGGAGGGACAGGGCGGCAGGCTGAGAGGCACGAACCCTCGGCCCAGGCGTGGCAGTGCCCCCGCTTCAGAGCCGGGGGTGCAGAGGACCCGATGGCCCCAACCCGCGAGCCACACCGTGTGGGACGCGAGGCGGAAGCAGGCCCGTGAGCCTGTGCGGCGCTCCTCGCGCTGCTTCCTGTTCCCAGTTCCATTGAGTTTTGCAGTGAAGACACTGCTCTTAAAGCAAAGCGGGTTCCCTGGGCTGACTCAGATCAAGAGAAGCCGCATCCCGTCTCCGAGTGCCCTGCCCTTGACCTGGAAACCTGGAGTGCCGTAAACCCCAAGGCCTGTCACAGAAAGCAGGGTGAGCTGCCCGCCCGTAAACCTCAGTGACGCCCGAGCCCCCGCCCGAATCTGCCCAGGGAAGTGCACAGCAGAGGGCAGCTGTCAGGGAGGCTAGGAACTGTGCTGTCATGTGGAGGCATCGCCCCCCGCAGGAGTGGGGAGGGCCACCCCTGAGCCTGGCCGACCACGTCCTGTCCGGTCACGGAGGTGGACGTGATGCTCAGCGTGCTGGTGCTGGGCCTACGCCTGGGGACCCCGGGCACATCAGAGAGCCCCGGAGAGGTGCGGTGACCCGCCTACTCGCCCCGAGACGCCCCTGCACCTCCCTGCCGGTCTGCAGGTGACAAGCTGCCCCTGGGGTCGGAAGGTCAGCAACATGAGCACGTGACGATCACCGGCCCTCACGGTGACCTGCATCTCACCAGGACGCAGCTAGGAAGCGCATCAGCAGTCAGCCTGCACGAGCAGACCGGCCGAAACCCGAAGAAGGTGGGCTGGGAGAAGCCGCAGGAGGTGACACATCCCCGAGAGGGTGCGGCTGGGTCCCTACCTGAAATGCGGGCCTCAGGCCTCTCCAGATGACGGTCACCTTCAAGGCCTTTTTCACTTTCCACAGCTGAGAAGTTGAAAAGTCCACACTTCAGGCTCCAGGACCGGGGAGAAGCCAGGACCCACTCCTCGGACAGTGACTGACCAGGGCACCGGCCGCTCGGGGCCCTCGCGCCCCAGCCCAGCCCGACCCTTCAGCTACGCGCTGTTCCTCACCTTGCCGGCGGGGACGCCCCGGGACGGCCCCCGGTCTCCAGCCCACACCCAGCCTGTGTGCCCACATGGACCTGGCCCCCTCCCCGGGGCCACTGAGGTGGCGCTGGTCGGGCCGTCCCCCCGCCCAGCCCATCTGCACTGGCGCCCCACTCCGCCTGTCCCCAGACTCGCCCTGGCACCTTCTTTCTGCTCCCCGGGGCACCCCAAGCCCCACGCCCTGCTGTGGCTGGGTCTCTCCAGGACCCTCCCTAAAGTGGGACCTGCACCACGGCCGTGAGGTCGGTTCCGCACGGTGACTAGTGCCCACAGGGGGTCCTGCCAGCACTTCCTCGATGGGCGGTGCCAGCGCCGTCCCCAACCCGACAGCCGTGTGAGCCAGTGCCCACTGGCAGGGGCGCTGGAATACGACCACAGCTGAGGGTCCCGGTCAGGGTGGCGCCAGGGGCCTGCCGCCCCCCCACCGCCCCTGCATCACACGTTCTGCTCCGCACGGCGTCCAGCGCAGCGAGAGCTGCACGGGCTTCAGCCACCGTGTTAGCACGTCCCGTGGACAGACGGGCCAAGCTGAAGCTTCTGGGCCACGAGGAACGTGGAGGCATCGGCAGCTCTGCCCGAGGAGCCGCGGCAGCCACGCCTTCGCCCTGCTGCCGCGCCGGCAGCCACTTCTTCGGCAGTGACGCGGGTCCCGACTGAGCCGAGCGCTTGGGCACCGGAACCACAGACACGGCGCTCAGCCCGGCGGCCTGGAGGGCAGCTCACCTCGATGGCAGCCCCGATGCCTGCAGGAACCAGCACCAGCAGGCTCGTCCGCTCGTCCAGCAGAAACAGGAAGATGACCACGGTGCTGAAGCAGCGCCAGAGCACTGGGGAGAAACGGGCTGTGCTGAGGCCCGGGGAGCAGCCCCCCACGCACCAGCACCCTGACCGCTTCTGCCCCTTTGTCCACTACAAAGGAACCGTGGACCACAGGCGGCGACGGGAAATGCAAAACGATTACAAAAGGCCACGGCCCCAGCAGAAGGCAACCTCAGCAGGTGAACGTGTGTAAGTTACACTTACAGACACAAAAGGCACAGGAGGCGTGCTAAGAACACTGGTTCCTGACGGGGTCCCGCACTCTAATCCCAGGCTCTCCTGCTTTCACACGGGCCCTGCGCAGCCTGCGTCTGTCCTTTCAAAGCTGCACTTTGTCCTTTCAGGTTGTGCTTTAGGACATGCCGCAGCCGTGGAGACACTCCCAGTAGGGAGCTCCCTGCCGGGAGCTCAGGCCCCGGGACCCACAAGCCCCGCTCGTGCCACAGGCTGAAAAGGCCAGGGGAGGGCGCAGGAGGGCTCAGCGGGGGACCCTCCCCCCCAAGGAAGCCTGAGGTCATGACAGAAGACCCCGAGACACGGACTCTGGACTCGGGGGCCACCCAGCATCCCAGAGCACCCACTCGGGTGTCACTTCCGCAGGAGGAAAAGAACCGTCTCTTGCTGGAGACCCAGCTCGGGAGACAAGCAAGACTGTGAACCGACACAGACGGGCGCTGAGCACTGGCACCCGTGTCGCCTGCCCTCCGTGCTCCCAGGCTTCCGTGGCGCTCACCACGACAGCGGACATAGCACCCTCCCGGGCTGCTGCCACAGGGCATCTAAAAGCCCCTCCCGAACGAGAGCCACGGGCGATCGCAAACTGTAGGTTTCCAGACGAGCTTTATCCCCTGCCTGCATCAGCGGCGGCGGGACAGGCCTCGAGGGCGGGGGCAGTTCTTGGAGCACCTACCTGCTTTGGTGGACATTCCGGTCATGCTCTTCTTTTTCTTCCAGAAACTGATGTCATTTTTAAACGCTAGGAAATCAAAAAGCAGCTGGAAAGAAAACGGGACAGCGATGAGCCCCTCAAGCTGTGTAGACAAGCCCGGGCCCGACCTGAGATGCTGGCCGTTCAGTAACACCCGTGTCTCCCAGCACAGCTCTGGAAGATTCGGCTTCACTGGCGGCCAGTTCCCAGGCCCTGGGGACCGCTGCAGCTTGGCGCCGGTGCCTCGCGGCCTCAGCCCTGCCCCCGCCCCCGAGCCCCCAGCCGCGGTGTGTAACGGGGATTCTGCCGGCAGGGCTGATCCGTCACTCTCTGAACTGCCACGCCATACCTCCCACGAGCAAACGCTTGTTTTACAAAGTCAGTCGTTGATCTCACTGGTTTTGGATTTGTTTTCAAAACAGCTTCCAAAAGCAGCAGACGAAGCCCCAGGTCCTTCAGCTGGTCAGCGCCCGAGGTGCAGACCCTCTCCCGAGCGGGGTGGGGGGCAGGCCCCGCTGAGGGCCCGGGACCACTCACGTGGAACGCGGCCACGAAGAAGGTCAGCGCTAAGAAATACAAGTTGGTGTCGACGAAAATCCCTTTCACTTCGTCAGCGTCCTTCTCTGAAAACCCTGCAAAGGACCGAGACCCTGCGTGAGACGGACGACGCCAACCCCACACCAGAGCCCTGGCCGGGCTACCCCTCATCAGCAGGAAGAGCTCCGCGGGCCACACGTGCCCTTTCAAGGGGGACGATCGCACAGGCGGACTGGAAGCCGGGCTCCGGGGCTCCCGGGCTGGACTGACCCCTGAACCCGGGGCACCCGCCCAGCGGCCTCACCGAACTGCTGCAGTGAGAACACAGCGTCCTGCATGTGGATCCAGAAGCGCAGCCGCCCCAGCGAGATCTTGTCGTAGGACACGGTGAGGGGCAGCTCGGTGGTGGAGCGGTTGATGACCTGCGGGGAGCGCGCTGTCAGAGCCCAGCCCCACGCACGCCGCTCCGCCCGGACCCAAGGCCGCGTCTCCCCTGCCCTCTCCTCCTGTGGGGCCCCAGCTGTCTTCGCGGCCCCGGCAGGGCGCCTCCCCCAGGAAGCCCTGGCACCCTGACCTCCCGCCCACCACCCGGGCCCTGCGCGTCTCTCGTGACCACAGCCCCGGGCGCTGGCGCCTCCCGGGCAGGAGCTGGGGGCCCGCCCGAGCGGCCGAGCCACGCACAGGCCCGAGGGAGCCCTGGCTACTCACCGTGAGGTCCTTGACCCGGCTGCTGAGCTGATCGATGAACAGGATGGGCAGGTAGTGCACCGTCTTCCCCAGCCGGATCCTGGGGGATTGGAGCCGTTTCAAGGCCGCAGCGAGCTCCCGGGCCCCCAGGGTGACCTCACAGAGCTCACTCCCCCGCATCTTCAGTGGCTTCTGGTCACAAGAGTCCCAGGACACGCCTCCCCAGGGCAGCAGGGGCGCCACGAACTACGTTCTTCCCCTGCAGAGCTGCCACCAGGAGGAGGTGGGGACCATGCGCACAGTGGGACACCACTCAGGACGCGAGGGGAAGCAAGGGGCCGCGTGTGCGTTGACACGGGGCAGCCCGCCACGTGGTGAGAAGACAATACCCATCGACCCTCCACGCCTGGCTTTCACCCCATGATCCTTCTGTGCCTTTCACACTCAACCGTGTGAATGGATCATGTGTTCAGAAATTAGATTTTAGTTTTACAAAAGGGAAAACCTCATGACACCACCACAGGACCCACTGGAAACTGAAAAAAGAAACAATTCTGAGCAGAGCCATTTCTAGGTGCTATGTGACGACCCAGTGACAGGCTGTGATCTCACAGGGGGGCTCCCTGAAGTGTAGAGACACAGGATAACCTAAGTCAGTCACTCTAACAGTCTTGCTTACGATAGCAAGTGATGGGAACAGAACAACCTGATAATCAATTTTAAGCAAAGGTAATCGAGTCAGAGCTAACAGGACGCAGACAGGACAGAACCTCCCGCGCACGGTGCAGAGGAACAGGGTCTCATCAAGGCTCTCCGCTTGCCCTCCAGCTTCTGCCAAGAGCAAAGGGCAAGACGACTGCCTGTCGTGCCATCGTTTCCCTTCCATATCCCGGCGGCAGCCGTGATCAGCAAGACACCCGGGGAGCAGGGACAGGCTGGGGCGCTCCAGGAAGCACCCCAGGCCCCCCGTCACAGAGAGGGCTCAGGAATGTGGGCACGGCCCATCTGCTGTAGGATTCTGGCCGGCCTCGATCCCTCCACCCGCCACCCACCAGGTCACCCCTTTGCTGTCCGCTCAGGGAGTGAACGAGCGATGCGCAAAGCTGGGCAGGTGAATGTGAACTACGGTGGCCTTCCCACCGTCCGGGCCTCAGCTCAGCGGCCAGACCAGCAGCACTTACATCTTCATGTACCGATGCACATCGGCGGGCAGGGAGGCCCCGTCAAAGACAAAGTCATCCACCATCACGTTCAGGGTCAGCCTTGGTCTCCAGTGAGACACGGGTTCGTCCAGGGCACTCGCTGGCCTCTTCTCAGCCTCGATCTGCTGCTACACGTAAGGACTGACTTAGAGGAAAAGACCAAGGCTGGAGCGGGAGGGGCCCGGGGGGGCTGAGGCAGCAGGGTGCTGGCACTGTCACCTGGGAACAGCCCCCGAGCCGAGAGCACAACCGTAAGAAGGGCCAGCGGAGCATATGGGGGGACCCACGGCTGCCAGCTCCCCGACTCTCATTCCCGCGCTTCCTTCTCGCAACAGAAGACAAGGGTGTGCTGTTTCGCACCACGGGGTCCTGGATCGCACTGCCTCCTGTTTCGGGCCCTTGTCCGGAGCAGGGATTCCGAGAAGGACGAGGCTCCGGCACATTTGCAGGAGGTGCTGGAGCTGAGAGCCCCGCCCTCTGCAAGGAGGCTGAAGGGAGCCGCTTCTAAACCGGCTCCACCCCGCTGTCTGGAACGGGGCACGTCCATGTCTAGGGAACAAGCCTAAAGCTACTGAACTCAGAAACAAACTCTGCCCGCCAAGGAAATCTTGATTTCAGATCTAACTGAGAAGCTCTGTGAACCGTGTCGTTCTATTAATATTTATCTCCTCCCTAAAGCTACAATTTAGCACTAACAGTTACACTAAAAACGTTAGCGACAGCTAACGTTTATTCAGCACCTGTAAGTTCCAGAGACTCCTTCCACCCTTCACACCACCGCCTGGCACCCCAGAAAGGCCCACGAGGCAGTGTCGTGCGGTCCCCAGGGAAACAGAACTGAGGGGTCTCTCCAAGGACACACACGAGACAGCTGCAGACACATCCTGGAAAGCTGCCGCCCCTGGCGTGGATGACTTCCCTTGCATTCAACGCGGACCCGAATACCAGGATCGCTCCGTCCCACCCTCCACTGCGGTAATGACCGCGTATGTGATCTCCAGCCTTTCCCTGTACGTACAGCTTTCTATGGGTGTACAAGATACAATTTGCACACACACCTTTTTCATAATTTTGAGTTACATCCTTAGAACAAATATTCAAGCGTTGTCCTGTCCTACACACAGTGCAGTGTCTCCCAACTCTAAGCTCTGACTGCAGCTGAGCTCTGCAGAAGGGGCTGCCCTGGACCCATTGGGGTGCACACACGCTCTCTGGGGGCTGAGAGGTCCTGTGGCCTGAGAAGGCATCTGGGTAAAGAAAGTCACTGAACAGGCTTCCCTGGCGATCCAGTGGTTAAGACTCCACGCTTCCACTACAAGGGGCACGGGTTCGACCCCTGGCTGGGGAACTAAGATCCCGCATGCCACACGGCACAGCCAGAAAAAATAAAAAACAAAAATCACTGAACTACTTAAACTGCACGTCACTAATTCGACATAAACTTATCTGCAAACCCATGAGAAGTTACTGAGCTGAAAACGTATGTGCCGGTAACATCTGATCGCCTCACTTCCCAGCAGTCAGTCCAGCGCCAGACGCAAACCGTACGCGCACACACGTGTGTGTGAACTACAAGGGGCTCAGCAGGTTTCCTTCAGCCGGCTCCGCTCACCTGCGTGGCAGATTCCCCAGTGAGCAGGTTCACCTCTTCCGGTTTGGGGACCATGTAGGTGGTCAGCGGGCTCACCAGGTGCACCTGCTTCCCGTCGTGCCAGGGCAGGACGCCGGCGTGATGGACAAAGATGTAGGCATACAGCGTCCCGTTGTTCCTGGTTTTCTTTGGAACAGAAACATTGACTGTCCTGCAACAAAACAAATGATGATTTCAATCACGTACACATTACGTTGTGTGTGCACAGAGTGGAGACTATGCAAATATTTCTACAAAAAATGTTGTTTCAAACCCAGACCAACCAATTTTAGCTGAGAAATACTAAAAACGGAACCCAGCGACCTGGATGTTCCTGAAGTCCTGAGTGCGCACATCTATGGAACACACCCTGCAAGCACGGCAGCTGCCCAAAAGCTGAAAGGCCTGCATTCCGGGCGCTGAGGTCACAGGCTAAGGGGGCCAACACCAAACGTGTGTGCCCCGCCCCCTGCCCCGCCCCCGCAGCGGCAAGAGGATGTGTATCCCGCAAGACACCACGCACCCCGGTGCTCACTCTGACGCCTCCCAGACAGCCAAGAGGGAAGAGGAGAACTTGTGACAAACACATGATCTTTAAAATTAAACTTGCTAGAATTTAAGAAACTAAAACCATAGCTTAAATACAGCTTCAAAAAGCCACTCTACAGACGTCAACGTTTATATTGCTTGCTCTGTTGCAAAGTTACATTTCACTTAATTACGATTTTCTGCTAAATTCTTTCCTCCGTCCCCTTCCCTTTTCCCTTCTAGACGACATAACTGAACCACTTCTGCCAGGAAAACGCAAGTTGTTTTCTGTGGGAAACTGCGTGTGTAAGCTCTGTTCCCCACGTAGTCCCCACCATAATCCCCACTCCTCTGGAAGCTCCCCAGGGCCGCACCGTATCCCAAGCTGTCAGACGCTGGGTAAGCTACTTCCTAAAGGACAAACTCGGCGTCTGCTACTTTCAAGTAAAAAAGTTTGCTTGTGTGCGTATCACACACACCTGCAATGAAAACGTTCTACCGTGCACGAGATGGCTGGTGACGCTGCTTCTCCGTGGTACCCTCCTCACGTGCAGAACGCTGACCTGTCAACAATCTCAACGTCAATGATGCCTGCCTGTCACCCTGTCCACAACCATACCTCTCAAATTTGGACTCCACGTCAAAGTCCTCCACGTTCAAGACCAGGTCCACGTTGTTCTCGGCACCCAGGTTGGACCGTGTGGCGGTGTACACGCTGAGCTGGAAAGGACGTCAAGAAAGTCAGCTGGACAAGGCCCCTGGCAGAAAGCACACAGAGACCTGACCAGCCACACAGGGAAAGGTGCATCTTAACTCCGCAAGGGACACAACTCCGCCCGGTGACAGGACGTTCCGGGACGCGCCTGCTGCAAAGGAACAACCTGCTAAAGTGTGTGGCTGCCTGATGAACGGGGCAGGGGTACAGGGACTCTGGACGCCATGTGATGGGGTGAAGAGGGTCACGGGGGCCAGCGTGCGGGGTCAGGAGCTTTACGATTCGGGGGCGGGGAGGAGAGAACTCTGCCCAGACCCGGTCAGGTTCAGGTGCGAAGGGCCCGGCCCCGCCCAGCCCGAGATCAGAGGTCAGGTGCGAAGGCCGGCGCTCACCTGCAGCTTGGGCCTCCGCGCCAGGTAGGGCTGGATGCAGTTGCCGTCGCCGGCGCACGGGCGGGTGTAGACGATGCCATACATGACCCAGCAGGTGTGCACCACGTACACCACGAACACGCCCACGACCAGGCTGGTGAAGGAGCTGCGGCCGCTCCACATGGCGCCGCCGCCGCCGCCGCCGCCCGGCCCGGCCCGCCTCGCAGCCGCGGGCCCCGCCGCCCGCCCTTCCGGCGCCCTGCCGGCCGCTCCGGCCGCCGCCGCTCACACGAGAGCCGCTGCGCGCCGCCGCCACCGCCGGGGAAAGAACGCGCTGCGCGCCGCGGGCCGCCAGCCGCCCCGCATGCTCCCGCCGCCGCCGCCGCCGCCGCCGCCGACCTGTCGCTGCGGGATTCGCCGGTACGCCGCTTCCGGGCCCGCGCCGCCCGCCGGAAGTGGGCGCGCCGCGCGGCCCCCTGGGAAGCGTAGTCCTGCCGCCGCCGCGCACGCGCGCACGCCTGCGTGAGTGGCGCGACGCCATCGTCACCCGCCTGCGCCGTCCTCCCGGCGTACCCCGCGGGGTCCGGGCGCTGGCAATTCGGCGGGTCCCAGGGCACCTATGGGGCGGGGGCGTCGGGAGGGCCGGGGCGCAGGGCTCTCCAACGCCGCCACCACCGGAGAAGCGGGAGGGACCCTCGCACCCGGGCCAAACGGCGGGGCGGCGTGTGAACGCGGAGGAGCCGGGCCTGAGACGCGGCGGGGGTGTGCGCTGTTCTCAGCCTTTCTGAGTCTGGCGTTATGTCAACGTGAAAAATGGAAGAGAAAAGAAATAGACTCACTAAAGTCAGCGACCCTTTCGTGTTGATTTCCGTCGTCTTTAAATATGAACCCCCAGAGGGGCGCCTTTGAAGAAAAACACAGCATTTCTAAATGAAGGGCCGAGGCCCTTGTCAACGAAAGTAATCGATAAACAATCTATAACAATAGAAAAGAGTTTTATTTGAGCCAAGCTGAGGACTAGCCCAGAAGCCCGCTTACCAGGTTTCCCCGAGAAACTGCTCCGGATAAGCATGATTTTCGGCACAGTTTTATATTTCGTCAGAACAAAGAACATTAAACAAGTCAGATAACATTTCTTCAAGGTTTTAATAAAGAGAACAGATCAGCACGTAAACAGCGAATCAGTATGGCCTTGGCGCCTGGGAAGGGCTTCTTATCAAAGGAGGACCAGCATTGGCGTCCCAGGAAGAGCGCCATTTAATCTTTTTTTTTTAACATGGACATTCTTTACTTCTGGTCAATGTGTCCTTTTTTTCTAATAATTAAAGCAGATGTACAATGTATGTCTCATAGGCCACAAACAGGCTATTTTAGTTAGCATCAAATTCAAGTTAATTCATATATAAGCCAGAACGACTTCCCTATATCTCAATATGTGAACAGTTTTTTTTTCTTTTTTCTTTTTTTCTTTTTTCTTTTTTTCTTTTAAATCACCCTCCAGTGCCTCCCAGGAGCCGAGGCTGCTGAGGGCTGGACCGGATCCTCAGTAGCTCCCCTTAGGGCCAGTCCCCCCGCCCGCTAGAGGGAGAGCTCAGCTGGGGCTCCAGGGAGTGAGGGAACTCATTCCCCCTGTCCAGGCTGTTGAAAGCTGCCCAGTTGGCCCCTGGAAGGGCACGTGCTCTTCCTGTTTGCATTAAAGAGTCCGTGGAATCAGGACCTTTGATTCATTGGAGCCTCCCATGCCCAGTGGCCGGCCCTCTGTGATGGAGAATGCGCCATCCTCATTCGCATTCACATCCACTTCTCTTTTCCTTCTGTCTCACAATCAAAAACATTGCTAAGCGTTTATAGAAACAGTAGATGCTGTTAAAGACCCAATAAATTGCTCAGGGCTTCAGAGAAGGGGGTGGGGGCTCGCTGAGTAGATGGGAGGGTGATTTGCTGCTGCAGAGACGGTGGAGGGATGGAGGCCTCCCAGGAGGAAGGCATCAGGGGCGGAGTGCAGCGGTGGCTCTGGGTCACCCCCCTGGGATATGGGTCAGAGACTTAGGGGCATCGGAGACTTTTCCCTGCCTCTTGCACCCTCACGTACTCACCCTCCCCTGTAGCATCTTCTTGTGGCCATGTTGGCTTCCGCCATTGGAATAGCATGTAGCTGGACCCCCGTCTCCACCTTCCCCTCCCGCCTGCTCCCTGTTCAGCACACCTGCCCTCCTGTTGGAAACCCTTTGCTGACTCCTGTCACCCTGAGTATAAAATCCATCCTCCGTAGCAGGCTTACCAGCCCTTTGCCCTCAGCTGTCGTGTGCTGTGCTCCTGCCACACTTGGGGAGCACCTTCAGGGCTGGGCTGCCCTACACCCTGCAGCTTTGCCCTCGGTGCTCTACTCTGTGCAGCGGAGGAAGGCATGCTATAGGCCTCTTAGTCTGCAGGGAACAAAGGCCACCTCCAGTTTTGTGAGCCTACAAGGGGATGGGTGCGGTACCCAGGGCAGGGCATCTCATGGCATCCAGAGGCCAGGATACAGCCGGCCTTCAGTGGGGGGGCTCTAGGATGCAGCTTCACATCCCTCTCCCAATCTTGCAGACTGAGCTTTGATCCAGTTTGAACTCCGTTCCAGGTGCAGCTGGTTATTGTTCTGCAGGGAGGAGAGCCGTCCCGCAGAGCTGGGTGTCCCGCTGTTTGTGCGTCCAGGAGCTATGAAAAGGCCTTGGTGTGTGGGAGCCTGGGGCCCACACAGCTTCCAGACTCCAGGTCACGCCCTGTGTCCGATGCCCAGCCCTCTTGGTGAGGCTGTGGCTCCCACGGGGTTCTCTTTCCCACCCACAAAAAATACTCAGTGTTGGAAAGTTCCTCATGACAGCTCTCCTGTTTCTGAGCGGCCCTCCTGGTGCTGGTTTGTAGGTGATATCTGGAGAACTTACTGTTGAGGGTGGGCATTTGGTTGGGGTCCCTCGAATGCTAATACCTTTCCTCCAGAGTGAGGCTTATTCTCAGGGCCCCTCAAATGTCAGCCCCGGGCGCTGTGTGAGATCAGAACCCCAGTGCTCACACACACACCACTCAGGCCGTCACAGCCGGGTGCTCTGCGCTGTTTCCTCACGGCGTGGGGTCACCTGGAGAAAGAGGGGAAGCAGCTGCTGCGCCCAGGGCTGCATGGAGCCCCCCCACCGCCCAAGGGCCTTTCTTTCCTTCATTCATGGTAATTCCCAAGTGGAGTGGACTCCCGGTATGATCCCAAGTTTTTATTTTATTTTTTGGGCCCAAGAACTACTCACCACGCCCCTGAGGATGAATGACTATGGACAGCCTGGGATGGAGTCCACAGACCCAGGTTCCCAGGATAAGGGAGGGGGCTGCCATCGGGGGGAGAAACCTCCTCCGCACCCCCTCACTTCCAGGTACGCCATCGAGTCCATTGTTGTTTTTGCTTTAAACATTCAACTATATTTTAAGTAAATTTAAAATGAGCAAAGATACATTTTGTTTCTGTACATACACCTGTGCTCTTGGCTCTCGTGTACATATGCTGGCTTCTAGCTCGTGTTTATTCCTTTAGCCTCAGTAACTTCCGTTAGCATTTCTTGTTCTGCCAATCTGCTGGTGGTAAATTCTCTCAACTATTGCTTGTATGAGACTCTTTTTAATTTGCCTTCACTTTTTGGAAAGATTTTCACTAAGTGTATAATTCTAGGTTGATGGGCATTTTTTCTTCCAGCATGTTAAAGAATATTGTTTTATTATCTTCCAGTCTGCATTGTTTCTGATGAGAGGTTAGCGGTTATAGCTATATTACCTTTGTTTCACTTTATGTAGGCTGTCTATTTTCTCTGGCTGCTTTTAGAATTTTTATAAAAAGTCGCTGGTTTTCGGCAGTTTGCTGTAGCAGTTTCCCTTGTTTGTCCTGCGTGAGGCCAGTTGAACTTATTCAATTTGTGAGTTTCATCAAACTTTAAAATGTTGCAGCCAGGATTTCTTCAAATACTTTTCGTCTGCCTCTTCTTTGGGGTATGTACGTTGACGTGTATGTTAGACAGCCTGCTCTCCCAATGTCAGTGAGGCTGTTGACTTTTTCGGGTTTTATCTCCTCTCCTTGCTTAGGTTTGAGTACTTTCTAAAGCTATGTATTCAAGCTCCCTGGTATATTTTTGCAGTCTCCAAACTGCTCTTAAGCTTATCCTGTGAATTTTTCATTTTAGATGTTATAGTTTTCATCTCTAGAAGTTCCACTGAGTTTTAAAAAAAATTATTTATTTTATTTATTTATTTTTGGCTGCGTTGGGTCTTTGTTGCTGTGCGTGCGTTTTCTCTAGTTGCAGTGAGCGGGCTTCTCATTGCGGTGGCTTCTCTTGCTGTGGAGCATGGGCTCTAGGAGTGCGGGCTTCAGTAGTTGTGGCTCACGGGTTTCAGTAGTTGTGGCTCACGAGCTCTAGAGCACAGGCTCAGTAGCTGTGGTGAACGGGCTTAGTTGCTCCGTGGCATGTGGGATCTTCCTGGACCAGGGATCAAACCCATGTCCGCTGCATTGGCAGGCAGACTCTCAACCACTGCGCCACCAGGGAAGCCCCTCCATTGAGGTTTTTTTTTTTTTGCGGTACGTGGGCCTCTCACTGTTGTGGCCTCTCCCCTTGCGGAGCACAGGCTCCGGATGCTCAGGCTCAGCGGCCATGGCTCACGGGCCCAGCCGCTCCACGGCACGTGGGATCTTCCCGGACTGGGGCACGAACCCGTGTCCCCTGCATCGGCAGGCGGACTCTCAACCACTGCGCCACCAGGGAAGCCCTCCATTGAGTTTTTAATTCTTTTTTTTACCTGCATCTGGAGAAAACACCCTACGGTAAATAGTGGTGTTTCTTGTATTTCTTTACAGCCACACGTCTCTATTTTGTGGATGTACCACAGTTTATTCAATGGTCTCCATGTTGATAGACAACTGGGTTGTTTCCAGTCTTTAGTTATTAAGACTAGGGCTGTAATGCATACCCTTGAATATACAATTTCTCATAGTTTTTGATGGTGTGTCTGAGATAGGTTCTGAGAGGTGGAGGCGTAGGTTCAGATGGTAGGTGCAGGTGTTCTCACCAGGTGCAGCCACGTTTCTTCCCCGGCTGGCACACGGCTCAGATTCTCACCGCCAGTGTGAGCGTGCGTGCTCTTCTGGTGCTCTGCGTTCAGGGTCCAGTGTCAAACAGTCTGACAGGTGAGGTGCTGTTATGTGGTGGGAGTTTTCGTGGGTGTCTCTCTGAAGACGAGAGACGCCTGGCCGTGTTGGAGCAGAGCTGTGGCTGCTCTGAGCCCCATTCTGTGCTGAACTTGGGGTGTTTCCTGAGCCCATTCATCCTGACGCATCGGAGGTGACTCTGCAGGGTTTATTTATCAGCAAAAATAAAACCCTGTGAAGAGAAACTGTGAGAAATGCAGTTGAGGTGCTGCTATGTGGAAACAGCAGGAACAGATCGGAGGCGCCGAATGGGGTGGGTGCCGGCCTCTGGGCCCCTTCTCCCCTGGGGTGGGTTGGCTTGTATTCCTAGGTGTGGTCACAGCTCGCGGAGTGAAGTTGGCCGTGACCAGTCAGTCCTGGACACTGGACTCAGCTTTCAGGTGAGACGTGTAACTCCTCCTAGAGTTACCTTTGGTGAAATCGGGATAATCCGCCTATTGGCGGAGAGTTGAGGAGAGCAGATGTTGGAAACCCGCGGCCCAGAGCCCAGCACGAAGGACCAGCCAGGTCCTACTAGGTTGTCCTGGCCGCCGGACCATCGTTTGTTGGACGGCTGCCCTGTGAGGCATTGGCCGGCCTGGAGGGAGGGTCAGAAGGGTCTGGCTCTGGGTCCGTGTGGGTTTGCCGTGATGGCTTCAGCAGCTGACATCCCTTGTCTGAGTTCTGGAGGCTGGGGGCCCAAGATCAAGGTCTCTTTGAGGGCCATCTCCTCACTGTGCCCTCATATCTGTCCCTGCCTGTGTCCTAATCTCTTCTTGCAGTGACAGCGCTCGGATTGGATTAGCGCCCTCCCTGGTGACCCCTTTCAGCTTGATTACCTCTTTAAAGACCTTATGTCTGAATTCAGTGACATTCTGGGGTCCTGGGGGTTAGGGCGTCAACATGTAAGTTTGGAGGGAAACAGTTCATCCCATACAGCCCCTCCTCCAACTCCATTGCGAATCCTCCTGGAATGTCACCAAAATCGGCTGTTTCGAGGCTTAGAGGAGATGGCGGGCAGGAGTGTGAGGTCACGGGAAGGGAGGGGTGCACACAAGCGGGTGCAGCGGCTCTCACCCTCTCAGGAGTTGGACGCCCTCTGCTTCTCTCACAGCTGGATTGGCCCTGGCCCCAGGGCGCAGTCCCCACCCCGGGGGCAGCGTGCGCCGTCCTTGCGCGAGCGGGGCTGGTGTGGGTCGTGTCCTGAGGGGCTCGGGAGGCAGACCCGTAGATCCCTCTGCCCCCAGCGAGGTGCTGGTGGTCCGCCCCGCTGTACCCTCATGGACGGACCAGCTTTCCAGGAGGAAGATCAATGTGATGACAGGTTTCAGCCGTAGAGCACTCAGCCCTGTCATCATCTCACAGATAGCTGGGCGAACCTTCCTGCAGAGCTTCTAATATGACTCCGTGTCGGTACTGGAAACGTGTTTTTGAACAAATAATAGATTCTCTTCTCTGGAACATGCGGGGAGCCAAACAGCTTTTGAAGGCCCCAAACCTTCAGGAAATAGCCCTTCGTGGCAGGAAGAGGCCAATTTGACATGGCCACGTCTGGAGCTCTGTCCTGCTTCCCTTGTGCTCTGATGTTTCTGTCTGAGCTCCAGCCCTGGGCCCTGATTGTTGCTATAACAACCCCGCCCAGGACTGAGAGCAAAATCGACAGCCCTGGATCTTCCACGTGGAGACCCCACTGCGAGGGTGCAGATCCCTCCCAGAGGGCACGGAGTCTCTGCACACCTGCCGCAGGTGCGCACAGGGAGCTGGGGCTGAGTCCAGAGAGGCTGCCCCAGCGCAGGGCGAGGGCCAGGCGGGAGCGAGGGAGCCTTTTAGCAGCGGGAGTGGGATGGGCACAGAGAGGCCGGGCCCCGTGCTCAAGACCTGGATGGCTGGGGCCGGTCTCCTGGGGGTGGGTGGCATCCCGCACAGTGTCCCCGCCCGGCCTCTCCCGCTGACATCGTCTCGGGCCTGGCCTTGCTTACACTGAGCTCGTTAGAGCTGTGAGCAGGGCTTTCTTCCAGGCTGGACTGGTCAGCCCAGCACTCACATCTCATCGCAGAGTGAGCACAGCCCTCGCTCGGTGGACCTTGGGTCCCAAATGTCTCCAGTGACGTCAGCTGCTCAGGCAAACTCCGTGCGGTTCACCGTGGCGGGGGGTTGGGCAGAAACGTTAACTGCAAGCCCTCCGTACGGCGTCCAGCACTCAGAGAACAGGAGACGATCTGCTCACGAAATAACTACATTTCTGTCTGAACAGAGTGCGTCTGTGAGATGCTGTCCCCGGGAGAGTCACCCCCGTCACACGTCCACCCGAGCTGGTGCACAGCCATGTGACCTCAGGTGGGCCCTGGGCCTCCCCAGTCGCCCGTTCTGTCTGGGGTGCGTGGGTGAGGAGGGATCCCGCGACTCAGGGAGCCTTCCTTGCTGTCTGCGGCCGTACATCTCCTGGTGGGCTTCCGAGACCACTCCCTTCAGCTGCTCCCAGCTGGACACGTCCCCAGGGAGCTCTGGGTCATGCTCCTCTGGCCACCAGGTAGTCTTGTTCTAAACGGTTAGCTTTCTCTTCCTTCACATCTTTTCTCAACGTCTCTCTTTCCAGCCTGAGTTAAGATCTGAGGTTTTCCAGTTCTTCACTGGTGGCCTCCAGTTTTCACGTCTCTGTTGATTTGATCTCGAGTTTTGCTTCCCTTTAAGCTGACTCAGGGCCCCTCCTATAAGTGTATAAGCTAGTATAGTATAGTATAGTATAAGCTATAAGTGTCTCAGAATTTGCTGTCTTTTCTCCAGAAGAGCAGAAGCTCCATTGGCCAGTCCCTTGTCCCCACCTGAATTAACTAAAACTCTGACCGGGACCGTACACACCACCATCTCCAGGACCAGCGTGAGGCAGACACTGAGGCTGTCAGCCGACGTCCAGGGCCCGGCCTGTGCGGCGGAGGGTTTGCCCTGCCCAGGTGAGGCCTGGCCCTTTGCCCCCGACTCCAAGGCCCTGGAATGTCTGGCCTGATGCGAGCATCCTTGCTTCCCTGGCCCAGGGAACATGACTCAGGTCAGCCACGCCATGTGGTCACACCAAATAAAACCCTGGACTCAAGGGCTCAGGCCGGGCTCCCTGGCCGTCGCCCCCCGGGCGTGTTGTCACCGTCCAGGACTCCTCGGAGGGAGGGTGCCCGGGCTCCCCTGGGCCCTGCCTTTGTGTCTTCCCCCTGCACACCCCTCCCCCGCCGGCTGGCTGTAATCTGGGCGCTTGGCTGTCATGTCATAAGTCAGTTTTGCTGAGCTGAGTCCTAGTGAGTCATTGAACCTCAGGGTGGTCTCGGGACCCTCGCACTGCACAGCCAGCAGCTGCAGAACATCACCCGGCACCGCCAGCACCGGGACACACAGCAGACCTGGGGCGGGGCCGGTGGGGGGGGACTTGCAGCAAGAGGGCGCCTCCTGCCTCCCTCCCCCCCTCCCCCTCCCCCGCACAGGGATGATGTCACATGACCTGGGGGCAGGGCGGGCTGCCTGGGGCGGGGGGCAAGACTCTGGCAGATGTGGTGCTGTGGACGTCTAATGCCCCGCAGCTCAGGGTTCACCTGCAGAGAGAGGTGCTGAGAAGGACGGGGAGATGGCCTCAGGGGTCCCTGGGGAGGCCCTCGCAGTCCCTCGGAGCGGGGCACAGCCCTGGCCACGGCTGCATCCTCCCGGGCCCCTGGCGACGGTGGGTGTGCTGTCACCCCAGGCTGCCGTGCGGTCCCCGACATGCACACCCGAAGGAGGATGCCAGCACTGGCGAGTCCCGGGGCTGGGGGAGCGGACCGGCAGGGGCGGGTGGTCAGCAGGGCAACTGCAGGTGCCAGTCAGGGCTGGCGGGGTGCCGCCATGTAGGGAGCCGCAGAGGCCAAAGCTCTGGGGATCCGCCGAGCAGGGCTGCAGAGCACAGGACGCGGAGGCCTCCGCCGAGCAGGGCTGCAGAGCACAGGGCGCGGAGGCCTCCGCCGAGCAGGGCCGCGCATGTGCAGCAGACGGAGAGGGCAGGGCGCCCTCCAGGACCCCATTCTCACCAGGCACGGGGGCTCGGGGGCCCGCGGTCTCAGGTGGCAATAGGAGCGGGCGGATGGGAGCTCCTTACGGGTTTGGGAGGTGGGTGACGTCGGGGGCACAGTTGCCGCCGGGTTTGGGCGCGTTTGGAGCTTTGAGTGCAGTGCGGCTGGCCTGTCAGGTGACGGAGGGCCGGCTGCGTGGAAGGAGGGGCTCAGGCCCAAAACGTGGGGTCTGCATTGGGGGAAGGGGGCGTGACAGCAGCCCGACCAATGGCTGGGGTGGCAGTGATGGGGTGAATGACCCCAGAGGACTGGAAAGACAGCCAGAGAGAGGAGGCCACATGGGGCGAGGTGGGTGGAAGGTGACGGCTCCGGGGACAGGAGGTCGAGACCAAGCAGTCTGGATGTGGAAGGTCCTGAGGCCGAGGGAGGAGAGCAGAGGGAAGAGAAGGACACGGGGAGTTGGCAGAGAAGGCCGGCCGCTCAGCGCCGCGAGGAGACTGCCACCCTGGGGTGCAATGCGGCCAGGACCTGCAGTCACCCCGCAGGGGATTGGGGGGGAGTCAGGGAGGGAGGGGCGGAGTCTGGCAGGGTAGGGGCTGGGATTATCTACCCAGGGGAAGGCAGGGTCCATTCATCGCCCTTCAGGGTGGAAGCCCGACTTGCTCCGCCGTCCTGGTCGTCATCTCGGTGAGGAGAGGCCTGAGGAAGACAGACCCTGGGCAAGAATTAACACGTCCAGCCGGCTCTTTCCGCCTCTGTCCAGCGTCAAAGCCGGTGTTGGATGGGCACGTTGGTGACAACCACGGCCTCTGACGGGGGCCAAGGGCTGAAGGAGGCGGCTGGGCCTCGCGCACAGGCAGGTGCTGCACGGTGGTGCCACGTGGCCATGGGTCCAGGCAGCCAGTTACGTAGATTCCCCCACCGCCTTTGTCACTCTCCTCCCTCTGTCTTCCCCTGTGACCCGGTGCCCCCTGCCGGGGGGGGACCAGGCCCAAGGGCTGCGCTGGACGCTGTGGGCCTTTGGCTGGTGGCCCCATGCCTGGTCGTTAGGGTGCCCTGGCCCTGTGTGAGCGGTTCGCAAGGTCTTGCCGGACACCCGGTGGAAAGCTTGAGCCCAGATTCTGATTATTTACATATAAACACATAATTTTTGCATGTTTTTAACAAGTCTGATCTTTCTAGGAATTTGCAATAAGGTGGTCGGGGAGGACGGTGCTCGGCTCTGTGGAGAACAAGCAGGTAGTGGCCGTCACTCTGGACAACAGGGCACTCGTGTCACCTGCCCTCCCCGCGGCTGCAGTCCCACAGCACCACGATGGGGACGCTGGGTCCAATACCTTGCCTTCCAGGGGAGGCATCTGTGCATCTAGGTACCAAAGTACCTGTTTGCACGTGCAAACTTATTCACCCTCTGCTCTTTTATGACAGGCCGTTACATTGATCTTTCCGAAATGATACGTACAAGTAGGTAACACTGACCCTGACTTTCATTTCGGCAGAGCAAGAGGCAACGGGAAAATGTCTGTTATAAAAGGCAGGCACCAAGGTCGGCAAGATTGGGACTCACGGACGGCCAGTGAACATCCTCTACGACGGCCGAGGGAATGGTGACCACGGAACGTGTGCCACCCGAGAGGCGACAGCAGCAGAGGACGCCCTGGAGGCCACTCTCGGCCCCTTCTTGTGCCCAGGTGGATGGAGATGAGGGTTTTCGTCATTAATTCTTGAAAATTCTTCTATTGGTCTGAATATTTGAAATTTCAGTTTTTGGACAGCAGACCAGTGGAATAGGAGGTATAGAATCAGATGCACATAGACATTTGGCCTATGGTAAAGGTGGGAGAAGATGGACTTTCGAAAATAATATTCTTGGGACAACTGGGCAGCCATTAGAAAAGGATAAAACGGAATCCTTAGCTCATACTCTACACCAGAATAACCCCCCAAAGGACTAGAGATATAAATACAAAAAAATGAAACGTTAAGTTCTAGAGGAAAACACAGGGGAGAAAAGCCTTTCTAGTTACAGTTTACAATTCAGTAGAACAAATAAAAATCAGTAAGTTTAACCATTTAAAATGAAGTGTACCCAATCAAAATCCCAGCAAGTTATTGTAAGTGAATGTCAAGAAAGTGATTCTCAAATTAACATGGAGAGGAGGGAAAAGACCCAGAACAGCCAAGGCAACATTGAAGGAGAAGGACCGAGTTGGAGGACGGACGCCACCCGACTCCAGGACTTACTGTGAAGCTACAGTAACCGAGACTGCGGTGTCGGGGACGGAAAAGACGTATAGATCAACGGACAGAACAGAGCCCAGAAACAGACCCTATAAATGTGGTCACTGACCTTTGACAAGGGAGCAAACACAACGCAACGGAGCAGAGACAGTCTCTTCGACAGATGGTGCTGGGACAAGTGATGTCCACACAGAAGATGAATCGAGACCTCACACCCTTCACAAAATCAACTCAAAATGGATCAGGGACCTAAAATGAAACTACAAAACTCTGAAACTCCCAGAGGATAAGACGGGAGGAACCTAGATGACCTCAGGTCTGGAGATGAGTTTTTAGACCCAACACCAAAAGTATGATCTATGAAAGAAAGAACTGATGAGTTGGGATTTGTTGAAACTAATGAAGTGTCTGTGAAAGCTAAGAGAATGAAAAAAGTCACAGATGGGGAGGAAATATTTGCAAAACACGCATCTGATAAAGGACTATTATCCAACATATGCAAAGAACTCTTTACACTCAGTAATAACAAAACCAGCAACCCCATTTTAAAAATTGGAAAAGATCTGAATATACACCTTGCCAAAGAGGATACACAGATGACAGATTCACATATGAAAAGATGCTTCACATCCTCTGTGCAAGTTAAGCAACAACGAGACACCGTCATGCACCTGTTGATCCAGAACACGACGGCACCGAATGCTCACAAGGACGTGGAGCAACGGGAACCTCCTTCACGCTGGTGGGCACGCAACGTGGTACAGACGCTTCGGAAGACAGTTGGGCAGCTTTGTACAAATGTAAACCTACTCTTACCATACGATCCAGCAATCAGACTTTCTGCTCTTTACCCAAAGGAGGTGAAAACTTATGTCCACACAAAAACGTGCATATGGACGTCTATAGCAGCTTTATTCATAACTGCCAAAGCTTGGAAACCACCAAGGTGTCCTTTAGTAGGTTACGGGGTAAATAAACTGTGGTACATCAGACACTGAAAAGAAGTGAGCTATGAAGCTGTGAAGAGACACTGGGGAACCTTAAATACATATGACCGAGTGAAGGAAGCCAATCTGAAAAGGCTACAGACGGTGTGATTCCAAATGTACGATATTCTGGAAAAGATAAACCTACAGATACAGTGAAAGCATCAGGGGTCACCAGGGCTGTGGCGAGCGATGAGCAGACAGAGCGCAGAGGACTTCCAGGGCGGGGGATGCTCTGTGCGACACTGTAATGATGGAAGCACTGATCTAGCCGTCGGGGTTGAGGACGGCCAGCCTCGGGTGAATCGGCCTCGTCTTCTCACTTAAGGGCGTGGAGTTCCCACACATGGAATAATATCATATCGTTAGAAAGAAAGAAACGGGCAACCGCTGGGAATTCCCTGGCTGTCCAGTGGTTAGGACTGCGCGCTTCCACTGCAGGACTGCAGGGGACATGGGTTCGATCCCTGGCCAGGGAACTAAGATCCCGCATGCTGCGTGCTGTGGCCAAAAGAAAAAAAGAAAAAAAAAAAAGAAACAGGCGATGGGAACAAGCGCCTGGGGCTGCCCAGCGAGCTCGCAAACTGCAGGGTCTAAAGCGACAGGGGTTTATTGTCTCTTGTCTGGGAGCAGGTGCCAGACGGTGGTTCCCGCTGAGGCCTGGGGAGAACCTGCCCCGCTCTGGCAGCTCGGGGCTGGGTCCCTGGGCAGGGGCCACCCTCCTGTTCCCGCGGCTCCCCTCTGCGTGCCCGCCCTCTTCTTACGGGACGCCCGTGCTGGACTGGGCCCGCGCCACCCGGTACAGCCTCGTCCTGGCCACCCACTTCTGCGGAGACCCTACGTCAAATAAGGGCCTGTTCTGGGTCTGGGTGGACATGAACTTGGGGAGGTGCCATTGCACGCGGGCACAGCCGTAGGACAAAGCGGCGGTGACGTAACCATGCAAGTCGAAGCCTTCGAGCACAGCGCTCACACTGTGTGTCAGTGAGGTATACGCCAAGGACAAAGGAACATCGTTTACTTCAGGGTCACGTTCTAACTGTTTGTTTGGAAATGACTTTGGACTCATAAAAAAGCAAAACCGCACAGGGTGTTGCGGCGTGTCCTGCAGCTGCACCCCCGGAGCCAACGACTCCATCGCCACCATGCCCCGCTCACGGTGGGGAAGGGAACACGACCCAGCTCCGTGAGCACTGTTGACACCGGTGCAACGTGGCCTCATCTGAGCAGGACCCACCGCAGGACGTGCATGGCGTTTAGTCACCATGTCTCCTGGGTCTCCTCCAAGGAGACCTCGTTCTTGGACGTTTGGGGGACACTGGCCCAGGCTAGGCCTGTCAGCTGGGGCTCGTCTGCTGCTGCCTGGCGGCCACCCTGAGGACGCGCCCCTGGGTAGGAACCCACAGGGGCGGCACTGGGCCCTTCTGGGGGCCTCTTGTCCGCGTGTGCGCGGCAGGTGGTCTGCTCCACCGTGAACTTGCTGCGTCTCCGTTCGCTGTCTCATGGGGAGACTATCTCACGTCTCATCATAATTTCCCACCAATTTTTACATCCCTAGATGCTTCTGGCCTAACACAGTGATCACTGTGGTGTTTGCTGAGTGGCCGTTCTGAGCCCATTGGCCCTTCTGCGTTTATGAACCGTAATTCGGCTTCTCCTCCTTATCTGGGCATTTGTTTTCCTAGCTGGTGTGATGGACTACACATCTGTGTGCCCCAAATCCGTATGTTGAAGCCCTGACCCCCAGTGGGAAGTATGGGGAGGTGGGCCTTGGAGGTGATTAGGTTCAGACGAGCCCACGCAGGTGGGGCCCGTGGTGGGACTGGTGTCTGTGTCTACTGCGTGAGGACCCTGCCAGCCCCGTGGCCTGGGGCCTCCAGCCTCCGGGGCCGTGAGAAATCTGCCTGCTGTTTAAACACCCATCTGTGGTGTTTGTCAGGGCAGCCTGGGCTGAGGCAGGAGTCTGTAACCCGTCACTGTCATTATTGTTATTCTTTGGTCAGCTCGTCCCAGGTTTGGCCTTCGGGAGCCCTTCGGGGTGGCTCTGTCCTTCCCATGGGCCCCCCATTGTGGCCCCGAAGGACACTGCAGGCTCACTGGCGCCTTCTGGGCCTGAGCTCTGGAATCGGCGGTTTCTCCAGGGCGCCCTGATGCCTCTGGCGGGAGAAGGATCTTCGGAACTGCGGTCTGGGCTCAGAGTGGGCTCCATGCCCACCTGGGCGCTGGGGCGTCTGAGACCGGAGCTCAGAACATGCTTCCACACACACGTGTGCCCAGGTCTCCGCCCGCCTGCCTGGCCGTGCGTGTCCACACCCATATCTGTGTCACAGTCCTGAGCGCGTGCGGACTCCCATGTGGGGCGGCAGCCCCCCTCCCCCTTCCCCTGCTGACCTGCAGCTCCTTCCTCCAGCCCAGACTCGCATTATCCAGGGCCTCGTGCTTGGAGGGTTTGCGGCTCTGCTGTTGCCGTCCTGAAATTCTGAGCGAGTTTTGAGCAAGGGCCCCGCGTTCTCATTTTGAACAGAACTTGCAAACTGTGCAGCCGTTCTGATTACCTACGCGTTTGCCTGCTTGCCTAATTCTAGAATAAATACAGAGCAATTTCAGGATGGCTCACTCGTCTCTGTGCAAAACAAACGCCCTAACTAGGGCACAGCTCTACGCCTGACGGTTCTCGGTCAAAACACCGTCTTCCAGTGACCGGGCTGGGCTGGGTCAGGTGTCCATCTGTCCACCCACACAGGCTGGGCTGGCACACCCTAGGTCCGGCGGACGGTTGGCCGGCCCAGTGAGGGGGGCTGAGGGAGGAGGGGCATGCAGGGCTGGAGAGGGAGGGGCGTGGGGACGCTCAGGCCTGGGCCAGGGAAGGGCCGGCCCCCGTCTGGCTGGACGGGAGCCCGAGCCGGGCACCAGGCCGGTGGCCGGGCCTGGCATGTTTGTGCGTTATCTGCACCTGGCCACCCAGCTCATTCGGTTTTAGTTAAAGTAACCTCACGAGTGAGGCAACGGCTTAGCATCACTCCCATGAGAAACGGGGAGGATGACGGGGGCAGTGCCCAACGGCGGAGCAGCCCCTCCTGTGTGGGGCGAGCGGTCAGCAACCCGGCCAGGGGTCAGGAGTGACCATCTGGACGGCCAGCCCTGGTGGCGGCTCTGCAGGGGCACTCGCGGCCAGCCCTGGCGGCGGCTCTGCAGAGGCACTCGCGTCCGCTGTGGCTGCTGAGCCTGGCCTGGCGCCGTGGGTGGGATCTGTAGCTTCGTGGGCCCCCTTCCTCGTTAGCACATCCTGTGCAGACTCACATCTCGGGACACGCCTACTTTGTGGAGCATGTGGACATGCGACTGGCCCTCCGGCTTCCGACGGGGCACAGGGAGCAGTGGGGAGCCCCTCGCAGGGTGGCAGAAAGGGAGGTGCCGAGCACAGCCCCGATGCGGCCTCAGGGGAGCACCGGCTGGACTGGGTGCAGAGGGCAGTGCCTCTGGTGCTCCCAGCACCCGCTCCTCGGCTGCCCCGGCCTGGCCCGGATTGCTGGGACACCTGGAGGGCTGGCCACGCCTCCCTCGCCTTCAGCGACCCCTGCTTTCCCCCGGATCTCACCGTCCAGTGACTGTCGTGCATCCCTGGGGCTCCTCTCTGGCTTCTGCCCCCCGAGTCACTTGGGGAAGAGATCCAGGCACCTTCCACCCCCAGCCCGGCACCACGATGGTGTGTGTGGGTGAGTGCACACGCGTACCCCACACGCGTGCACATGCTCACATGAGCACACATCTACACACACGTGCACACTCACGCGTGCACTGGCACGAGTACACCTACATCACTCCCTTGAGCGTGTGACGTGCTTTCTCGACCACGACACCGGTGAGGTTGGTGGGAATCCTCTTTTCCCTGGGCCATCGTGCGCTTTCCAGGATGGGCAGCGGGTGGGACTTGGGGTCCCGGGCAGCGTTAGATGGGGACCGCCAGCACAGGGCACACACAGCTGGCATCCGTCGGCACGTGAGGTTTTGGGGTCCGGCACCCAGGCTCTGTCCTGCGGCCGTCGCTCAGGGAGAGGCTGGCGGTCTGGCTCCAGAACCCTGGCTCTGCCCGCTGTGGAAGGCATTGGGGCTGTCTCGGCACCCAGGTGCCTCCTCTGTCCTGGGCTGGACATCGAGGTGTGGTTCAGTCGTGTGCATCTGTTTCCTGGTGGGCACTCGCGGCGTCAGACAGGAAGCAGTCTACTCCTCAGCCCCAGGGCATGCGTAACCTGTGTCTAAGTAACTGAACAAAAAGCCTCCGGAAACAATTCTTACCCTTGTAACATACAGCGCACGTGGCGTTTTCTAATTCATTAAAAGAAAGAGTTGCTACCCTTGTGTTGGATCCTCCATCCACTGATGGTTATGACCTGCAGGCCGGGAAGCACGGCCCTCGCCCCTCCCACCCCCGTCTGTGTGTTTCTGGTGGGGCTCACAGAGCGGCAGGGAGGGGCTGTGCCGGCCACACCCGCCCACGTCAGCCCCCGAGCGGGGCCTCAGCCCTCTCCTCTCCCGCGTCCCCATGAGCTCGTCAGATCATTGCAGCTGCCACTGAAGCATCTCTTCTGCATCCCGCCTGCTGTGCTGGGACCCTGGGGCTCTGGGGCCTCTTAGCACATCAGCGTCAGTGCATTTGCTGTGTTTGTTAGGCTGAGAGTCTCCCCGGTGAGCTGTGGACCCCAGGACGTGGCCAGGCCTGTCTGGGGCTCCGTTGTCTCTGCAGCACCTCCCGGGTGCTTGGCACTAGTAGGATGTCATGTGTGTTCACTGGACAGAAAGATGAGGGAGGGGAGGTGTGAGTGTCCCGGGGCTGCCGTAACCCCTGTTCAGCGGCCGGAAGTCAGAGGTCACGGTGTCAGTGGGGCTGGTTCCTTCTAAGGCCGAGGGAGAACCTGGTCCAGGCCCCCTCCAGCTTCTCTGCTCTGCTGGCGTCCTTGGCGCCCTGGACCTGTAGAAGCGTCACCCCATCTCTGCCCCATCTTCACATGGCGTCTCCCGGGAACGTGTCTATCTCCGAATGTCCTGTTTCTACAAGGACGCCAGTCCTACTGGATCAGGGCCTGGTCCTGCAGTGTGACCTCATCTTAACCAAATCTATTCACAAAGACCCCATTTCTAACAAGGTCACACTCCCAGGTACTGGGGGTTAGGACTTCAACACGAATCTGGGGGCACAAGTGCAGCCCTAACTGGACAAGAAGTGTGGTGGAGTCCTGGAAATCCCGGGGGCCGGCGTCCAGGCTGCGGGCCCCAGCTCTCCCTCAGGGCCTCTGTTTCTTCAGCCCCAACTCAACGCGTCCACAGTGAGTGCCGAGTCCTCCTGGCCAGGGGCTCACGTGCACGCAGGACCCAGCTGGCTCCCAAACCCGAATGCAGGAAGGGCGGTGGGCCGTCGAGGGGCCCCTCGAACGCTTTGCCCGCCTGTCCCAGCCCTGCGGGACTCGGAGCCCTCCTGGCCTCCCCTGAGCTACGGGGGCCTCACGCCCTGGCCTGCTCAGCCACTGGTCTGCCAGTCTGTCGACTGCTGCCGTGACGGGAGGCTGTGGGCCGGGCAGGAGAGGGTCTCGGGCCGCGGCCCGTCTGAGGCCCGACGGGGAAGGACTCTGTCTAAGCCCCCAGGCTGCTCTCGTGGCCGCGGGCCGGACTCGGTTTTGCTGAATGCTGGCCGGAGGCTACTCCCGCTGCCCCCGGGACCTGGGCCGTCTGCGTCCTCATCACGGAGGAGACTCCAGTAAAGCGGGTGCGGCCTCCGCGGTTTGTCCCTTCATTTCTGCTGCGTCCTGTCAGTTAGATGGGAGCTGCAGGCTGGGCGGCGGGGGCAGGGCACCCGAGGGCGTGAGCTCTGGGAGGCGGGGCAGCCAGACCCCTGGGAGCAGAGGAGGCCTGCGGCATGGGGCAGGGGAGAGGCCACGGGGAAAGGGTCACACGGCCCCATTCGGACTCGTTTCCTCCAATGGCGACTGGAGACAGGGTCGATGGCGGGGCCTGGGGCACCTGTGGCTGAGACGGGAGGTGTCCCCGGAGGGCAAACAGCTCTGTGGGGTGGAGGTGGAGGCGGAGGCTTGGGTGCGTGAGCCACACCCTCCCGGGGCGGGGATGGCAGAGAAGATGCCCCAGCGAGGCCAGTGCACACGTGCATCTGCGTCTGGTCGACATGAGTAGGATGGAGAAGCCGCCCAGGGACCCAAGGGGCCGGACGGTGGTCGGCCGGACGCTCAGCGACTGGCAGGGCGTTTGCGGGCGGGGGCGGGGAGAGGGGGCGTTCCCAGCGCCCCTCCCCGCCTGCCCTGTTTGCTCCGGGTCGCGGGCGACGGGCCTGTGGGAGGGGTCTTGGACTCGGCTGAGGCTCTAATCTCCCTCGTGCTCCCTGGAATCTCCCAGCCCTGCCTGGGAGCTTGAATCTCATTTTGTGCCATTTTAGTTTCAAAGCATTTTTTTCATTTTTGGTGAAAGTCTGTTGTTTTGCTAAAACAAGGAAGAGTTTCCTGATATGAGCCCAAACGCAGGGATGTGTTTTTCCATCAGAGAAGAGAAGGTCTAAGACTTTCCCAGCTGAAGAGCCTCAGCACAGAGAGCAGGTGTTTAAAGGCTGAATTCTAGACCTGGACCCAGAGACGTCACAGGGCAGCGCAGGGCTGGAGACCTCGGCCAGGCCCTCCCATCTCACCCGGAGTCACACCCATCAGTGGTGCAAGGGGATGGGGGCTTGGAGGAGGGGGTGTGAGCACTGCACTTGGTCTGCTGAGTGTAACGGGCCCTGCATCTACAAGGTTCTCAGAGCGGGGCCCACGGGAGCGGGGGGGGGGGGTGCCTTGGACCCTTGGGCGCCCATCCTCGCTGGCGTTATCCACTCCCTCCTTCCTGCCCAAGAGGCACTTCCTTCCCGGTCCTCGTTGGCTGCTACGGACACTTCACTGCACGGGCAGAGCGTCTCCCGGCCAAGGCTGCACCCACATCTCCAAAGCCCTGGCCCCTGTATCCACGTGGGCACCGTGGATGCCTGCAGGGAGGCGTACCCGGGCCACGCCCACAGGGGGCGCGTCAGAGTGACGGGCGTCCCAACGCGCGCACAAGGTAATGGTGCTGTGGTCAGAGAGCGAAGGAACGGACAGCTTAGGGGTTCAAATAAATTTGCATTTCCAAAGTCAGATAGAGCCATAAAAGCAAACCATTAGCTGGATTAAAAACAACTTTTCTACATGCCAGCCGTAACCAGGAAGCATATTAGAAAACGTCAGCTCTCTGTCTGAGATACCGCTCAGAGCAGACGGAAACACCACCAGCCACACTCACCCAGGACTTCTCAGCACTTCCCACATTTTAACACTTTAACGCTTTTAATAGCCACCCAGGTGGGCAGGGGGAGGCACCTATGACAGGTGGGCAAACAGGTGGGCAGTGAGGACCCAGGCAGCGGCAGGACCAGTTATTCACCTGGACAGTCGGGCCAGCCCTGCCCTTGCCTCCCTCTCCCGCTTCGTCCTCAGAGAGCTGAAGTCCCCACCCAGGAGATAAAGGGTGGACCGGGCCGGCATCACCACCAGAGGGGGAGCCCAGGGTCACCCTCCGGCGGCTTCTCATTCAAGGTGATCATTTCTGGTGTAATAGAACATTTTAGAATTTACATTTAGTTTCTCTGTGTGCACAAGGCTTTAAAGATATCAGAGCATTTAATAGCTGATGGCTCGTAACACCATCTTTGAATACATTTATTGAAAACTGTTCCAAATATTAACCTTTGATCCCGGTGGGAAGGAGCTGGCCGACTGCGCTGCTGCGTAAATACAGACGCCAGGCGGGTTTTAACCCAGAGCAGCGCCCTGTCTACACAACAAATGACTTGAAGCAAAGAACTCAGTTCTTGGAATAAGTAGAATTATTCAAATTCTAGGTAAACATCTTCAGCACCGAGTCAATGCTGACTTGGGTTTTAAGTTTTGTTAAGTAAATGCAAGCCAGCCTGCGCTGGGGGACGCAGTGGGGCCCCGGGGGGCTGGAGACTAGGCCGTTCTGGAGGTACCAGGCAGACTGGGGTGCTCGCTGCCCTACCCAGGGCGGGGCCCCGAGGCCTTTGACCCTGACCTGCCAGGGCCTGTCTCCCCGCACCCTGTTGTCTCTCTCTGTCTCTGACTTTCTGTCTCTCTCGCGGTCGCTCCCTCGCGCAGGTAAGATGCATACCTGAAACGCACGTTTCACAAAACAGACCTTGCCCTTCTTAGGTGCGCTGACTCTGATGTTTTCTATTTTGTTAAATTGAAAAAAACTCAAGGCAGACTCACTAAATTGGCATAGTCCAACGTTTCCCATTCTGTGTAATGACACCAAAAATTGTCTGCCGTGGCCCAGTGCAGGGGCGGCCGGGATCACCTGGGGCACCATTACCTAAGGCCAGGGGCTGGGCAGGTGGACTACCGTCTTTGGTTTTGTTTTCCTAGCTCTGGGTGGGCCTTCTGTGCTCAGTGGGAGGCCCCCGATCTGCTAGGAGGCTCTGTCAGTGGCGTTGGGGCCCTGGGGGTCCTTGGGGGAGGAGGGGAGCAGGAAGGTCCCCCGAGGTCAGGGCGTGGCAGCATCTTCCACAGGGGACCATGGAACACAGGACTTGCTAATTAAGTGTCTCAAAAAAAGTGACCTTTTCCTGCTGTCAGTGACCAGGAGACAGGTAAAGATGCTGGTCAGGTGCGTCTATAGAGATTAAGGGAGAAGTTGTGGGGCAAAACCAAAGAAAGCCAACTACGGAGGAATCTGTTTACCCTTCAAATCACCTATTTCACTGTTGCCAAACCTTTATTAAAATGCTTCTCTCAAAGGAAAAATCACACGGCTTTTCTGGGCCTTAACACCCAGATTTTGTGTCTAAAGGTCACTGGGTGAAGAGTGTGAACCTGATGGCAAAGTGCGGTGTGGACAGAGGGACCGAGGCCTCCCATCAACAGAATTAGGGTACGGGCGGCCTCCTCCTGCCCAGGGAGCTGGCTTCTGCACCAGGTTAGTGTGGAAAGAAAACACTTCTTCGGGTGTTTCAAAATTGACACGTTTCACTTGTATTAAAGAACCTGACCTCCCCTTGGAGAACAGATGCCAAACACAGCATTCAGATGGCTACTGGGATGTGTGAGACTGGACCAGAATGGTAGACCTTTACATGTAATACAGGACCTTCCACCATCTGTGTTTCCACCCATCCACCTACCTGTCCATCCACCCAGGTACACACCATCTACCCATCCACCCACCCATCCACCCACCCACCCACCCACCCACCCATCCATCCACCCATCCACCCATCCATATACCCATCCACCCACCCATCCACCCACCCACCCACCCACCCATCCATCCACCCATCCACCCATCCATATACCCATCCACCCACCCATCCATCCACCCATCCACCCACCCATCCATCCACCCACCCACCCACCCATCCATCCACCCACCCACCCACCCACCCACCCATCCACCCACCCATCCATCCATCTACCCATCCACCCATCCACCCACCCATCCATATACCCATCCATCCACCCATCCACCCACCCACCCATCCATCCACCCATCCATCCACCCATCCATCCACCCATCCATCCATCTACCCACCCATCCATCCATCTACCCACCCATCCATCCATCTACCCACCCACCCATCCACCCACCCACCCATCCACCCATCCACCCACCCATCCACCCACCCATCCACCCACCCACCCATCCATCCACCCACCCACCCATCCATCCACCCATCCACCCATCCATCCATCTACCCACCCACCCATCCACCCATCCATCCATCTACCCACCCACCCATCCATATACCCATCCATCCACCCATCCATCCACTCACCCATCCATCCCGTCATCCATCCACTCACCCATCCATCAGTCCACCACTCCTCCACTTACACATTCATCATTCATCTATCAATCTAACCACTTGCTCATCAGCCCTCCATCCATCCATTCATCCCTCCCTCCGTCATCTGTCCATTCATTGTCTACACACCCATCCATCCATTTTCTACCCCTCTTCCCTCACTCCTTTCTCCATTTCCTCCTTCTATCCATCCATCAATCCACCCGTCCACCAACCACCCATCTATCCATCCACCTAAATACCCATCCATTAACTCATTCATCTGTAAATATAAATTGAGTGCCACTGTCTACTGTGTACCAGGTCTATTTAAGACAATGGCAGAAGCGAAGGAGACCAGCTCAGCCCCTGCTCCCAGGGGAGCTCCTGCTCAAACTGGGGGGGGGGCCAGTGAGCGCTCTCCATTCCATGGGACACCTGCTGGGGAGGCCTGGGGACAGTGGGCGATCAAGGAGCACTGAGCAGGGCAGAACCCAGAAGCGGGGCCAGAGAAGACTTCCAGAGGTGGCGTCCAAGCATGATGATAAACAACGGAGCTCTCCTCTGGGCTGTGACCAGAGCTGACTGGTGTCTAGAAGGACCTCTTTGGCCAGGGTGGACAAGAGATCCTTAGGGACCAAAGGCAGGGAGCCACTCGGGACTCTGCTGTTGTCTCCCCAGAAGAGGCTCTTGGGCTGGGCAGTAGCAGTGGTCAGACCACATGGCTGGAGTCTGGACACCTGGGGAGACTGCAGGGGAGCTGACCAGGCAGGTGAGGGCTTGAGAGAGAGGTGGGACAGATGGGGGCAGGAGGGGGTGGCGCGCAGCCAGCGGGGGCCCTGGGGTGGGTCTGGGTTAAGCCCACTGGACCTGGGAGGGGCTGTGCTTGCTCTTGGCCAGGGAGAGGTGAGTGAAGGCAGGTTCTCAAGGGGGGGGGGGGCCCGAGGCAGCCTCCGGCACAAAACGACATCGAGCAGGAACCTGGCCGTTTTCCCATGGGTTTCTTTTATTGTTGGTGACGACCACACAAGAGGCCACTGTGAGACAGACGGACGTGGACAACACGAGTGCTCAACGCTCCTGGGAAGGACAGGGTGGGCCCGATTCCTCTCGCGCTCCGGTCCGCAAGCTGGTTTCCCCTGAGCGGCCGGTTCCACAGGCCTGGGCCGAGGTCCATTCGCGGGGATGGCCGAGGAGCCGCCGTGGGCCTGTCTGGCAGTGCCTCTCCTGTGGCCCAGCAGCCCATGCTTGGACTGCGGCCGTGCTCCCTCCAGGACGGCAGTGCTGGGAGCATTTCTCAGCTGAGGGTCCAACACCCTCGCCAAGGACCACGGGAACGTCAGCAAACAGATTTCAGAAACCAGCCCTGCGTTCTGAGAACTGGCTTTGATTCCCATGTCAATACGATTCTAAAAGCCGTTCCCTGAGGAAACAAGTGCTCTTCCTGACGTGACACGTGCCTCAGAGAGAATTCCGGCGGGGTCTCCCTCCCAAGACTGCGGGGCTCCAGGCTGCCACCTCGGGGGCTCTGCGTGTCGGGGACCGCCACGGGGGACGCACTCCTGCTCGTGCCAAGCTCACTTTCTCCGTGGCTGGGGGTCCACGTCGGGCAGGAGTGGTGGCAGCCCACATGCATTTTATGGAGTTTTCTTGTAGCTACAAGGAAATAAACAGCACCCCCATCTCACACCCGGGCCCTGGCCCTCCGTGGGCTCTGAGCAGACCTGTGTGATGTGGGGACACGTGGTCCCACTTCGTCACCTTTCGTATGGCTTCCGCCATTTCACCTCTGCACAATTAGGCAAAATACGGCACTCGGTATTTTTAATACGAGCAAAACAAAAGATCCCAGAAGCTATCGTGAGCGCTGGGATTCTCAGAGAATCCGTAATCTATAATTATCGTATTTCTCCTGCACACGTGGGTGACAGCAAGCTGTGGGCTCCAGGGGGCCCTGGGGTGGGCACGGGAGAAGGGAGCAGCTCTAACGCACAGAACACGACTCAGACGTTTCTACCTGTGGGACGGGCACAGACTAGGGAAGTTACACAGTGACACGGCGGACAGAGGGTCGTCTCTCCGCGGCACAGAGGGTGTGACCAGTCAGGGGAAGGGCTTGAGTGTGTCCGGCGAAGCAGAAGGTGCAGCATGGGAGCAGCCCTCCTTTCTCTCAAAACTCCGATTTCCCTTCCTCGTTGCCTCTGTCCTGCCGTGGACGGTGCCCTGCGGGTCTCCTTCCTCCGCTCCCCTCTACACCACGAGCCAGTGGCGGAGCTGGAAAGAAAACAGGGCTTATTCAGACGTGAAGGGAGGAGCTCCTTGGATAAAAGCCGCTCCTGGGCCGGCGGCCCGGCTTGTAGCTGGGAGATCCCTGAGCCCAGCGGGCGGCTGGGGGCCCAGCACTGCTCCTGGGGCACCACAGACCTGACGCCTATGGAGACAAGTCATCACTTCACGAAGAGATGTTGTCGGCGGGCACAGTGGCCTCGAGGGGCCAGAGCGGGGACCAGCGGCCTCTGCCATCCCTGGCCAGTGTGGCATCAGCTGCTGGGCAGACACTAGATGCCAGCGTGCCTGGGCTGGTCCAGAGCTCTCGCCTACTGGCTCGCACGTGACCTGCGACGCCCCTGGCCCCCTGGGGCCTCTGATCCCGACCCAGTGGAACCCTGCACCCCGTGGAGCTGTCTGCTTTGTGTGACCCTGTGGGTGGGGGATGAGGCCTCGTTCACCGCTCGGGGAAGGGTGAGACGGACGGGGCCCTATTTCGTTGTCCACAAATGTCATCACCTGTTATCACCCAGCTGTTAGTTCAGCTTAGTTTGAGCACAGGCCATTCGATCACACTAAATGGCAAGGACTGTGTTTTGTAAACATTTCCAGACAAAGACGGGCAGGGCTTGTTTCTGACACAGCCACATGGGGGGGGGGGTAGGAAGATGCTGCCTCCGGTCCCACCGCAGGGCCCTCCGTCACCACGGGGAGAACCTGCTTAGGACACACCCACACAGCAGCCAAAGGGCCGCCAGAGGGCAGGGCTTGACCAGGGACGCCCCAGACCAGTGCTGAGGCCCGGGGGGCCACACCTGGGGCCCCAGCTGAGACCCGCCCCCGGGGGTGAAGTGGCCCTGTGTCCTGGCCACAGATGAGCCGAAGGCGACCTTCTCAGAGGAAGGTGTGCTTACGGGGCCTCTCAGAGTCCCCACAGGTGGAGATCAGGCCGTGATGCTGCAGCCAGAAGGGCAGAAGCACAGGTAGCAGCCACCCCGGGCGGGTCGGCAAGAACCGGAAACTCCAGTTCAGATCCCCGCGGACCAGAGAGGTTGTGTGGTCCTCAGATTACTGGGCAGCTGGGTAAGAAATGGTTTAAAAAGCGATAGATGCCACGCACGGTGCTGCACAGTTCCAAGGCCAACTGCTGCTTCCAGACACGTGAACAACGTAACTGTCGGTGAAGGGGGACACAGGAAGGGGGTACGTGACGGAGACGCGTTTCCATAACTGCACACGTGACACTTCCATGTGCAGCGTCAAAGTGAACGGCCACAGCTACAGACAAAGATATTTCTGGTCCAGATGGAGTAATGGGGACTGAATATATTCCACCATCTGACACAGCTTAAAGTGAACAAAATATATATAATAGTGGGTTTTCAGACACAGGAGGCCAGACGACAAAGGACAGATTCCCCGAGGGAGACAAGCAGGGGGGTCTGTCCAGCTGCCCCATTGCGGCCTCGAGGGGCTATCTAGGCTTCAGCGGGGGAGGGGACGCCCAGGTGGGGCAGCGAACCCCTGGCCTGATGAGCTGGGGTGAGCGCTGGGGAGCCCAAGGTGGCTGGAGTTCACAGGATGGAGCTGCAGAGGGGCGAGTGCGGCACTGAGCCCTGGGCACGTGCACAGGGACCCGAGGGTTCAGCTGAGCATTCAGGGCACTCGAGGCTGGAGACACCCTCCCGGCAGGATTCGGGAAATGTCTCTGAAACTCACAGGACGGGAGCTGTGCCCGCCCCGCAGCCAGGCTGGAGCATCTCCTGGATCTCGGGGCGCCGGGTAGAGTGTTCACCAAGGTCTTGCACCAGCATTGGAAACCGCCCCCCACTAAATGCCGCTCTGGTCCCACCTAACAAGTCTTAAAAGCCAAGTCCCCCAAAGATCAAACTGTCTCCGAGTAACTTAATGACGACCCAGAGCAAAGCTTAATAATACGTAAAGGAGCACAGATACATCCAGCCTCTAACAAGGTAAAACTCACGACAGCCGGAATCCAATTAACAATGACGATGTGTGAAGCAGCAGCAGAATTCAACCCCTTATGAGAAAAGGCAACTGACGCTGACCCGGAACAGACACAGACGCTGACACTGGCAGATGAGGGAATTACACAGTGATTATAACTGCAGTCCACATGTCCAAAAAGGTAAGTAGAGGCACGAAGGACATAAAAAGACCCAGCGTGAACTTCTAGAGATGAAAACTACAAGGTGTGAAATGATAGGTGTGCTGGATGGGATTATTAGCAGATTAGACTTTGCAGAGGAAAAAAATTAGTGGACTAAACAAAAGCAACAGAAAGCACGCAAAATAAAATACACAGAGGGAAGAGAATGAACGTGGCCTAAAATATGTGTAACTGGAGCCCATGAAGGGGGTGGGACAGAAAAAAATGGAAGAAATGATAGCCCCAAATTTCCAAATACACTGAAAATTATAAACCCACAGTTCCCAAAGGCTCAGTGGACTGTGGGTATGAGAAGCACGAAGTACGGTGCTGTAACCATGCACAGTGGAGAAATGAACCCAAAGACTCAGGCAGCGTGATGCCCTTTCAATAAATTTAAAAACAACTCAAACCAAACAGTCTACTTTTCAGGAATAGAGCAGTACCTACAGATGCAACAAAACTGTGCAGCAGAAAATGCATGGGAAATATTCAGCTAGACTGAGCTGGTGTTGATTTCAGGGGCAGGAGGGTGGCAGACACGGAGGTAGACGTGAGTTACTATCAAGGTGGACTTTTGTACGGTTGTTCACAAGGGTTTATTTTGTTATGTGGTTAAATAAATGAAACACAGGCACGGGTGGACTAATGTACAATGGTGCACCCGGACACAAAACCTAAAAAGACACCTGAAAGAGTGTGAGACCCGGAGGAGCCAGGGAAGGCTCATGTGGCAGAGCCCAGGACGGAAGCAGAGAGGCAAGGGGCAAGATTTAAGTAGGGTTGCAAAATTCCCAGAACTCACAAAAAACATGAATTTACAGACCCTGGGCACACAAGAGATGCCGGGAGGAATAAGTAAATAAAACTACTTATAATAGCTTTGCAATAATATAAATAAAAGAAATCTATGCCAGACACATCACAGGGGAACTGCAGCACCAAATGCAAGGGAAGCTGGAACGGGTCCGGGGACCCTGCCCCATGGGGCCACATGTCTCAGCAGGACTGCAGGGCTGCAGGTGGAGAACCAACATCTTCAAAATGCTGAAAGACCATAACTTGATCGAGAGCCACATGCCTGTGGAAACTCTGTCATAAATAAGGGCAAAGTAAACACATTCACAGACACACAACAGTGAGGAAGTTTATTAAGACACCCCCTTAAAGGAATGTCTGAAGGATGCTTCTTCGAAAGGCAAGAAAATGGTCCTCAAAGGAAAGACGTATATGCCAAAAAGTAGAGTGAACAAATGAACACTGGACATGCACACTTGTCCAGGGAAGTTTCTGGACAAAATAACAACAATAATAATAGTGACTAAGTTGTGGGTTAAAAATGACATAAATGGAATATTGGACAATAATAGCTTATTAATCTGTAGGAGGAAAATTTAAGTCCTTGTCATATTCAGGATGGGGGTTCAGATAATGTTTAACTTTATACTTAAAGTGAAATATGCATGGTACAATTTCACAAACAACTATGAAATGAAGAGAATAAAGTATATAAATTCCAAACAGAGAGGAAAGAGTAGAACAAGAAAAAAAAAAAGACCAAGAAATCAATCATAAAAGGCAATAATAAGGTGGAAAAATAAACATTAAAAAATGGAACAGGGTTAAAAAATAGAAGAAGGAAGCCCAACTGTACAACAAATATAAATGGATTAATCTGCCCAGTTGCCAGACTAAAGCATTCCAGTGTATTCGAGGTTTGCAAAAGACACCTAAATGTTAAGATGATTGCAAAATTGGAAGTTAAAAGATCACAAAAGACATTTCAGGTAAACTCGAAAGAAACCTAGTGCAGCTGTAGTCACCTCAGACAAGAAGGACTTTAAGAGCAAAAACACAGCAAGGGAGCAAGGATCGGCCAAGGAGATGTGATCATTCTGAACCCATAACTGTCCCAGAAAACAGGCTCAGAGTAGATAAAGCAAAACCCAGTAGAACTACAAGGGAAAATTGGACAAATATGCTTTCACGGTCAGCTATCCCGTAAATGTCTACTGATTACTGATGGTTAAACAGAGCTAAAATGTGCAAAATTGTGAAAGATTTGAACAACGCAGTTACAAGCTCAATCTCATGGACAGAAGGAGAATTGCATGTCAACAACTGGAGAATACATCTCATCTAAAGATACACGTAGCACTTATGAAATTTGATTAGGTACTTGGCCATAAAGGAGTATCAATACACTCCAAAGAATGAGTAAAAAGGTGTCTGAACACAATGCAATTAATTTAGAAATCAATAACAAAAAGATAAATGAAACATCCCCATATACTGGGGAATTTAAAGGCAGACTTCTAAGCATGGGTGGAAGAAGTCACAATGAAAATTAAAATACGCTTAGAACTAAATGATACACAAAATGCTATGTTAAAAGTTGTGACATATAGCTGATTCACTTTGTTATACAGCAGAAACTAACACAACACTGTAAAGCAATTATACTCCAATAAAGATGTTAACAAAAATGTCTAATTATAAGAAAAAAAAAAAGTTGTGGAACACAGCCAACAGGGTATTTTGAGGGAAATTCTTAGCCTTGAATGCTTATGTTAGAAAAGAAGAAAGGTTGAAAATTAATGATCCATGGTCTACGTTAAGAAGTTAGTAAATGCATGACAGAGTAGACCAATGAAAGTAGAAGGGAGAAATAATGACAGCTGAAATGAACGAGACAGAAAGCAAAGCACAAGCAGAGCACCCTGCAACCACGTCGCGAGCCTTCGAACTGCACAAGGGGAAGTTCTCTGTCCCAATAGGCCCCCACCTCCGCCCCTGCCTAAAATCATGCCCCTTACGCAGCTTTTGAGTCAGAGTGTCCACGCCCTGGAAGGGCTCAGCTGTGCAGCATTCACAGCTGACGCTGGCGTCCTGACCACGCACCTCGCTCTGGGGTTGGAGGAGGGTCACCCACCCAGGTCGCCTCCGCCCCCAGCCAGCGGCGGGGAGAGTGGTACTCACCGTGAACTGGCGCACCTCCCCTCTGTCCACCCGCTCGTGCTCCTTCTCGGGCGTGATGGCGTAGGCCAGCTTCTAGAAGACAAGGAGCAACTGTGGGCGCCGGCCCAGCCTCAGCGGGGTGAACGGGCCCTGGTCAATGGCTGTCGACGTGGGAGCTGATGGCTTGGGTCTCCTTAGACCCTGGAGCAAAGTCCAGCCCAACTCGAAGTAGCCACTACTGGAGGAGGCTCATCTCCACGTCAAGCTCACGGTGGGCCCTGAGCAAAGGCGCCCTCCATCTCTTCCAGGAATCCCGGCATCAAGATGTGAGGTGGAGGGACCCCTGTGCCCAACCCACCCACCTCCTCCTTCATAGGTGATGCAGAAGCTTGCCCGAGCGACTGCGAGGCCCAGAGCCACTCCCAACCCACACGGGGCTGCCCGCCTGGGGATCCCGCTGGCCCTGCTCAGCCCCACGTGGACTCGGTCCCAGGAGAGGGTGGGTCCCCTGCTTCCACCCCCACCCTCAGACCACTGCCCTTCCACCTGCACTGCACGCCATAGACCATGTGTGCACACACACAGAGACACACACAGGCAAGTACGCTCGTGTATGTGCCCACGTGAGGACACACACACACCAAGACAGGCACACACAGGTGCGCGCACACACACACAAAGACAGGCACACGCACACACGCACACGCACACACGCACGCACAGGCACAGCCCATCCCCACACCAGCCCACGTGTCTCTGGCATGATCACCGGCCCCTCCAGCCCCTCCTGCTGGGCAGAGGGGAGCAGGCCTGGGACAGGGACACCCGCCTGACCTTGTTGGTGGCCTCACAATCGGGGGCGGGGGGAAGGGCAGGCGAGGGAGACCCATCCAGATACACACCTCCCTCGAGGAGCCGGGCAGGCTGCAGAACTTGTAGGCAGCATAGATGGGCACCACGGACATGGAGGACGCAGCGATGGTCCAGCCCAGCGCGTTGGCCCACTCGGGGAAGATGTAGCCTCCGTAGTGCGGGGGCCGGAAGGTCGCGATGCTGACCACGACCACAAACTGAAACCGAGGGACGGGGTCAGGGGCGGCTGGGGGCAGGGGTGCCAAGCGGGTGGCTCCGGTGGAGGGCCCCCCGCACAACGGGACTAGGCCGTGAACCTGGGCAGCGGGCGTCTGTGTGTACTCTGCAGACCGGGGCCGCTGAGGGACGGGGCGGGCGTGCTTGGGGGGCACACAGCCCTCCAGTTCTTAAGTCTGATGGGTGGGGATTCTCTCGCTGTCCCTCGTACACCTCACAGGTTGCCACGCGGGGAGAAGCAGGACACCTGGCTGGTCTGGAGGTCACATGCCCCAGGCTGCTGGGTAGCTGCAGTGACCAGCAGCCCCTGCAGGTTTGGAGCAGCTCAGGGAGCTTGGGGCTTGAACCGGGAACCTCACCCCCACTCCGCCTCCTCTCTCACGGGCCCTTGGGGTGGAGGGGGCGCTGCCCGAGGCCCCTGCCCCATCTGTGGACACCCTGGGTGCCGCTGGGCTGGCTGGGCAGGAGGAGGGCCAAGGTCACGAGGTGCTCGCCGGCCTGGGCTCTGCACTCAGAGCTGGAAGGCCGCTGAACGGCTGCCTGGGGCCACCAGACAGGGCAGGCAGTTCCAGCTTCGCGAGCCGTCGGGGCTCGGTCACAGCCACCCAGCCCTGAGGTTGTGGTGTGGATGTGTGGGTGGACCAGCACGGCCCTGCTCCAACGCAACAGGCGGTGGGTGGACCTGGCCGCAGGCCCGAGCTTGCAGACCCCTGGCCTGGATGACAGCAGCTGCTGGGGAGCCCTGGGGGCCGTGCTGTCACGGAACCTGAGCGGCTCCCGTCCGGCCTCGCATCTGAGCACCCGTCTTCCCAGGTTCTAACCCTTCTCTCGGGCCTCCAGGCAGAGGTCAGCTGACACCCTCCAAGCACAGGGGACGAGCAGGGCCTTAATCGGGTGGGAGCCCTGCCTCCCATGAATGGTTTCTCAGTGGCTCCAGTCGGGGGGGATCTTCAGGAGACCAGAGGATGTGGGGGGCCAGCCTGCCCTCCTGCCTGAGCCCGGTGACCTGCTGACTCCCGCCCGTGGAGACCCTGTCCCCGGGCAGCACCGAGCCCCTCCCCCAGCATCAGGCGTGTGTGGCCCCTGCTGGACCGGGTGGCGGGGGAGCGGGGAAGAGGGGCCTCACCAGGAGGAAGCAGGGGCTGATGAACTTCCAGCACAGCCGCCAGTAGAGGCTGGGCCGCTGCCCGGTCATCTGTTTGATGTCGTCGCTGAACTGCCACACGCCTGTGGGGAGGTGGCCAAGCAGGCGGTCAGCACGGCACCTGCCCGAGACGCGGGCCCCGCCGGGCCCGTACCAACCCCGGGCCACCCCCAGCAGACCTGGAGCTCGGGCTGCACGCTGGTGCCCAGGCCGCCCCACCCAGCCGCCCAGGGGTCTTGCTGACCCGGGCCCGATGCATGTCCCCGTGGTGACACTGGGATCACCGATGACCCCAAGGGGGCCTGTGGGGCCTCCGCCCTCCTCCCATCTCAGGTCCTCCTCCCTGTGGCCCACGGCCATCCGTGCTTCCCCTCTGTAATCACTTTTTTCATTTACAAAAATCATAAAATATATAACATATATAAAATAAAATGTATACAACATAAAACTTACCAATTTAACCGTTTTTAGTGCACAGCTCAGTGGCATCAAGCACGTTCACACTGTTGTGCGAGTCCCACCACCGTCACCTCCAGAACCTTCTCATCCTCCCCACCTGAGATTCTGTCCCCATTAAATGCTCGCTCCCCACCCCCTCAGCCAGCCCATGCCACGCCCCCATCCCACTTCCTGTCTGTGAACCTGACTCTTCCGGGGACCTCACGGGACTCCTACAGGATCTGTCCTTCTGTAACTGGCTTATGTCACCGAGCATGGTGTCCTCAAGGCTCCCCCATGCCGTAGTGGCATGTGTCACAATGTCCTTTCCGTTTATGTGAACGTTCTTTGTAAGGAAAGCTACTTCTAGAAGCTCCGTGTGCCACAGCTCTCTCCAGATCTTACAGTGATTTCTCTTGCCCTGAGCCTGGCCTGGCCTCTGGTCATGTGACAGCAGCTGGTTGGCCGAGTCTGTGCCACATGCGGGGACACAGCAGAGCTACACCGCCGTGCAGAATCCCCTCTTCACACTCCAACCCCACCAGCAGATCCCGGACTCGGACCCTGGAGGAGTGGGGTGGAGGGGGCTGACCCCAAAGGCCAGCAGAGACGGGCGTGTCCGCCAGGCCCCTCGGGCCCTCAGGCAGGTCCAGGGCGGGCCAGCCCGTCCTCAGGGACCTGGGGGCACAGAGGTGGGCGCGTTCTGGGTGTGAGCTGCCGTCCGGAGAAACAGCGTGACCTCTGTCTTCGGAGGCTTCGGGGAGCACCCGGTCCCTGCAGGGCCAGCCTCCCTCCGTCTCCGCCAGCCCCACGTTCGTGGCTGTGGGATACGTTTGAAGCACTTTCTCTCCTTCTCTGAGGTTTTATTTTGGGGTGGGGAGATTATGACTTAAAGCTACAGGCAAGTATTGATTCCAGGTGCCAATGAAGGCACAGAGAGCTCGATATTTCCCTTTTCTGTAGCAAAGTAACTACAATTGCGAGAGTTCTTGGAATATGGACTATTTGCCAGGTTAAGCCTCTCAAAGCTAGAGTGCTTTTCAGGTTGTAATTCCAGGGCCGAGGCAGAGACCGTGACCCCCTCGTGTGACAGCAGGGCTGCTGCGACACTGCGGTTCCTGAACAGCACAGACCTGGCTTGGGCTGCGGCACGTACACGTGCAGAGGCGTGTGCCCGTTATCACGAGCTTTCACTGCAAACTCCCCCAAGGATACCTGGCCAGGAGAGCTGAGCGGCCCCATGACCCCAGGTCACAGGAAAGAAACGGAGAGAGAGCAAGGTGGGCCCGGGCAGCAGGCTGGAAAGGGCACAGCGTCTGCAGCTGTCAAACCTACAGCAGGACATCCCGGGAAACATGGCGGGCGCCCCAGCAGGGGCCGGGGAGCACGGCTGCAGGCGGGGCTGCGCCTCTTCCAGGGGCTGCCTGCTGACCAGCAGGCCCCTGGCCTCGAGGGGCTCCCAGGCCTAATCCACGAATGAGCGCTGGACCAGGGCGGGGGGTGGTCTGGAGTCCAGGTGGTGCTGTCCGCGCAGGGTCAGGAGCTCTGGCCTGACGCTGAACAGCGGCTCTCTGAACACCACCGTCACCCCTCCCGTCAGCTGAGGGCCTTAGTGCCACGTCCCCAGAAAGAAGCCCACTCAGCCTGTTCCCCTGCCACCTCGGTGCTGAGACCTCGCCTCCAGCACCAGCCAGTGTCCCAGCGTCCTCACAGATCCTTCCTTCTCAAGAACCAGCAGCGTGATTATGTGGCCACCCCGAGAGCTCTGACCGCAGTAAGGATTTCGGGCTGCCGTCCAGGCTGTCCTCACTGATCCATGGAACCGCTGGCCGCCAAGCCTCCTCTGTGATGTGTGGTGACCACAGAGCAGGGCAGCTTTGCCAGAAAGGAAGCAGCACAGCGACAAAGCCCAAGGACGCCGGCCCGGCCGGTCTCAGTGACGGCACAGGGGCTGGGTCTTTGCGGTTGGAGCACACCAGCCCCCCGAGGGAAGCTCCGTCCTTACCGTAGAACCAGGCCACCCCGATGACCTCCATGAGCACCCCGAAGAGGATGGACGTGCCGGCCGCAAAGTGGTCCAGCAGCGTGAAGACATAGATGCCACCCTAGGAGAGAGGGGAGCGCCTGCTGAACTCGGGGTGCCCGGTGTGGCACGCCTCGCCCACGAAGGTGTGCTCTCCAAAGTATACACCTGGCCTGCAGTTTCCGTTGACAGACAGCTTCTAGCTTACTCCCTAGACAGTGTTATTTGAATCACTAAAATTCAGTCCACAAGCAGCTTAGGGACCCATCTATTCCGAAAAAGAAAAACTCCTCTCCTCCCCAGCAATTAGGGATGAAGGCAAAGCAAATGCCAAAGTTGGCAGGGACTCTGTGAGGGAGGGGACCTGGGTCCTGCATCTCCCCGACAGGCCTCCCCTGAGCCTCCTGGCCCACAAACCCACGGGCTCTTCCCAGGGAGCTGTCCAGGTTCTGAAACACTCCAGACCAAGTGCTCAGGCACCCAGGGACCGCGTGAGACCATGGCGACTCTGAGTGACCGTGGCTCCCTGCGTGTGTTCAAGGCCACCCCGAGTGTGACCACAGCCACCCATGTATTACGGGTCACGGGTTGTTTGGAGGGGTGCAGCCCTCGGAAATGCTGTGGTTCTGTCTGGTCTGACAGCAGTAACCATTGCTGCCCAACACCAAATTCTAATGAGACATCGTCAGGCGGGCGAGCGCAGGTACGCAGGTACGTACGTTGGTGACGCAGAAGAGGGAGAGAAGGAAGGTTGCCAGGACGATGACGAGGGTGAAGAGCTCCCGGTGCCTGTGCAGCAGCTGGAACTCATCGATGAGCCCGGTGATCACCGACTCCATCCCGCCCATCTGCAGCGGACACGGGGCAGAGGAGCGCTGGGGGCGGGGCCGGCGCTCTGCACCCCGCCTAGGCCGCCATTCGGGCAACGCAACGGACGCGCACAGTCAGGAGCTGCACGGTGTGCGGGGTGCAGAATGCACCCTCGGCACGGGCTGCTCTGGAGACGCGGCCACTGGAGAGGGAGGACCTGGGTAGATGCCCTGTCCCCTGGTGAGGATTTGCCAGACGGGGGTGGAGCGCTACGTGGCCCTCGTAATACCGTCCCCTGCGTCGCCACGAAGGCTCAGCTCTGCTGGGCTTTTCTAAGCAAGTGTCTGCCCCACAAGCACAGCTTAGTTTCGCTCCCGGGGAGGACCTGGCGCGGCCACTGGCCATGTCCTCACCGATTAAGCCCTCCTGACTCTCAGTACTGTCGTGACGGGGTGTCGCCCACGAAACCCGGCCAGCTGGGGAGCCTCCCTGCCCTGCGCTGCTGGGACCGCCTCCTCCAGGAAGTGCTGGCTATGGGAGTCCCCGCCAAGGCTGCGCCCACCCAGTGGGCAGGTGACAAGGCTGACGGGGAGACGGAGGTGGAGGGCTACGGCGCGTGGCCAGCAGTCACACGGTGGGGATCCGTGGGCCTCCGCACTTCCCAGGAAGCTCGGATGAACGTGGGGCCTGAGGTCCCGGCTGGCGGTCCCAGCAGGCCACGTGGAGGAGTAGCCCGAGGAAGTCCGCCTGCCGAGCCAGCGCCCATGCGCCCGCAGGGCCGCCACAGGATGCTCAGAGGGCCTGGCTGCAGCCTCTGCTTCCCACCCCGCACGGGCACCCTTCCTCCTGGCGGCTGAGGGGCAGGGAAGGCGTGAGTCAGGCTGCCGGGGCCCTGTGTGTCCCGTCACCCCGTTGCCTCGTCTTCCTGCACGGCCCTGCTGCCCCCGGCCCTGTGCCTGTGTGTTTAGGACTCTCGGGGGCTTGCTGTTCCCCCCCCACCCCCAGGGGAAGAAGAGGGGCGAGCTGGTCCGAAGCCTCCTTGCCAGTTACTGTGGGACCCTGCCTCCCACGCAGGGGCTCTGTGCAGGCACAGGGGTTTGGGAGACCCGCAAGGGCATCCGGGGCCGGCCCGGCCCTGTGAGGGCTGGCTGTCACTGGCGGGCCCACGGCACGCGGAGCGCCGAGGTCACTCACGGCGCTGTCGATTCCCAGGGTGAGTAGCATGACGAAGAAAACCACGGCCCAGACGGAGGACAGCGGGAGCGTGGCAAGCGCCTCGGGGTAGATGACGAAGATCAGCCCCGGCCCTGAAAGCAGACCCCGCCGTTGCTTCCCGCCACCCCCAGCTCCACCCCCGCCCGGAGACCACAAAGCCCTGCCCACGGCCTTCTTTCCGCCCTCCTTGTAAAGTCCTCCCTCCTGGAAGTCAGGGCCCAGGACTCTGGAGAATGGAAACTGGATCCATGGGAGGGAGGGCCTCTGTTCTGTCCCCTCCAGCCCCCCCGACCGCCTCCCGGGGCTGTGCGGGCCCTGGGAGAGGAGGGGGCACAGCCAACGGGAAGAGGGTGGGAGTGGCTTCCAGGGGCCCTACCCTTTATCCCTCCAAGCACTCGGGGCGCCTCCTGGTTTGTCTCTCGTGCCTGTTGTGGACACACGTGCGCTGCCCACACGCTCAGGCATGCTGTGGTCCACGTAGCCCACACTGTACACATTTTTCTGTGCCAACGTATTACTCTGAGTATCATCTCTAGAAACCACGTACTGTTACGTGGTTTGGAGACGGGGCGGACAGACCCCTCCAAGACTGCGGTGGGAAAGCTGGGGGCTGGGGTGAAGTCTCAGCAAGTGTTCCCAAAGTAAGAAAGATGCCCACAGGAAACCGCTAGTTGATCATTTTCACGGGTAACCTAAAAAGATGCGCCACGTAGCTCCCGGGCACGGGCTGCCGAGCACTTGATCACGGAGGTGTGACAGCGTTTCTGGTTCCCTCGTCCTCAGCGGGGCCTGTTCGGGTGCCAGCTGTTAGGAACAGGGCACTTACTGATCCTTCTAGAGAAACAAAGGCCAGAGCCAGGGTCCACCCCCCAGGGTCTCTTAGGAGCCCTGGTGTCAGGCCTGTGCTCTGCGATTCCCAACCCCACGGAAGGAGCAGGGTTTCCGGTGTGGAGCGAAGGGGTGGCTCGTTTGAAAAGCTCCACAGTCTAAATGCCACAAACCCAGGAAGATATAACCATGTGCTCGGCCGAACGTAAGCGCAACATCCTCACCTTTCATTTCTGTTCTCGGGTTAACATTTCACCCTGTTTTCTTGAGAATTAGAGCCATAAATGACATTTACTCTGCTTGTCACGGAAATGCATAGAATACATTCAGCTGACTTCAGGGGTTAATGGAGGTTCTTGCAAACTATTGCTACTTACCATAATAAAGGGCAAAAGAGCGGTGGAAATGCATAAATGCAACAGAGTAAATTTCACTGCTCTGCGCTTATTTGCATTATGTTCCCTTTCTCCTGCCTATATTGGATTTTTTTTTTTTTCCTACAGGAAAGAGTATGGATTTGGAAACACTTGCTGAGACTTCACCCCAGCCCCCAGCTTTCCCACCGCAGTCTTGGAGGGGTCTGTCTGCCCCGTCTCCAAACCTCTGTTTCCTGCTTTCAAAGTGTGGCTCCAAATGGGATCTAATGCAACTGCAAAGCTCTTGCGCAGCAAAGGAAACCGTAAACAAGACGAAAAGACAGCCCTCAGAATGGGAGAAAGTATTTGCAAACGAAGCAACTGACAAAGGATTAATCTCCAAAATTTTCAAGCAGCTCATGCAGCTCAATATCAAAAAACAAACAACCCAATCCAAAAATGGGCCGAAGACCTAAATAGACATTTCTCCAAAGAAGATGTAGAGATTGCCAACAAACACATGAAAAGATGCTCAACATCACTAACCATTAGAGAAATGCAAGTCCAAACCACAATGAGGTATCACCTCACACCAGTCAGAATGGCCGTCATCAAAAAGTCTACAAACAACAAATGCTGGAGAGGGTGTGGAGAAAAGGGAACCCTCTTGCACTGTTGGTGGGAATGTAAATTGATACAGCCACTATGGAGAACAGTATGGAGGTTCCTTAAAAAACTAAAACTAGAATTACAATATGACCCAGCAATCCCACTACTGGGCATATACCCAGAGAAAACCATAATTCAAAAAGACACATGCACCCCAATGTTCACTGCAGCACTATTTACAATAGCCAGGACATGGAAGCAACCTAAATGCCCATCGACAGACGAATGGATAAAGAAGATGTGGCACATATATACAATGGAATATTACTCAGCCATTAAAAGGAACGAAACTGGGTCATTTGTTGAGACGTGGATGGGCCTAGAGACTGTCATACAGAGTGAAGTAAGCAGAAAGAGAAAGGCAAATATCGTATATTAACGCATATATGCGGAATCTAGAAAAATGGTACAGATGAACCGGTGTGCAGGGCAGAAATTGAGACACAGACGTAGAGAACAAACCTATGGACACCAAGCGGGGGAAGCAGCGGGGGTGGGGCTGGGGGTGGGGGTGGGATGAATTGGGCGATCGGGATTGACATGTATATACTGATGTGCATAAAATTGATGACTAATAAGAACCTGCTGTATAAAAAAATAAATAAAATTCAAAAATTCGAAAAAAAAAAAGTGCGGCTCCCAACACTCAACTTCTCAAGAACTGGAGGGGCTGACGCGCCGACGCGCTGAGAGCCCAGGGCGCAGGTGGGGTTGGCCCTCTGTCCCCCTCAGCCCCTCCCTGAAGGCTACCCTCCCGCTCAAGAGTGAGAAGACCCAGGAGGAGATCAGTCCCCCAGCCCCCGGGAGAAGAGGGGCTTCCCAGGGGAAGGGAGGGGCCCACCCCCGAGCAGGACGGTCTCGGGGGAGGCCCCTCCTGGCTCGCGCACAGCGATCCTGCAGGCCGGTGAGGGTGGCGGCCGTCGTGGGAGGCCTTGGGGTCCTGGGCTGACCCAGCTTCAGGCTGCCTAAGCCGTGACTTTCTGCCCAGCACCCCGGGGGCTCTCTCCTGCGGGGCCCAGCTCGGTCCCTGTGTCACCTGGGCCCAAGCCCTCCCCCGCCCACTCCCCCTCAGCTAACTTCCTGGTTTGCAGACACTCGGTGTCTGTGACAGCATGGTGAGCAGGTTGGGAACATGGGTCTCTGTTGTCACCGTGTCCAGAGACTTCGGGGGATTCTCAGCGATTATCCAAATCCCATCTACACGTGCCATGGCCACTGGGTATCTGGAGGAAAAGCTTGGAACAGAGTAACTGCTATGTCCAAACCAGTCCAGCTTCCTTCTGGCTGACCACACCGAGGTCCGTGCCGCTTGGAACAGCTCAGAGCCCTGAACTTCACATCCCTGGCCACGTGTAAACAACGGCGGGGGCCACCCAGTGAGGGGAACCAGACCCTCGTCCTGCAGCCGAGTGGTCTCTGCAAGGCACCCTGGGACGAGGGGCAAAGATGCCCCAGCCTCTGCATGCGGTGGCCCGAGGGGGCAGGCGCAGGGCGCGCTGCACCCAGGATCCTGTTCTCAGTAGCAGCAGCAGCTCGTGGGAAGGGCTCTGGAGGCCTGTGCATTTCCCTCTAGGTTTGCAGGGAAAACACTCATCGAGAACTGGGCAGCCTGAACCCCGGGAGCGGGCGGGGTGGCGGGAGGGACCTGCCTGCCCCGGGGCACTCACCGTCCTTGGCCACGTCCCCGATGGGCACACTGTGCTTCTGGGCCATGTACCCCAGGAAGGAGAAGACCACGAAGCCGGAGGAGAAGCTCGTCAGCGAGTTGACGGAGGTGGTGATGATCGCGTCTCTGCAGGAACAAGACGTGCTGTCTCAGCACCCGGCCTGGAGCCGCTGCAATTTCCAGTCATTATTCGTAATTTACTGCATCTGGGGCAGGCAGCTCCGGGGGCGCTTCCCCAGTCGAGCAGGCCAGCCCCTCCTGCAGCCCCAGACGCTGTCCGGGGCTGCCCTGCGGGAGGGAGGCTGGCATCCGGTGATGGTGACAGGACCTCCCACCTGGAGCCCCCACTGAGCGGCTTAGGGCTCTGGTCAGACGTTGGCTAGGCCAGGCCCTACGGCCCGTCCATGTTTGCCTGGGGACCCCGATTCAGTGCTGAAGGCGAGACAGTCCAGCCAGCAAAGCTGGGGCTCCAGGTGGGCAGCACAGACGACCACAGGGGTCCCGACCCCCGCTCGACAGGGGCTGCCAGGCGGGGCTCTGAGATGTCTCCCGGGGAGCTTGTTAAGATGAAGGTTCTGACGGGGCGGGTCTGGTGGGCCCCAGATGCTGTGTTTCCCATTGGCTCCTGGGGGTCCCGTGCTGCCGGTTGTGGACCCCACTCTGACGGCTGAGAATTCAGAGAGCAGGGGACGGGGGAGTGTGGGGTCAGCCCTCCTGGTGCCCGAGTGGAAGGACGTTTGCAGGGTGCTCAGACCCAGGTGGGCACAGGGTGGGCTCTGGCCCTGCCGTGCAGACCCCACCTTTGTGTGGCCCTCTGGGTAGCAGTCAGCCTGGCCATTTTGCTGTGCACACCGTCTTTGTATTTTTACCGCATTTTTATCCTCATGATATGAGAAAGAATAAATACAGGCTCATGAAGGTCAAAGGAAGCAGTCCTGGATGAAATTCTTTCTCTGTTTTCAGAAGGATTTCAGGGCCAGCAAGCGGCTGCAGGTCACTCAGGTCATCCGGGCGGGGAGGCCCCAGAGCCCTGGGCGCACAGTGAAGCCACCTTCCGGCTTGTCCCGGTGCCGGGTCCCCGGCGGCCTCTGCACAGTCTGGGATGCCCCTGGGGCCCAGGATCCCTAGGTGTGGGCCGGGTGGGGACACATGCAGGCCCCTCCTCGTGGGGCACGTGGGGGAGGAGACCCACCCTGAGTGCTGGGAGGATGAGGCCGGCTGGGTGGGGCAGGGGATGGAGCAGGGGGCAGAGGAAGGGGCCTGGGTGTGTGGGGGGGTCCTGGACGCCTCCTCCCAGCGAGGCGATCAGCATCTCCACTGCTTCGATGCTCCCTTAAAGCCACAGTCAGCACTGAGCCTAGAGCTTTCCTGTTCGGTTTCCACTTTACAAGCCATTTGCTTTGAGTTGCAAGCACAGCTCATTTCCCCCTCCCTTCATCCGGGGACACGTTATCTCCTAAAGCCAGCGATGCCCCCCCACATCAGCTGTGCCCCCACTTGGCTCTGCAGAGCCTCTTACAGGAGCCCGGGACTCACCTGTAGCAGTTGTTGGTGAATTTATTGTAACTGGAGAAAGCTATGAGCACTCCAAGCCCCACTCCCAGCGAGAAGCATATCTGGACGGCGGCGTCTATCCAGACCTGCGCGGAGCAGGGACACAGACAGAGCGGCGGTGAGAGGTCCCTGCGGGGGGCTCGGCCAGCCCGAGGACAGGGAGTGGTCATGGGGTGGACCCACTGGGGTGGACCCACAGACGGCCGCGCCTTCGCTGCCAGGGGCTCCAGGGAACAGGGTCGAACTTAAACTCGACATCATTGTCAACAAGCAAATGTCATCTCAGGGAATAAACCTTTCCCGCGTTGCTGGCCCGAGAGAGCCTGAAACACAGGGGGCTGCGTCTTGTTGCAGGACCTGCGGTTTCTCATTACTCCAGCTGGTGAGGGTTGGTCTGGCCCGTGACCCTGGTAACAGCAGTAATTTATGAAAATGCTGTGTGACGTGCGTGCCTCAATCAGACACGTGCCCACCAACACGCGCTCTGTCCTTCCCATGGGAGCACATCGTGAGTGCAGGGTGAGTGCCTGGTGAGTGCATGGTAAGTACACAGTGAGCGCGCGGTGAGCGCACGGTGAAAGCACGGTGAGCACATGTGAGTGCAGGGTGAGCACGCGGCGGGACGTGAAGAAAGCCCTGTGGAGCTGACCGTGGCTCTGACACTGTGCGCTTGCTGGGGGTGGCACAGGTGACATCCGGGTGCCAACACACATGACAAGTGAAGGCCTGCAGTCGATACTGGACCAAGGAGGTATTTTGAAAGTCAGACACGACCCTCTTGGTCAGGGTGATGTGGAGACCAGCTGGTGATGGCGATGTGGGCCCCCCTTGGCCCTGCATAGCCTGGGGCAGGGATGAAGAGAGTGGAAGCCCACCCTGGGGGCCTGGTCAGACCTGCTGTGCCGGAAGGTCCTGGGGGCTGTCTCCACAGCCCGTGGTGCAGGCCTGTGGGCCGAGGTCCTCAGGCAGTGACTCCAGAGCTCCCCAGCTGGAGACACAGGGCAGCTGGCCTGAGTGTGACTGAGTGAGGGGGCTGGACGTGGAGCCCACACGCCAGGACCAGTGGTGCTCGGTCCTTCGGGGAGCACGCCCGGTCTTGGGGTCACCCCAGCACTGGGGACAGCGTTTCCCAGCTCAAGGCCTAGAGTGGCCGGGTGGGCAGGGGGCCGAGGGGTCCCCTCGTGTTGGTCACCAGCCAGCTCGTCTGGGCAGGTAGCTGCGGACAGGAGGCGGTGTCGCCGGGGGGCTCCTATCTCCTCTCAACCCCAGGTCCTCACAGTGGGCAGCGGCCACCCCAGAGTCTTTGCACGTGCAGCTCACCCATCGGGTTACGCCTCCCAGCCATCTGTCCAGGCCTTTGCTCACTGCCGCTCCTAGGACCCAGCTCCAGACCCAGGCCACGGTCCACCCTGGGGCCCGCCTGGGCAGCCTCTCAGAACTGGCCTGGACTTGCCCTTCCTTTACTTCCCGTCCTCCTCTCTCCTGCTGGCATGGAGCCCTCCCGGACAGCACTCTGTCCAGCCCAGACCCCGCCTGACGCTGGAGCAGCTCCACGAGAGCCGCAGATGAACGGCTGAGAGTCTGGACGGCCTGAAAGGGCCGGGCCTCTGGGCGCCACTGAGGACAGTGGCGCTGACCCCGAAGGCAGTCCCCTTCATCCCCATGGGGGTCTAGCAATGGCCCCAGGCCGCAGGGCAGCCTCCACGTCAGAGCAGCACAGGGTCCCCGCTGCCAGGGGCACAAGAAGGGACGGAGCCGACGGCTACTTCCGCCCCATCCGCTTGCTGGCCCGGCCCTCAGTGGAACCTCTGCTCCCACCCGGCCCGGACCAGTGAGGACCTGGCCAGGCCCCTCCCTGTGGCCCCTCTGGACTGAGCCATCATGGCTGAACCCCCAGGGGGTGGGCAGGGACAAGCCTGGGACGGTGCTGGGGCCCTGCACCCCGATCTGGGCCAGTCCCCAACCACATCCCCTTGGGGCCTGTGGGACCTGGCCCCCCACTGCCAAGCCCCAGGGGAAGGGTGCCGGGGCCGCTCAGTCTCTGAGGGAGGCTGTCCTGAGCCTGGGAGAGGGTGTACAGGCAGCCGCTGGGCCCGGAGCAGTCCTGGGAGGACGGCTCAGGACGGCCGCCCAGCGGGTGAGGCCCAGGCCCTGCTCTGTCCTGGAGGACGTGGTGCAGAGTCAGCCAGAACCCCACGGGGGCACCAGGAACGGCCCCAGCCTCTGCGCTGGGGACTGCATAGACCTGTCCTTTGGGGACTGTGGTCTCCCAGGAGCCCAGTGCTGTGGGCCTGCTCTGTCCTGGTCTCTGCTCTTCCCCTCCCTAGCTGACGGGACTGTTAGAGGCAGGGACACTCAGGTCAGGTCCAGTGCTGTTGTGTCTCCGTCGCCCACCACCTACGCCTGTCCTTCTGTCATCCATCTGTCATCCACTGCCTGTCTGCCTATGATCCATCATCTGTCCACTGAAATCTATTATCTGTCTCGTCCATCTGCCAATCTACCTCGCTTGTGACAACCACCGGTTCCTACTTTTCTCTGATTTCTTCACACCCCTGGCATCTGTTTTGCGCACCCTCATGCCGCCTGTCCTTCCTGACGCCCCACTTCTCTTTGACTTCCAGATCACGCCCAGCTGGCCTTGGACGCCCAAGGCCACCTCCTCCTGCCAGCACCCCCCAGCTGCCACGGGCTTTCCTGAGGACGGATGCCCTGCTGACCTCTCAGCTCCCCGGGCTCGGCTCTGCAGCTGTGGGGCCCCGGACCCGCTGCTGGACGGACTCTGCCTTTAGCTGTCCGTGGAGACCCGTGTGCTGCCCTCCCAGCCTCGGTCCTCGGGTGGGCTGCCCGGCTGGTGCCCTGCTCACGGCTGCCCTCGCCTGTGTGCTTGTGGGGCCGAGACCGTGGGGCTTTCCTCTCGCTGCCCCTCGGCGCCCGACCTCCGCCCCGCCAGCGCCCCCCGTTCCCACGGTTCCTGGGGTCGGAGCCACGTCTGCCTCCCCTTCTCGCCCTTCCTGCCCACTGCTGCCCCAGGCGGTGCTTCCTCCGGCCCGATGAGCCCCACAGCCGACCCTCTCACAACCTGGCAGCGTCAGGCCCGGGCCCCACGCCCTCGCCCTCGTGCTGCTCCCGGTAGCTCAGCCTCCCTGGGTGGCCACTGGGGCCCCTCCCTCTGCCCAGTCTAGTCCACCTGATTTTCCAGTGACCCTGCCTCCCGCCCAGCCTCCCCGCATCTGGGCCTGTTTCCCTGCGATGCTGCTGCCCCTCTCTCTCTCTCTCTCTCTCTCTCTCTCTCTCTCTCTCCCTCTCTCTCTCTCTCTCTCTCTCTCTCTCTCTCTCTCTCTCTCTCTCTCCACCCACCGCCGCCCCGCCATTGCCCGGCAGAGCCTCCTCTCTTCATGAGGTTGTCTTCTCATATTTCAACCCAGAATTACTTCTTCCTTTGCTGAAGAAACCTGCAGCCTGACTGTGGAGTAAGTTCTGGCCACGATGCGGTCACATCGCGCCTTTATGCTGGGGGCGCCGGGTGCTTGACCATCAAGGTCTGGCTCCCCGAGGGGGACCCTAGTTCACGCAGCCTCAGCCCAGCTCCGAGGATGCATCCGGGGCCAGAGCTTGCGGCTGCGATCCAGCTGAGCGGCAACAGCCTCGGGCACAGACCGGGCGGCCCCACAGGTGCTCATCCCAGGAGCCGGGAGCGTTCCTCCAGGGAGAGCACGGCCCACGGCGAAGAGGTCGAGAGGCAGCCGACTCCCGCTCTCTCCCTGCAGAAACCTGGGTGACCTGTTCCCCTAATGTCCTTACTCTGGTCCATTCAGCTGCTTGCTGTGCCCACACGGCCCCTCGTCACCTGGACAGGGAACTCTGCTCGGTGGGCCCAGCACACAGCAGGGGGAGTGAGCCTTTGGGGTCTCCTGCCTGGGATGTAGAGCCCCGTGACCCACAAGGACTGGGGCCGCGAGCGGAGGGCGCACTCACCGAGGCCTCGCAGAGCCGATGGAAGTCCACGCTCAGGTACGCTCTGATGCCGTCCACGGCCCCAGGGAGGGTGACGCCTCGCAGGAGCAGCGCAAAGAGGACCACGTACGGCATGGTGGCCGTGATCCACACGACCTGGGGAGCGCACAGTGTCACCAGGCCGCACCGGCCCCCGGCCACCCTCATGGTTTGTGCTCAGAGAGGGGGACCTCAGACTGGGAAGCCCGGCGCCCAAACAGTCACAGGACACCAGCTCAAAAAATGCCTCCTGGAGCGAGACTGTCCAGTGCCTTCTATCCTGTATGTTGTCTTTCCCGGGGATTAAAATGGACAAACAATTTGGCAAGGAAGGAGCCCTCCTTCTCTGCACTTGGGCTCTGGCAGGAGGCAGCATTGGCTGAACTCCTGATGAGGCAGATGTGAGTGATTTGCACTGATTGTGCAAATGGGCACCTGGCTCACTTGTGGAAGATGGACTCTGGGCCGCGGGGGAAGTGGAGGAGAGCCCCTGTGGCCGTCGGAAGACCCTCAGGCGCTGGAGAGCCACTGCAGGTGTGAGCCCGAGGGACGGGGCTTTCTGGTCATCGTTGCTCTGGGCGCCCAGATAAGGACCAAAATATTTCCATCAGCAAAAATATTTTGTTGTGCTTGTCTTCACGCTGAAAGCACTCTCCTGACATCATTCTTCAACCACAGCCACCTGTCCCAACCCACCACGGCCACCTGTCCACTCCCAACCCACCACGGCCCACCTGTCCATTCCCAACCCACCACGGCCCACCTGTCCACTCCCAACCCACCACGGCCACCTGTCCACTCCCCAGCCCACCACGGCCCACCTGTCCACTCCCAACCCACCACGGCCCACCTGTCCACTCCCAACCCACGACGGCCACCTGTCCACTCCCCAGCCCACCACGGCCACCTATCCACTCCCCAGCGCACCACGGCCACCTGTCCACTCCTCAACCCACCACGGCCCACCTGTCCACTCCCAACCCACCATGGCCCACCTGTCCACTCCCCAACCCACCACGGCCCACCTATCCATTCCCCAACCCACCACGGCCACCTATCCACTCCCCAACCCACCACGGCCCACCTGTCCGCTCCCAACCCACCACAGCCACCTGTCCACTCCCCAACCCACCACGGCCACCTGTCCATTCCCCAACCCACCACGGCCACCTGTCCACTCCCCAACCCACCACGGCCACCTATCCACTCCCAACCCACCACGGCCACCTGTCCATTCCCCAACCCACCACGGCCACCTGTCCACTCCCCAACCCACCACGGCCACCTATCCACTCCCAACCCACCACGGCCACCTATCCATTCCCCAACCCACCATGGCCACCTGTCCATTCCCCAACCCACCATGGCCACCTGTCCACTCCCAACCCACCACGGCCCACCTATCCATTCCCAACCCACCACGGCCACCTATCCATTCCCCAACCCACCACGGCCACCTGTCCATTCCCCAACCCACCACGGCCACCTGTCCATTCCCCAACCCACCACGGCCACCTGTCCATTCCCCAACCCACCACGGCCCACCTATCCACTCCCAACCCACCACAGCCCACCTATCCATTCCTCAACCCACCACGGCCACCTATCCACTCCCAACCCACCACGGCCACCTATCCATTCCCCAACCCACCACGGCCACCTGTCCATTCCCCAACCCACCACGGCCACCTGTCCGCTCCCAACCCACCACAGCCCACCTGTCCACTCCCAACCCACCACGGCCACCTGTCCGCTCCCCAGCTGGCGAGCCTTGCTGCCTCACCTTCCCAGAAGTCTTCACTCCCTTCCACAGGCTGAAGTAAAGCAGGACAATGACCAGGACCAGGCAGGATGCAAGCTGCCACCGGGGAGGGCCCAGGTCGTCGATGCCCTGGCTCTCGTGGAGGTGCAGCACGCCGCGCCTGGAGAGGAAGGAGAAGGGGTCCTGGGGGGGCTGCCTCCCTGCCCAGACTGGAACAGGGGGCTGCACTTGTGCAGAGACCCGCCCTCCCCCACTCGGCATGGCAGCAGGGACCTGGCCTGATGGAGACCCCCACCCCTCGCCCCCCACCCCAGAAAGGCCAGGACCCCGGCCTTAGTGGAGACGCAGGGCCCACCCTCCAGGTGAGCAGAGCAGGTGGGCCACCGCACGCTGGGAGCCCACAGAAGCCCAGCCCTGGCCCAGGGCCACACGGTCAGGAGAGAGTAGACTGTGATAACTTAGAGACGCAGATTGCAGACCCTGTAACAGCCACTAAAAATGAAGACAGAGAGCTAGACGGACTTCCCTGGTGGCCCAGTGGTTAAGACTCCACGCTTCCAAAGCCGGGCCACGGGTTTGATCCCTGGTCGGGGAGCTAAGATCCCACATGCCGTGTGGTGTGGCCAAGAAAACAAAACAAAACAAGAAAAGAAGAGCTAGAGCTTATTAGCAAATGGAGTAGGTAAAGTGGAAGCCAAAATAATTAACTAATTCCAAAGCAAATAAACAGAGGAAACAAGAAACAATGAACCGGTGGGACAAGCAAGACGAAAGACTAAGCCCTAACCATACTGATAATTATTGATTGGAAACACTCTAATTAAAGGACAGAGATGGTCATAGTGAATAAAAAAGCAAGAACCAACTCTGTGCTGTCTGAATGAAACCCACTTCAAATATGATACATACAGGTTTAAAACATAAGGATGGAGAAGGTATCCCATGCAAACACTATTCATAGGAAAGCTGGAGTGGCCATATTAATATCAGACAAAGCTGACATCAGAATGAGGAACAGGGACTTCCCTGGTGGCATAGTGGTTAAGAATTCGCCTGCCAATGCAGGGGACACGGGTTCGAGCCCTCCTCTGGGAAGATCCCACATGCCGCGGAGCAACTAAGCCTGTGCTCCACAACTGCTGAGCCTGCGCTCTAGAGCCCACGAGCCACAACTACTGAGCCCGCGTGCCACAACTACTGAAGCCCGCGCGCCTAGAGCCTGTGCTCCACGACGAGAAGCCACCGCAATGAAAAGCCCACGTGTCGCAACAAAGAGTAGCCTCCACTCACTGCAACTAGAGAAAGCCCGCGCGCAGCAACAAAGACCCAATGTAGCCAAAAAAAGAAAAAAAAAAAAAGAATGAGGAATGGTACCAAGAGGGACATTTCATAATGGAAAAGGGCTCAATTAAAAGATTTGATAAACATGTGTGCACTTTAGAACAGAGCTTTAAAATACATGAATGAAGCAAAAACTGATAGAACTGTGAAGGGAAATAGGCAAACCCGCAATTATAATTGAGATTTCAACACCCCTTTCACAGTAACTGATAGAACAAATAAACAGTAAGGATGTAGAAAACTTGAACAGCACTAGGAGCTGACAGGACCTAGCCAGCTTGCCTACCCAACAGCAGCAGGATACACATTCTAAGTGCACGTGGAATACTTACCAGGATAAACCATATATTGGACAATATGACAAACCTCAGTATATTTAGGAATAATGAGGTTTTAAAATATATTATCTCACCAAATCGGAATTAAATTAGAAATCAATAACAGAAATATATCTAGAAAACCTCCAAGTATTTTAAAGTCAAACAACAAATTTCTAAAAATCTCCTGGGAATCAAAGAAGAAATCACAAGGCAGATCAGGGAATACTTGAATACACAACATACTAAACGTGCAGGAGGCAGCTAAAGCAGTCTCTTAGAGGCAAGTTTGTAGCTTTAAATATATCGCGTTCTAATTTATAGTAGGAAGTAGGTGAAGGTGGTTTTAATAAGTGTTTATGGAGTTGAGGGAAATTTAACACTAGTTGGAGTTACAGGGGCCAATCTTTTGGGGTTTCCGAAGCCCACATGCACTCTGCAGCACTCACAGCTTTACTACTTCAATGATTATAGTTATCCTGGAATTTCACGGTGGGATGTGAGCTCCCTAATTACATGTGCCTTCAAGAACAGGTAATGCTTTCCACAAAGATCCGCTTTATAAAGTGGGTTTACATTCCAGAAAACCCTTGCAGACCTGACACTCAGTGGGGCCTGTCTCAGGGAAACCCAGTCACCACCGTTAGTGAAATCACCTGGCGTGTCATCAGTTCAGTTTAATAACTCATCGTGTCATTAATGATCTATGACTGCGTCGTAAACCTTCAAAGGCCCCGCCTTTGTCCCGGGGTCACCTCCAAATACGGTTGGACATCTGCTCCTGCTAACAGCCCTTTACGTGGAGGGTTCAGGCAGCTTTCCAGCTCAATCTTTCTCTTCCAGACTTGGGATTTCCAAACAGACTTCACTAGTGAGCTCTTTTTTTTTTTTTTAATTCACCTATCACATATGTTTCCTTCTAGCATTCTTAATAATAAATCATTGACTAATCAGTTTTTTTCCCTCTATTTTTCTCACCTGAAAAATCATTTAGTTAAATCAACTCTTTCCACACCTCCCAAACAAAAGGTAAGTATCCCCAAATGGCCTCACCTGACACATTTGATATCTCTTAAAGCTTTCTAAACATTCTAAATTGCACCAAAATCCATCTTAAAATTGCAAAAGACACGCTAGCTTAAAAACTTAGCCATCGTTTTGTTGGTGAAATGATAACTTAAACCCAACTCTAGCGAGAGCTGATTCTGCACGTCTGTCAGTGGTGGGACGGGTGGGATGCTCCCAGGTGCTCGCCCACAGCCATCTCTGCTTTCTGGTGCAGGGGTCCCCACCCCTCCCTCTCTCTCTTCTGGTCCCCCATCTCCCATCACACACGAAACCTGAGAGCTGGGCCACTGGTGAGAGTACTTGCAGCCCGGGCTTTGACCTGTCCATGAGATGCTCTTAGGTTTGGGAAATGCAGTAATGAACCGGCTGGCAACAAGCCCCTGAGAATGCACAGGCAGCTCTGATGAACGCTGTGCTCTCCTCTACTGGGACGAATCTATCATCTCTTGCTTGTTTGTCGCTCTGTGTCCTGCCCACACACTCAGGTGACAGGGCCTGGGTTTCCATTTCTCACGGGTACGTCCGCATTGGTGTCTTTCAGGCAGATCTAATGGGACCCATCCCAGGTGGACTCTCGTCTCCAGCCTGTCCTCTGAAACCCGCTCGCCCCCTCCTGAGAGCTCCTGGAGACCCAGACCCTCACGCCCCAGCTTTGGACTCTCCCTCCTCCGGGCAGGCGGGTTCTCAGTGGCCCCTCTCTTTCCCGCTTTGCGGAACCTCCCTCCCTGCCCTCCCCAGACTCCTTCACTCTCTAATCCCAAACTGCCCAAAAGAGTATCTTCCAAAAAATTAAACAAGTCCCATCACACACAACCCTCGTCCCCACGCTAACCATGCGCTTCCTAATAATGCCTGAGAAAGGCACCCCATCCCTCCGGCGGTCCCCCCAGGCCCCCCAAACCCCGCCTCGCCCCGTTCCTGCCCATCGCTGCCACTTTCTGAAGCAGCCAGTCCTGGAGATACATCCCCACGTGTGGCGGGGATTCTAGAGCAAAGGACTTAGACCCTGAGTATCTGCAACACGCAACTTCAGATGCTGAATGTCTGCAGGTTCCATGAACATCCCTTGCCCTTCTGGCGGTGTCACTCCTACCCCCACACGACAGATTCTCCCAGTGCCCGAAGGCTCAGTTTCTCTCCTGCACACCTGCTGTCTCACCCAGCTCCACAGGCCCCGGGAGTGGGACGGTGCCTTCCCTCAGGGAAGACCTCGGGCAACTGTCTGATGGTCCTGCCTCCGGCTGGAGGCCGGGCCATGAGCGGAGGGAGAACGGGGAAGGTGACTGGGAAAGGGGAGCCCGGCCCCCTCTGGAGGCGGTGCTGCAGCCCCCGGAGCCCAGCCCCACACGCCTCCTCCCTGCGGCATCTGCAGGGTCACGGGCCATCCCCCCCAACAGACCCCAAAGGGCCGCAGGGAGCAGGTGGGGCAGCCCATCCAGTTTCCCTTCCCTGCGAGGTCTCCCTGCAGGAGCCGTGCTGAGCTGCTAGAGGTGGGGTCAGAAATAAGCCCACAAGAGCCCAGAGGAACGGGACGCGGCACTGGCCAGGGAGGGGTCCTCCCCACATCCTCGGGAGGCAGCAGGGGCGGGTGGCTGGCCCGGGTCCCCCTCCCCACCCTCGGGGGTGTCATCAGACCCCGAGGCCCCCCACTTACTCAAAGTACTCGGCGGCAGGGGTGGTCCTGAAGGTGTCATTGGGGTCAGGGCTGGAGCTGGGGGCGCGGGCGTCGGAGCAGCGGGGGCTGTTCCAGGTGTGGTTGCAGTGGGTCCAGGGCAGCTCCGTGGTGAAGGAGGAGAAGAGGTAGTGCAGCGCCCAGGCGATGATGACGTTGTAGAAGAAGCCGATGTAGAGTGAGATGAGGATGACCGTGTAGCCCACGCCTGGTGGGGAGAGCATGGCCCCATTAGCAGCTCACCCTTGCCCCTCCCCTCATGGGTCGCAGCTCCACCTGGGCTGTCCTGAAACCAGGCAGCGCCTTTAGACACGCCAGAAGACGAGGGAAAGGGTGGGTCCCAGACTTCGCGTCATGGTCAGAGAAGGGGCTGCCCACTTCCAAAACCATCCGTGGCCCTTGACGTCTACCCAGACATGCAGGGCTATCCAGGGACGCCCTGGTACAGCCAGGTCACCCGCAGACATACGGGGTAACGGAGGGCCATCCGTGGCTGTCCACCAGCACTCACAGCCAGTCCGGGTCATCCAGGCTCACTTAAGGTCATCTAGGGCCACGCTGGGTCACCCAGGGCAACTCAACCCAGGGTTATCCAGGGCCGCTGGCCAAACAAAACCATCAGAATCGTCTGCAGGCACCCAGGCCCAGCCAGGGCCATCTAGGAACACCCAAGGGTACAAAACATCACGTCGACAAAGGCCACCCCAAACCGCTCAGGGTCACCTAAGGCCATCCAGGGCCACCCATGCCAATAGGGCCATGAAGGCCATCCAGGGTCACCCAGGGATGCCCAGTGCCTCCCAGAGCCATGCAGGGCCACCAATGGTCACTAAGGGATAACTAGGGTCTTTCACGCTCTTCCACAGCCATCCAGGCTCATCCAGGACCACCCAGGGCCTCCAAGACAATCCATGCCTACCTGGGCTACCTAGAGCTGTCCAGGGCCATTCATGGCCACCCATAGCTAACCATGCCCCTCTAGGCCACTCAGGGCAAACAGAGTCAGCTGGGTCTACCCAACATCACCCAGGACCATGCATGACCATCCAGGGTCTCCAAGGGTCGCCTATGACCACGCTGGGGCCCCCAGGGCTTGTCAGAGTTCCTTTCCAGGATCACAAGCCCTGGAATTTGTTGACGGTCCCTGAGGGGCTCCTGGCTCCTGGAGCAGAACAGAGTGGTGAGCAGTCTTTGGAGACGCGACATCCTGGCTGTGGTGGACGGACGGTCTGGCAGTGAGACCTCTTCCCTATTCAGTGTTGGACGAGCACTGTCAGGTCCCGTGACTGCGGTTGACTGTAACAGGCTCCATGCAGAGTTCTCCTGTTTCAGCATTCTTTCCCGGCGTTGCTGCTAGGACTAGTTTGGGCTCTGACTGTAACTTCACTGTCTTAGAACCTGGGGGGCGCCCTGCCCCGTCTTTCCCGCCTGTGTCCAGGGAGGAGCTTGCCTTCAAGCTGACGTCTTCGCGGAGTGGCTTGGCTTGTTTTTTATGGGTCTAGCCCTTAGGAGAAGCTATTTTCCTGCTCAGGACACTTCATTAAAATTCTCTTTCCTCTTCTGAAAGCAAAAAGAGAGGGACTACAATTTACTTATGTGTAGATATTAAACAGATACAGTATCAGGAGTGATTTATTTAAAAGCAAACAGTCCCTGGTATGTGGTCCCTCTTGGAAAACACGCTCAGTAGCAGTGATGGCAAAACCCAAACTGTCCCTTCAGAAGGCCTTCTGCAACGTGGACTCATCAATGTGAAATGACTCTTTACTGCACTTCTGCTCCCTGAGCTCCTTAGGAGAGGCTGGCTGCCCGTGAACTCGCCCCGGCAGCCACGTCGGCGGGAAGTGCGGCACGGAAGGTGTTCCGCGGTGGTGAGCGGCTGTGGGTGCCCGCCCGGAAACCTTGGGAAGGTGACAGCGCTGCCCACCAAATCCTCCGCTTGAAGTTGGGGGAACTCAACGGAGCCTGTGATCAAACGCTAAAGCAGGTTCAAGCCGGGGTCGGAGAGCGAGCTGCCTCCGCTTCCGGTCCTTCAGAACCCGCCGCCGTGTGGACAGCCCTCCGCGGGGCAGGCCAGGTTTCTTGCTGTCACAGCAGAGGGACAAGGGTGCCCCGGGCTGGCGTGGCTCCTAGGGCACGTGGGCTTTGCCCCATCAGACGCAGCACACCAGCCCCGGAGGGTCCCCCATCCAAGGGCGCTGCCGTCCAGCTGCCCCAAAGGCCTGCGTGAAGGAGCGATTTCCTAGGGATGTGGCTGTGAGCGCCAGCCATTCTTTCGGTCCCTCTGAGTTCTGTCCTCCAGGACCACAGAGCCCCAGGAAGCCCTGGCCCTGCGCTGCCCAAGGGCAGCCCCTCACCGACCCTCCCTTCAGGTTCTTCCTTTCTGTCACTTAAGACCCAGCCACAGGAAATCCACTGCGCTGTTTGCTCTGAGAACGCTCCTGTTCAGTGAACGATCAGGGTTCATACGTCATCACATACGCTAAATCAAGCTCCACCCGATACGTTTCTTCTATCGTTCTGTGCCACGGGAAACGTCCCTCCCAAGGAGGTGGCAGGCTCGGTCCCCTCTAATACTTCCAGTGAAAATAGGAATGAAAACTTGATGTGTTCCTCTTTTGTCCTGGAGGCTCAAGACCGAGTGTGAGTTTCGATCACAGCTTTTAAGGTCAATTTTCTTAAATCTCAGTTTGTTCAGTATTTTTAATATTAACTCTGCATGCATTTTGTTTTCTTTCAAGCCACTTAAAATTCCTTTTTAGAAAGAGGGAGAGTTTGGTAAACCACACTAAAATATTACTGACCACAAAATATAATAAATTATTTGATAGTCGCTAAAATAGGTGCTTTCCATGCCGTACACACAGTGGGGGTGATCTTAGGCAATTAACCAGACAACCTGAAACGGGGCATCCTCGGGCCTCAAGAGGGACAACAGCCCCCTCCTCCACCACTAAAGCCAGGTCACTCCAGAGCATTCCCCGAGCTGGCTTCAGCAGGAAGAGGGGGTCGGGGCCAAAGAGTAATTCCAGGACCCCAGCTGGAGGACACGCCCTGATGCGGCAGCTCCCATTCCTTGCAAGACTCATGGGCAGGTCTTTGAAGAAAACAGGAGAGAATTCCTCCGCTGTGGGTCTGAGTGCCTTTCGTATCTACTTGGTGTGTGTGTGCCTATGTATGTGCATGTGTGTGTGTGTGTGTGTGTGTGTGTGTGTGTGTGTGTCTATGAGAGAGGGGGCAGGGGGAAGAGAGGGGCAGGGACGGAATGAGAGGGAGAGGGGAGACAGAGACAGAGGAAGGAGAGGGAGGGAGGGAGGGAGAGCTGGGAGAGACCCCGTCCCAGGCCCCGTGGTCACACTGGCTGCCCTCAGCATCACCGACAGCCTCTGGAGGGACAGTGCCGGGGACCAAGGACACGGCACGGCCCTCTGAGGGCCCTCGCCCTGACCGTGGGCGTCACTGCCTGGCCTTCTCGGGTTGATCTCAGTGCTGTCAGGCCCATGGAAGGACTCCCGGGTCCAGGGAAGGGAAAGACGGGGAAGAGGGCTCCCCGGAGAGCTGGCTTCCCTTCCGCAGGGCCCGGATGCGCCAATCGCCCATTGGAGGACCTGCAGCCCCATGATGACCGTTTGGGGCATTTTAACTGATGTCTTCGTTTATCATGTGTTCCCCCTACTTGATGACACATGAAAGTACGTGCAATTTTATTAGTTAAACTTTTTTTTAAGACAAGGAAGGAAAGGAAGACGTGTATCAGGGTATCCAGGACAGCACGGTTTGCCTCACCTCACTCAAGGAGCGATGCCGACCTCCCGTCCAATGGGCATCCTATGGAGAAACTTAACCTGAATGAGCAGGTGATCACCTGCTAGGGATCGTAGCTTCGTTAGTATCAAACCATTCAAGGTGTCTCTTCTTCACACATAGAAGTTCTTGCGTTGATTCTCTGATCTGCAACAAACAGCCCTGTGCTGATAACACAAGGATTCCAAGGCTCGACGGCTGACGTCCTGTGATGTGCGATTTCCCCAAATCTCCAGCCCGCGGGCGCTGCAGGTGCTTCTCCGTGTGGCCTCACTGGCCCCGCACAGCCCTCCAGGAGGATGAGTTTCCAGACCTGGGAGGCAGGAGCGTGGATGGGCCGTGGCGTGGAGTAGAGCTCGGAGCCAGCTGGCGTCTGCCCGGGTCTCCAGGCTCTGAGGCCAGGCCGTGCTGACGGCCCCGCAGCTGCACGCGTAACTTCCCCGTGGAGGGGCTGACACTCTCGCTGTGCGAGTCGGATGTTCTGCAGTAACCAAATTCTTCCGGCTTAACTAGTCCTTCGAGACCCCTGGAGACCCCTCATTGACGTTCTACAAACTGCAGTGTAGAGATTCACTTTGGCAGTTTTGTTGGAGAAAATTCTTCTTCTGGTAGGACACACGCTGGAAATGTGCTTCTGTCTGCGGGCCTGCAGCCCTGGGGTCAGCGTCCTTTTTCTCGGGAAAGAGGCCGAAGTAAACGTGTCGCACAGCCGGCGTCCTTCCCTGGCGCCCCCAGGACGGTCACTTGACGGCGGACCCGCCTCATGTCCGACCCGGCACCTTCGTGCTGTGTAACTACCGACTGCTGCGCAGCCCATCGCGGGAGATGCTGGCTGCCCGGCAGGCCCGGAGGACAGGATGAACTCACGCGTCCTGAAGTGTCAGGGTGGAATCGCCGCCCCTGACAGTATCGGCCCTGCCCGCAGACACCGGCCGTGCCCTCGACCTGCCCGGCTCTGAAGAGGCGCCCGCAGTCTCAGCTTCCTGCGCTTCCGCCCTCGGGAACCCCGAGCGCACCAGAGGCCGTGCCAGTGACTTACTTAAGCTTTGACTGCTGTGAGCAAATCCTGCTAAGGGGACGCCCAGCACTGGCACCTGAACCCAGAGCAGCTGCCTCGCCCTGCAGAGGCGTGTGGGGTGAGCTGGGCCAGGGGTTCCCTGCAGCTGCATGGCTGGGTGAGCTGTGCATCATCTAGCCTAGGAGAAAGGGGCTCATGCCTTAGGGTTCACCCAGCAGGCCATCGAAAGGAAGAACTCCACCACAGATGGTAGATAGATCGTGCTGTGGGTTGGGTCGTGGCCTCCAAGGTTCATTTGTTGACGTTTTCCCCAGTATTTCAGAATGTGACCTTATTTGGAGGCAGGGTCTTTACAGAGGTGGGCCCTAGTGCAGTGTGACTGATGTCCCTGTAAAAAGGGAAGTTTGGATGGAGAGACACACATGCAGGGAGGATGTGAAGACCCAGGGAGAAGACAGCCGCCCACGACCCAAGGAGTGAGGCCTGGAGCAGCGCCCCCGCTCCAGCCCTCAGAAGGAATCAACCTCACCAGCGCCTTGAGTTTGGACTTCAGAACTTCGAGACAACAAACATCTATTATTTAAGCCACTCAGTTTGCAGCACTCCGTAAGGCAGCCCTAGCAAACTAATACAGATGCAGAGGCAGATGAATGACAGATCATAGGCGACGGACGGCAGACCCAGAGCTAGGAGTGTGCTTTATCTTTTCTAGTATTTTAGCAGTTTGACAAAACAGCACTACGCATCCATTGCAGGCTGGCCTCACCTGGGAACAAGCAGACACACGCAAATCCTTAGTCATTACAGAGCTTTAAAGTGGGCCCAACATTAAAAGGATGTGTCCACGTGCCTAGACACCCAGCAAAGCAGGACTGAACGCACACAGCTGGGGTTGACTTGCTCAGAATCGCTCCAGGCTTGCCCTGGTCCACACCGCGCCGGGTGCAAGGGGCCCTCCCCGCCGTTACCTTTCAGGATAGGGCAGATCTTCCAGACGCCGGCAGCGCCCTCCCTGTTGAACTGCCCGAGGGCCAGCTCCATGTAGAAAAGCGGCATACCGGCAATGACCATGAAGAGCAGGTAGGGGACCAGGAAGGCACCTGGGGGACACGACAGCGTGTTCAGCCTGCGGCCGAGGACGGGCTGGCCTGTTGTCATTGGGGCGACGGCTCGGCCGTCCCAGCCGACCACGTGTGTCCTGGGCACGACCCTTGTCATCCGTCTCCTGTCCCTGTTTCTCCCTGAAGCTCCCTGCAGGCAGGGGCGGTGAGCTTCCTGCCTCCATGCCTGGCCCCCGCTGTCCAAGACTCCGGTCAGCTCCCTCCCCAAGTCACGGGTCAGCCCACGTCGTGGCTTTGCTCCTGGGCGCCGTCCCTTCCCCACCTGCGCGGCAGGGCCTGCCCTGTGTCCCCCTGCCCCCCTCCTGAGCCGTGAATCCTCGGGATGTGACCCTGCCCGGCCCCTGGCATGTGGAGCCTCCCTCCATCGGGGCTGCAGCCTCGCTCAGGGCACAGAGTTCAGGCCCCGCAGGCTCAGCCTCCTTAAGCCCTCTGGCTCCCCCTCAGATAAGGGCTTTGTCTCGGCTCTCTTCCAGGGAGGGCGGGGGAGACAGGGAGACCCCAGAGTGATGCCTGTCTTGGGGCAACTTCTGTACCTGCTTAGGTCTCCAGTGGGGTGCCAAAACGCCGACCCACGCCCAGGCACCCTGGAAGGCCCTCCCCAAGGAAGCCTGCCGAAGCCCCAAGTGTGGGGCATGGAGTGACCCCTGACAGGGGCTGGCAGAGTCGGGGGACTCACGGGAAACAGGCACCAACCTGTTCTCAGCTCGAATTTTCGTGGTGACCCTGGCCCATCTCTTAGTTTTCTGCCTCAAGCCCACACACGGGAGTTCTGGGACCGGCTGTGCAGGGGGAGGGGGACGGGCACACTCCCAGGGCATCTTTGGTGCTGTCAACGGCCACGGGCCTCTGCATGCTTGTAAACACGGGTTAAATCAGCCAAAGATACCACTCTCTGGGCCTTGGAGAATTTTCTTTTCCAAAGTGAAAGTCACCTTTGGAAACAGAAAGCGGAGCCACGGTGCCTCTGACCACTCGCTCGGGGACCCTGCCTTCCTGGCCTCAGCATCAGCTCCAGGACATTCATCTGGGGAAACTGCGCCCCACTTACGCCGCATTCCTCCAGATGCCAGCCGTGTGGCCCTGGCTGGCAGGAGGGCGCGGGGGAGGGGGGACGCACTCACCCCCGCCATTTTTGTAGCACAGGTAAGGGAACCGCCAGACGTTGGCCAGGTCCACAGCGAAGCCAATCACCGAGAGGAGGAAGTCGGCCTTCTTGCTCCAGGTCTCCCGATCCTGGGCCTGCGCGGGGCTCTGCGGGGGGTTGAGGAGGGTGGAGTTCGTGAGCTGCATCCCATTCTGTTCCTTGACCAGGACGAGTTCCACCGCCTTCGGGCCGGTGGCATTGGCCTCCTTCGCTGTGGCCACCACGGAAGACATCAGTGCCACAGAGCACCTGCTCTTACTCATGGCCTCCTGGACTCAGAGCTTCCTCCCTCTTGGTCTACAACCAGCATGAAAGAGAAACACACAGGGATGCACTGATTTAGTAGCCGGATCACGGTGCACCCGGTGGCCTGAGCACAGATCTGAGGCATTTCCAGCCATTTTGGGGGGGCAGAGCAAATGCACTCCAAGCACCCAGGAGGACACAGCCAGGGTTGAGGACAGTAGGAGATGAGCTGCCTTCCTCGTGGGGCTGGGAGACGGGCCGTGGAGACCTCAGGACAGACTCTGCTCCACTCCCCCCTTCCCACGCACCCCTCTCCATTCCCATCCAAGTGCAAGGCTGTGTCCTCTCTAATTTAGTAATAATGCAAGATGCTACCTCCGCACTCCCCACATGGCCAGGGAGTAACTGGCAGCACCCCTACAGCCTGGACGCTCAGCACCCCACAACCCTGCACCCCTGCCCCATGTCGACAACCTTCAGATACGACAGTGCACATACATTCTTTATACTCAGAGACCAAAGGCAAAAGCAAAATTCTAAAACCAGAGTCAGCCACGGGAATTCAAAGTTTCAAAGGAACGATGACAAGAGTTTCCTTCAAGGAATGGCCGCACATTTCACGTCCACCTGTGGCCACACCTGGAAGGGCTGGGCAGGGACAAGAGCTCCCGGTCAGGTAAATCCTTCCAGCCAGGATTTACCTGGGGGTTTACAGGACTAGCTCCTGCACGTAGTAGCTTTACCAGGGAAATCATCTCCAGGTTACCTTCTTGAAACTCTGGGTAACATAATCAAGGAGAACAGAAGGAATTACACACAGTGCGTAACACAGAAATTACGCGGCCCTCGAGGCCCAGGGCAGCTTCAAATATGACTTCTTCTGGCATTTGGATGTTTCAACTGCAGACGCTTGCACGTGTACACGTACACACACACACACACACACACACACACACACACACACTCTGAAGCAGCGGGTAGCAGGATGGTAGTGGTAAAGGGGTTATTTTCCTCTGCACCCAAGTTTGAACAGAAACCCACAACACGTCATCGTATGCACCACGTCTCTGTGACAAACACAACAGCACATTCCTGAGATGAATGAAAAGGGACAGAAGGGACTCGGGGGTGGGGAGAAGCGGGAGGGACGGGCCTGCAGCGGGGTCCAGCGGAGAGGGCCGGGCAGGCTCCAGATCCCGGCCGGTTTGCTCTGACAGCGGCCCTCGCAGGCGCATCGGGGACCACCTGCCAGGGAGACCCCGGCTCTGCATTTGGGGTGAGCTCACCCCACCCCTGAAGCCCCGGCCTCAGAGGCCAGGTTTGGGTACAGAAAGCGAATGTGGTGCTTAGAAAGTGTGATTCTGCACCGAGAACAGAAACAGAGCCGCAGTCCGACCCTACAGCCTGGACGCTCAGCACCCCACAACCCTGCACCCCTGCCCCACCTTAAAAGTCAAAGACTAAGCCCTGTGAGAAGAAGCGATGGCTGAGAAAATCACCACTACTGGCTCTGGGGGCCGCTTGCCCAGGTGCCCCCAACCCCGGGCAGGTCTGGTTCAGCAGGGAGGGGTCAGCGCCTCAGGGAAGCCGGGACAGCCGGCCCCTGCCCCGTCTCTCCGAGCCTGGGGCAGGATGGGGCCAGGGGCCACGGGGGCGCACATCAGCCCCGTGCCCGCTCCGGGGCTCGCACCTCTCGGCCACCTCACCTTAAGATCGCCAACGGCACTGTCGCGGCGCTGTGCACCCCAACTGTTGGCGACTTTTGGAGACGCCGCAGCCTGCGGGACACGGCGCTCCCCGACGGTGCTCGCCCCGGCCCGGCGCCCCCCGGCCGCAGCCTTCGGGTTCAGAGGCGGGAGCGGAGCGCCCGGAGGAGGCGCAGGGGCACCTGTGCGGGGAGCGGGCCACGGGGCGGCCCGGCCTCACCTGTGCGCCCCAGCCGCGACTCTGCTGGGGTCCTGACACCGAGCGTCCACGGAAGCTCCCGCTCGGGTTCCGCTGCGCTCCGGGCTCTTATCTTGTCGCCGGGACCCGCCCCGCCGGCCACCGGGGGCGCTCACCCGCCCTGGCTCCGCCTCCGTGCCGCCCCGGGTGGGCGGAGGACGAGCCCGGACGCGCCCCCGAGCCCCGCCCCCCAGGACCCGACCGCCGGCGCCAGTCAGCGGCCAGCAGCGCGCTCTGCCCGAGGCCTCGCGCGTCCCGGAACCTGGGGCGAGTGGCAGCAGGGTCCCTTCTGGGTCCCAGGCCTCGCAGGACCGAGACGGGCGGTTTTCTGTCTCCTTCCACTCGAGCTTGCGCCCCCCGGGGCTGCCCCGCGCATCTGCCTGGGGCGGGGCTCCCCTGGCCCACCCGCCGCTCCGCCCGGGGAGGAAGCTGGGCGGCGGGCGCGCGGGGCACAGCGCGGGATCCCGCGGGGCCGAGCCGGGTCTTGCCTCCCTCCCCCTCTCCTGCCCACTCTCCCTCTTTCCGCCGCTGCCGCAGGGGCCGCCTTCCCGATGCTGCACCGACCCCTCTCCCCAGACGTCGGTTCCGTCCGTTCCTCCCGCCGCGGCCGCCCATCCCGAGGTCTGGCGCCCTGGGGGCATCACCTCCACCAGCCGGTCCCACTCGAGTTGGGCCGGCCTGGGGGCAGGGGTCCTGCGTCTGGCGTTTGGGGTCCTGTGGGCGTCCCTAGCCGGGCCGCGGAGACCCCGCCCGGGTCTCTGCCTTCTCTCCTCCGGTCTTGTGCCCCGGCCGCGAGGTACCCGATCCTCGCCCGGATCCGGGCTGCGGGGACGCGGGTCCTTCTGTGGCCCGAGAGCCGACCCCTCGCAGGACCCAGTGTCCGCGCGCGTCAAGCAAGGAGCGAAGCGTCGTCGCGCTTTGCCCACATGGAGAGCGAATCGACTGGAACCAAGGGGCTCGAGTCACACTCGCATCGGAACACGATTTCCAGGGACAGCCCGGAAAGCCACAGCTGTCGATACTGGCTCAGGACGGACTGATTCGGAATCATTGCTGAGATGACCCCCAGCAAGACTGCACGTTCATGACGCGGAGGAATGGAGTCCCCAGACCACCAAGCAGGCCCAGGACCCCCAGGTGCAGGACAGCATCAAGGTAGGTGGCACCCTGGCTCTGCACATGGTGGAGGCCCTGGTGACCCAAGCCTGGGCCGTAACCCTCCCCTCCCCACTCCGTGTGAGCTTTGATTTTCCTGCCCTGCGCTGGCCGCAGAGGGGCGTCCACGCCAGCTGCTCTCCACCCTGTCTGGGCCGTATGTCCCTCCTCGGCGGTGCCGCAGAAGCAGTGACCCTGTACAGGGGCCCGCAGAGCACCCTGGCTCATCTCACTGCCCCTCCGGCAGCCTCCCCACCAGGGGCTGGTGCCCGGGACAGGGCTGGTACCTGGTACCGGGGAAGCACCGGCAGGGGCTGCTCTTCCAGGCAGGACTGGGACCCGTGGAAGAGCCCACGACTCAGGGTCCCGGCTTCCGCTGGCTATGCTAACAGAAACGCCACAGGTGGGGCAGCTTACGCACAGGGAAGTGTTGGCTGGAAGTCAAGTCCTCGCACGGCGGAAGTGCTCTGGAACCACCTTTATAAGAGCACTGGGGCCACTCATGAGGGCTCAGCCCGTGACCTGACCACCTCCCAGAGGCCCGACTCCTAGGACCATCGCACGGGCGTTAGGGTTTCAGCATGAATTCTGGGGACGCAGTTCATTCCGTACACCCGGGGAGGGGCAGGGATTTCAGAAGATGGTGATGTGCCGCCTTGAATCTGTAATCAGTGGCCATCACAGCAGGCGGGCTCTCCCCACAGATGCTCCACAATGGGTTTCAAGAAAGAGGAGTGATCCTAGGTTTGGGCCTAATGGGCAGGGTCACAGGAACACAGAGCAGAGCCAGTGAGCTCAGCAGTGTATGTTAAAAGCACACATACTAGGGCTTCCCTGGTGGCGCAGTGGTTGAGAGTCCACCTGCCGATGCAGGGGACGCGGGTTCGTGCCCCGATCTGGGAGGATCCCACATGCCGCGGAGCGGCTGGGCCCGTGAGCCATGGCCGCTGAGCCTGCGCGTCCGGAGCCTGTGCTCAGCAACGGGAGAGGCCACAACAGTGAGAGGCCCGCGTACCACACACACAAAAAAAGCACACATACTAGATGGAAACACCTGGGAAGCAGAGCAAACTCTGCCGGGGCTGGGGAGGTGGGAGCAGCTGTGGCTCAAGCCCAACAGCGAACCTGCACCGAGGAGAAGAGTCCTGCGTGCGTCCAGGAGCACCCCCCCCCCGCCCCACCCGCCCCTCTCTTCTAACGGTGACGCAGGATGAGGAGCCCGGGTGCTCTGGAGCAGAATGACGTGGGAGCTGGGCCTGCAGCCTGGCCGCAGAAGACAGAGCAGGCAGCTGCCCGGCTCCTGTGCACCTGCAACGTCCCCGGCAGGGTCCCCCGTGTCGGCACCCGCATCGTCCCCGGCAGGGTCCCCCCCCCGTCGGCACCTGCATCGTCCCCGGCAGGGCCCTCCCTGTCGGCACCTGCATCGTCCCCGGCAGGGCCCCCCCCATCGGCACCTGCATCGTCCCCGGCAGGGCCCCCCTGTCGGCACCTGCATCGTCCCCGGCAGGGCCCCCCCCGTCGGCACCTGCATCGTCCCCGGCAGGGCCCCCCCCATCGGCACCTGCATCGTCCCCGGCAGGGCCCCCCTGTCGGCACCTGCATCGTCCCCGGCAGGGCCCCCCCCGTCGGCACCTGCATCGTCCCCGGCAGGGTCCCCCCTGTCGGCACCTGCATCGTCCCCGGCAGGGCACCCCTGTCGGCACCTGCATCGTCCCCGGCAGGGCCCCCCCCGTCGGCACCTGCATCGTCCCCGGCAGGGTCCCCCCTGTCGGCACCTGCATCGTCCCCGGCAGGGCACCCCTGTCGGCACCTGCATCGTCCCCGGCAGGGTCCCCCCTGTCGGCACCTCCATCGTCCCCGGCAGCGCTCCCCGCGTCGGCACCTCCATCGTCCCCGGCAGGGTCCTCCCTGTCGGCACCTGCATCGTCCCCGGCAGGGCCTGCCCCCCCGTCGGCACCTGCATCGTCCCCGGCAGGCCCCCCCCCCACTGTCGGCACCTCCATCGTCCCCGGCAGGATTCTCCCTGTCGGCACCTGCATCGTCCCCGGCAGGGCCCCCCTGTCAGCACCTGCATCGTCCCCGGCAGGGTCCTCCCTGTCGGCACCTGCATCGTCCCCGGCAGGGCCCCCCCCGTCGGCACCTGCATCGTCCCCGGCAGGGCCCCCCCGTCGGCACCTGCATTGTCCCCGGCAGGGCCCCCCCTGTCAGCACCTGCATCGTCCCCGGCAGGGTCCTCCCTGTCGGCACCTGCATCGTCCCCGGCAGGGCCCCCCCTGTCGGCACCTGCATTGTCCCCGGCAGGGTCCCCCCCCCACCGTCGGCACCTCCATCGTCCCCGGCAGGGCCCCCCCTGTCGGCACCTGTGCGGGTGGAACCTGTGGGGTTAGAGCTGATTAGACGGCGGCCTTCGCGTGCTTGGAGCTTTGCCCAAGGTTTATTATTGGCGTGGCTGCTGTTGGCTCAGAGCCCTGATGGACGAAGTATCTCAGAGTATCGTCCTGCTGAGCCTCAGGGCATGCGCTCGCTGTCTGCTGTGGACCCGTTGCAGCCGCAGAGCCCGTGGGGGGGCCCAGGGGAGAGCCCGGGGCTCTGGCTGCCAGCTGCTGCCCCCAGAGCAGCTCTGCCCCAATGGTGACACCCATCTGGGTGCCGCCAACCGAGGAGTTCACTGCTGGACGTTGCCCTGTGTCCTGTCTCGAGCAGCCTGCTTCACCCTGACTTGGAAGGCAGTGTGGGTGCTCCCCCGACGGGGGGCCCATCCACGGGAGGACAAAGGCCACGCGCTGACGTCAAGGCCTTCGAGGTTCCCGAGAGGCTGGAGCCATGGTGGATAAACGCAGAGTTCTATCCGCGCTTCAGAAAGCCACCTGCAGGTGAGGCCGGGGTAGTGGTGCCCGGTGAGCACAGCAGTCCAACAGCAGAGGGGAGGTGCTTCTTCATCCCTAGATGCACGTCCGTCAGGAGGTGCCTGGCTGGAGGGCCGCCACCCCGAAGCTCTGTTAGGAAGAGCTGGAGAGCTCAGGTGGCACCACACTGGTGATGGGGTCGGTCCCCGGCTGGGTTTTAAGGGTGATTGCCGTAACTGATGGGGTGGCTTAAACGACAGAATAGCGTCCTCTCTGTTCTGGAGCCAGAAGGCTGAGATCAGGGCGTCGGCAGGGCTGCCTCCTTTCGAGGACTGAGGGGGAGTCAGTTCCAGGCCCCCCTCCAGCTTCTGGGGTTTGCTGGCATCCCTGGCGTCGTTGGCTTGTAGAAGCGTCGCCCCATCTCCGCCTTCACGCTCACATGGTGTTCTCTGTGTGTGCACGTGTGTGTGTGTCTGTGTCACGTTGGATCGGGGCCGGACCTAATGGTCCGTTTTAGCTTGGTTACCTCCGCAAAGACCTCAGCTCCAATTAAGGCCACATTCCGAGGTCCTGGGGCTTAGAATTTCACAATCTGAATCTGGGGGCACAGTTCAACCCACAACAAAGAAGAACCTTATCAGGGCCATTCTCGAGGGGAGCAGCTGAGAACATGTCCGAGCCTCCTGACACGTGGTCCCAGCAGCTCAGGCTAGTTTAATCTGGACGCGCAAAGCCTTGGAGGGGGAGGAGTGCGGTGCAGGAGAGCTGGCTTCAGGCGTCCTGCTGCTTCCAGGGAAGAAGGGACTCTCGGGGGCGGTGCCAACAGAGGGTGGGAGAAGATGCCCTGCTCAGGCACTGGCAGGGCCCTTGGGGCTCAGTTCAGGCCTCGCTCCCTCTGGCTTTGCTTTAGACGTAAGGGGCCAAGCAGAACCGTGGTGCTTGGACCCTACTGGGCACTGGGCTCGGAGCCCATGGGAGCACCTCTGCTACAGCCCCCTCGCCCTTTCTGACCCTACGCTGCTGCAGGCATCGACACCAGACCAGGATGCCGGGCTCCAGGTGGCCGGACGAGGCCTCGCCCCAAGTTCACAGGTCACACGACGTCCGTGAGGTGGCCCAGCCTCCGTCCTCCCCTCTGCTTGCTGACCACCCTCACACGGTGCGAAAGGGACCGAAATGACGATCGCTTCCGGCAGCGACCCTCAGGGCAGCGCCGGGCTCTGCTCAGCGGCCTTCTGCGCTCAGAGGGTCCTGGCCACCCTGGCCTGGCGTCTCCTCACCGAGGGACAAAGGGCAGCGAGCAGACGGAAAGAAAAGCCGCCAGCAGCCTGGGAGCGCCCCCGGGCACTCCATCCTGCTGTGGCCATCTGTCCGGATAGATGCTTGGACCCTGCACCCCAAGCTCCCACGTGCCGAGGCTGGAGCCTAGGACTGCGCTTCCCGAAGGGCTTCCGTCCGGCCAGCTCAGGGTCTGCGTTGGGAAGACCGGCCAAGCCCGCAGGGGCAGCTGCAGAGACGGAGGCGGAGGCCCGTGGGCGGGCCTGCTTCCCAAGTTATTCATGGGGTTCATTTTGAGGGGAGCGCAGAGCAGGCGGCACTGGCAAGAGGGGGCTGTGACCTAGCGCAGCTCCCAAGTCACCCGCGTAAACCCTGGCCCGCACCCAAAGCAAGGATTCTGGGTCTCACCCTCAGAGACTCTGAGTCAGCAGGTCTGAGGTGGGACCTGGGGACCTGCATTCCTAACAACTTCTCGGGGGATGCCACTGCTGCTGGTTGTGGGGCCACACTCTGAGAAACACTGACCTGGCCGGACCCATGGGGCGTGGAAGATTCTGGAAGATAGAGATGCAGCGTGGAGCCCCTGGCAGCCCCTGCAGGGACTCAGTGCAAACACTTGGAGTTTTGGAGAATAACCAAACAGTCTTCTGAAAAGCCTTATGCTCCGTTTGAATTATATACCGCTGAGCCGTAGTAGAAACTCAAAGAAACTCAGTTAGCCTATAAGCTGAGCTGCCTGGCATAAATTAACCAGCCAACCCATGAAGTTTGGTACAGACAGCAATTTGCTATCACCAAGTGGAGGCAACATACACGCTTTCAGGCTCGGGCGGGTGCTGCAGACACAAGTAAGCTGCAGGAACAGGTGCCCCCCTTGCTGCGCCGGTATCACCCCGTTAACCCGTACCTGGGCTCCACGGGCGTTTCTTATGACCATCTGACTGCGGAAACATGGATCCCACAGTGTACCGATCCCACCGGGGAGTGGAAGGCTGCGCTCGGAAGACACAGGGAAATCTTCCCAGTGGGCAGATACCTGAGCAGTGCACAGGGCTGTACCTTAGCCAGGAAGAAGACAGTCAGAGGTACGGGTCTCAGTGATTCTTACACATTGGCTAGTGTTTGGTTGTGTGATAAGAGAGTTCAAAGAAAATCGGGAAATTGATGACCTTTATCTGCAGATGACGTAATCACCTATGGAGACAATCTTAATGAATCTGCAAAACAGAAGCTAGAATTAACAAGTGAATTTAGAAGGTCACAGGATACACAGAAATCAGTTGTATTTCTACATGCCAGCAGGAAACAACTATAAAGTAAAATGTAAAATAATTTCATCTACAACAGTATCCGAAACAAAATGCTTAGGCATAAAATGCGTGCGTGCGAGACGTGAATGTTGAAATCTAGACACAGCTGAAGAACTAAAAGGGCCGGAGGAAGTGGAGTGGTAAGACCATGTCCGTGATCTAAAGGCTCAGTATCATTAAGATGTTAATTTCTTCCCAAACTGACTATAGATTGACCCAGTTCCAACCAAAATTCTAACTGGCTCTTTTGAACAGCTCAACCAGTTGGTTCTAAAATGCATAGGGACCCAGAGTAGCCAAAACAATGCCGAAAAAGAACGAGATTGGAGGACAAAGGAAACTTTGTAATCCCACCGTCTGCACAAAACTTAACTGTATTTTCTGTCATTATTTTGCCATTTGTGTCCTCGCTCTACAGACAGATTTATTGGGGGTTAATCGACATACCATAAACAGTGCGGGTCTCAAGTGCACCATTTGGGAGGCCGTTTACGTGGCCACGGGACACGAGCGCCAAGAGGATAATGTTCATCACACTCGGACAGTCGTCGCGCTCCTGCGTATCCATCTTTATCCGCCCCATCCAGGCAACCGCTCGTCCGACAGCTGTAGATTCCTTTTTTCTTCCTAGGATTTTATATAAGTGGAACCTACAGTAAGGACTGTTTTTTGGTCTCTTCCTCCCACGCAGCATGTTTGAGCTGAATCTGTGTTGTTACACGAATCCGTGAATTCCTTTTCGTTGCTGAGTAGTATTCCATCGTATAGATAGAGCATATCATCTATTCATCCATTCGCCTGCTGATGGACGTTTGACTCTTACAAATAAAAGCCCTGTGAACACTTGTGCACGAGTCTCTGTGTGGACATGTGCTTTCATCTCTCTTGAGTTAAGCGCTTGGTTGTGGAATGGCTGGGTCATTTGGTTGATGTGTGTTTAACTGTTTTCAAAAACTGTCAGGTTGTTTTGTAAAGTGGTGATACTGTTTGACATTTCCAAGAACAGTGCAAGAGTTTCCATTGCTCCAGGTCCTTGGCAACACTTAGAATGGCCGGTCTTTTAAATCTTAGCCATTCTAATAAGTGTGCAGTAGTATCTCATTACCGTTTACATTGGCATTTCTCTAATGACTAAGTGTTTCAGCAGTCCTTCATGTGTGTGGTTGCCATCAGTATCACTTCTTGTCAAGTGGACGTTCAAATCTTCTGCACATTTGGGTTGTTTGTTTGTTATATTATTATTGAGTTTTGAGGGTTCTTTACATATTCTGGATACAAGTCCTTTATCAGGTGCTTTGTAAATATCTTTCCCAATCTTGGATTGCCTTTTCATTCTCTTAATAGAGTCTTTTGAAGAACAGAAGTTATTAATTTTGATGAAGCCCAACTTATCAAATTTTTTAATGAATCCTGCTTTTAGTGCCGTGTCTGAGAAATTTTTACTTAACCCAAGATCACAAAAATTTTCACAAAAAAAGTTTTCCTCTAAGAGTTTTAAAATTTTAGGTTCTACCCTCATGAATAAGATCCACTTAAAATTACCGTGGTGTAAAGTATAGATCAGTTTCGTACCCTTGTCCTATTGGTCATTGGGAGAGAAGTGTTGAAACCTTGAGGCACAGCCATGGGGGCTGGTCTTATAGTCCTTGTGGTTCTGCTGTCTTTGCATGGTTCATGTGGAAGCTCTCTTAGGGTTGCCATGGCCTCCTGGGAGCTGAATCCTTACGTGAAATGACCTCTCTTACACCCACTGACCACTTGGGCTCTGAGATCAACGTTTGCCCTACCTTCTTTGGATGGAGTTGGCACTGTCCTCTTCCTTTTGGCCCTTTGGTGTCCGGGTAAAGTGTGCTTCTTGCAGGCCTCTTGTGGTTGGTTCTTGCTTTTACATCCAATCTGACGATTTCTGCTGACTGATTGGGGTGTTTGACCATTTACGTTTAATGTAGTGCTGATACAGTTGGGTTAAATCTACCATCTGCTACACTGTGCCCTCTGTCCCCCTTTACCACCGTTCCTGCTGTCCTTCAGACTGAGGAGTTTTCAAGTCCCACGTTCTGCTTCCCCTGTTGGACTCGTAGCCGTATCTCTTTGCTGTGTCATTTTCGTGTCACCTTCCAGTGGCATCACACTGCTGTACATGTCATTAGGACGGACCTGGGGCCACTTCTAGTCACCCCTCCCGGCCTCTGTGCCATTGTCACCTATGTGCTATGAACCCCAGAATGCATTGTCAGTTTTACTTTAGATACTCAGTCATCCTTTACAGAGGTTTAAATGATGAGAAACAAGTGTTTCTATTACCCACATGATTCCAGCTCTGAGCCTCCTCAGGCCTCTGTGTGGATCGAGATCTCAGAATGGAATCACTTTCCTTCTGCTGTAAGGACTTACTTTCACACACTGTGTAGTGAGGTCTGCCAGCCAGTGACAAATTCTTTTAGCTTTTGTGTCTAAAAACATTTTTATTTCTCTGTTGTGAAAGCTGTTTTTGCCGAGTGAAGAATTCTGGGCTGACCGTGTTCTTTTTCTTTGCGTAGTTTATGGACGTGGCTTCTGTCGTTCTGATGAAGAATCTGCTCTGTGCACACGGTCGTTGCCGTGTCCTTTTCCTCTGGTGGCTGACCTTCTCTTTATCGTCTGTTTTAAGCGTTCGATTACGATGCTCCTGGTGTGTTTCCTCCATGGCGCCTGTGCTTGGAATTCATTGAGCTCCTTGGACCCAGGGGTTTATAGTCTGTACTGAATTTGGGAAAGTATTTCTTCAAATATTTTTGTTTGCCCTTGGGACTCCAGTGGTATATATATCAGGCCACTTGAAGTCTCACACTCACGGGTGCTCAGTGCAAATGTTGCTCTTTTTTCTCTATTTTGTTTTGAACAGTTTGCACTACTACTCTTCACGTTCCCTTGCTGTCTCCTCTGTGATGTCAAAGCCACCCTTAATCCCAACCAGGGTATCTTGCGTCACAAACATCGTAGTTCTTACCTGTAGAATTTCGATTTGTGTCTTTTAAAAGGCACCTGTCATGTCTTAACTACACACGGTTAGTCTTGCTTCCAGCTAGCTTTTGAACACAGATTTTGCATAATGATTGTCAACGCCTTCATCTACTAATTCCATCGCCCGAGTCACTTCTGGGTCTGTTTTCGTTGATTGTAGATCATCCTTCCTGCTTTTTTGCGTCTAGGTGGCCTCTGATGGGATGCAAGTCATTGTGAATTTGACCCCTTGAATGCTGGGTAGTTGTATATTCCTCTGAATATTCTTGAACTTTGGGCTGCAGGTAAGCTACTTACAAAGAGTTTGGTCATTCTTTCAGGTCTTGCTTTTAAGCTTTGTGTAGCAAGACCAGAGTCGAGTTTGGCCGAGGGGGTTACGACTTCTTCACGACTCAGGCAAAACCCATCTGAGTTTCTACCCGAAATCCCCTTCCAGGATGGCAGCCTCTGCCCCTCCGTCTTGACCAAAAGCAAGATTGTGGCCTCATTAGCGTTTATTAAGTTGGAAAGAACTAATCAGAGCCCGAGCAGCTCTTGACAATCCCGTGGTAGACCCCTGCCAGACTCTCGTGTGGCTGGGGGGCCGTGGAGGTCGGTCCTGCCCCTGGAATATGGGCGGCTTCCTTTGGATGAGAGAACACACACTGTACGATTTAAATATTTTGAGATTCACTCTCGAGCCAAGCACGGAGTCTATTTTGCCAAGTGCTTCATGTGCATTTTTAATGGCAATGAAGTCAATTTGGTAAACAGCGTTTTTCAAATTTTCTACAGAACTGTGCTCCTTTCCCTGGTGGTTCTATAGACGACTGAGAGAATTGTGTGAACATCTCCAGCTATGTTTGCTGATTTACTTATTGCGTCTTTTCATTCTGCCTATGTTTGCTTAGTATATTTCAAGGTACGTCACTGGGGATGTAGCCCTTTAGGAGGACTGTGTCCTCGGGTGAACTGAGCCCTTCATGGCTCTGCGGCGTTTGTCTCTGGCGCCGTAGCCTCCTCCTCTTAAAGGTCGCTCGCTGTGGTGTTATTACTCCTGCTACATCAGCTGCCTTGTGGTTATGTTTGCACGTTACATATATTTCCGTTTTTTGTTTTTTTTTAAACTTTCAACATGTGTTTAAACAGCATATAGTTAGGGTTTTTGTTTGCTTTTTAATTTGGTCCAGCGACTGTCCTTTAGGAGTTTTTAGTCTATATTTAATGTAATTACTGGTACGGTTGGATTTAGGTTTACCACGCTGTCTGTTTTCTAGTTGTATCATCTGTCCTTTGTTCTTTATTTTTTTCTTCTTACTTTCCTGCTTAGTCTGGGTGACATTATTATTTTAAGCTATCCCATTTTATTTATCTATAGGCTTATTAACTAGTCATACCTCTGTGTTTTTATTTTGTTTTCTCTGAAGGCTTCCAATACGTTTTTAAGTTTTCACGGTCTCTCTTTAAATAACACTAATTCTTTCTGCAGAGCCAGGTTTCCACATGCATGTCACTCTTACCTTCGTTCCATGATAGTATTTTCGTTTTCTCTGGCTGCTTTTAAGATTACCTCTTTACCAGCGGCTTCCAGAATTTTTTGTAAAGTGCCTTTTGCCGTATTTTTGTTATATTTCTTCTGCTTGTGGCGGGTGGAGCCTCTTGGATATCTGAGCTGTTAGATTTGGGAAAACTCTGGCCGTTATTCTGTCCAATAGGTTTTTCTGTCCTAACCTCCCCTTCCCTGGGCCTCCGTCACCTGTGATAGGACCCTTGGTGTTTCTTTCGGTCAGCTTTCTACCCAGTCTTTGCTCCAGTGGGCCCACACATTGCTACACGACGGGCTCGTGGTGTTTCCTCTGTAGTGCGTATCTCAGGTGCCCCTGCCCAGGGCGGGATGCGGCTGGTGGCTATGGGCCTGCAGCCGACCCAGCGAGTACAGCACGGCAGGGGACGGAGGCGCTGGGTGAGGCACGGATGCCCACCCGGAGCCGAGCGACCAGAGCAGCCCCGGCTGGCGTGGCCGGGCCGGACCCCGCCTTGTCAGACACGGGCCCAGGACTGAGCTCCCAGCGCGGCCCCTTCTCTGGGCGTCGGCTTGCTTGCACCGGACCCCCGTCCTCGAGGGGAAATGCTTGTCGTCATCCTGATGCACTTGTGCCGGGGGTAGACTTCCTTCCCGCCCCTGCGGCTCTGGCAGCATGGCCTGCGGACCTCACTGGCCGCTGACTCCCGCCGCCCAGCTCGTGTTACGTCAAGAAGGGATCTATCTTACCGCAAGGGAAGCCTGGCAGCTCTGAGCGAGCCCCCTCCAGAAGCCGCCGGCCTGACGGGAGGAGAACGACTTCTGACGCTTCAGAGACCGGGGCCCGTCCTGATGGGTGCCCCCGTGGCATGCAGGCTGTGCTTCGAGCTGGTCGCTCACAACGCACGTCCGCGACACCCGGGGGCCCGTGGGAACGCTCTTCTCACCCTCATGGCCGGGGACCGCGGGGTGTGGCCTGTGTGATTCTGCGTCTGTGGGATGCCCTAGCCTGTGGGACTCGGGTGCCACGTGCTGCGCTCCGGCCGGGGACATGTGAGCAGCGGTAGGGTTTTATTTCTGTGCAGAAGCGTCGGGCTCTTCTCCTCCCTGTGCGGCCGCCTGGCTGGACCCGGGAGAGAGGCTGCGCTGGCAGACGGGGACGCGCGGGGACAGGCAGCTGGAGCTGCCCCAGGACAGGTGAGCGAGGGGTAACCGTCGCTGCCCTGAATCTTGGCCCGAGAGCCAGCCACATGCTTCTGTTCTCTTCTCTGCAGCTCTGGGCTTGTCCGTCTTGAGGGTCTCCGTTCCGCAGGATGAGACACTCCTACTCGGGACACCGCGGAGCCTCCGCGCTGCAAGTTCAGATGGCCACCAGCCGTTGGGCTCCTCCGGCCGGCGACGTGACAGGGCCGGGGGTGTCACGGGTGCTAACGGCAGCAGGGGAAGGGGGCCCGGGGCTCCTCTGGGTGCTTCTCCGCACTTTCAGGACAAATCCTGTGACCAGCAGAGGCAAGACCACAGGCTCCGGATACTTTGGAGTGAAAATGTGAGTCGTCTCACTGGGCAAAGACCCAACCGTCCAAGGTGTGGTGGGGGCCACAGGACAGGGGATGGGGAACGGGGTAGGGGGGACGGGAGGACGGGGAGGGGGGACGGGGGAGAGAGGACGGGGGAGGGGGTAGGGGGTGGGGGCGGGAGGACGGGGGAGGGGGAGGGAGGAGGGGGTGGGGGAGGGGGAGGAAGGGGGACGGGGGACGGGGGAGGGGGGAGGGGAGGGAGGAAGGAAGTTGTAAATACCGGCCTCAGCCACACAACCGGCCCCGGAAGTGAGGACGGCAGCGCCCTTGCAGCCGCCTTCCTGCCTGGCGCGCGCGTGTGTGTGTGTGTGTGTGTGTGTGTCCTCAGTTTACAGAGGGAACGGCAGTGTTGAGGAGCGGGCACTTTGGGAACTAGGGAAAACCTAGTTTTCCGTGTGACAGAGCATCGGGGGGTGTCTGCCAGCACCAGAAGAGTGAACACCTCCGGGATGGACGCGAGGGTTCCCGGGATCTTACTTTCTGGGAGGAGGCGGGGCCTCTGCGTTTGCAGAAGTGACCATTACGTCACGTGCGTCACTCCCTCGCGGGAAGGAGCGAGGATGGGCCCTGCGTGGCTGGAGGGATGGGCTGTCCTGGCCACTGGCCGCCTGCTGCTCTCGGCGGCATCCCCATGTGCAGGGCTCTGCCCCAGGAGGGGGCCGGGGTCTGCCACTGTCCCACTGGCTGGAAGGCTTCCGGCCGGATCAGCAAATGGGGGCAGGGGGTTGGGCTGAGGTGAACCTTCTGCTTCTGTAGGAATCGCCACCAGGAACACCTTGAGCGCCCACCACTCCTTAACACCCGGCCCCTCTGGGGCGCTGGGAACCCCCTCAAGCCGCGGCAGTGTGCCCCCCCGCCCGCCCCCACCGCAGCTCCCAGAGGCTGCTTGTCCCCTTCCTTCGACTGGGAAGCTGTGTCCAGCTTTGAATGTGGAATGTCCAGACCCTGGCTTGCTTTGGCCCTTTTTTTTGCTTAAAGACTTGAGCAAACTTTAACCAAGTTCAAAGGCAACACCCATTTGTTATGTTAGGAAGGGCCAATGCCTATCCCTGTTGGTGCACGAATGTCATTCTGGTGCATTTCGTCCGCCGCCGCCGCCCCGATGGGGTCAGACCACGGGCTCCCTCTCCGGCTTCCCTGACTTACGACATGAACACGATGCTAAGTGTCACTCCATCCGGAAGCCGCTGGCTACACAACCTCAATTTTCTCCTCTACAGTTTTCGGGACTGCAGTACGCCAGCTCTTTCTTTCACTTCTATTTCTAAATCCCTCACTGACTTAATAGGACGAATTCAAGATCCCTGTCTCTCTCCGCTCGACAAAGCGTACATAGAAGGTGCGTGTTTCGCAGAGAAATTATAGAAACCAACTCAGCAGGTCGGCAAACAGCCTACGAGGTTGAGTTCTGTGAGGCGTCAGCGGCTGTCTGCGTGCCCGTGAAACCTCCGACCCTCCCTTTGCCATCCAGAAAGCTTTTTCTACAGAAGTTCAATTACGATGCTTCCCCAACGTCCTAGAAAAGCACTAAGAAATCTCAGCGGGACTGGTTCTCCTGTCACAGCCTGCGTCAAGTCCGCTGTTGTCTTTCTGATGAAAAAAACCGCACATAACAAATACGTCCTCAAGTACATAAGACTTTGCGTTTTATTCGTTCCATTGAAAACCCCGAGTTTGTTGGGAGGCACCCGTCCCACCCCCTCGCGCCCGGCAGGGCCTCTGCAGGCGGCGGGCGCCCCTGCGGCTCCTGGCCCCACACAAGGGGATTCAGTCCCGAGCTCTGTACGTTCACAGTTCTGGATGCCCGCGACCCTAAGTCGCTACGAAAGAGAAGAGTTATCAGGAGGGACAAACATCCATTCGATGTCTGTTTATCAGAGATTTTTTCCTGAAAACGCACAGCGGCATTTCATTCAAAAACCCTTCATCCACAGACGCAGGGCCCAGGCCCTTCCTCGGAACATCTCAGTTCGTTCACCTCCTTCATTGCCAGGTGTGGGTTTTTCTCTTTTAAAAATGAAACTCCACGCATCCCACGATCATGAAGTCAGTCCTGGTCGCTACCAAGGCCGTGCGGGAAGCTCTGTGCCCGACGGGCGGCGCCCTGGAATGTCAGTCACCCCGCACCCTGCGCGGGGCAGGAGGGGCTTCGGAATGAACGGAAGTTAAGGGTGTTTCCTTTTTCTGACGTCTAACCGTAGACACGCACATCTCCAAGCCTCAGGCAGTTAGTAAACATTTCCCCTGTACTTCTGGCTCTGGTGGTCCCTTCCTATGGAGATGCCCCCAGGAGAAATTAGAAACCAAAAAAAATTGCCCAAACAGACCCAGAGGCTTTGCTTCAGGGAACAGACTCAGTGTGTGGTTGTCATTGTGCTTTGAGGACAGGTTTCTAGTTATGTCACAAGGACATGAATCAAGGTGGTTTCATGAGAGTGAAGACAGCACCTGGAGCCCCTCCCCGAGCCCGGTGGCGCTGCGCCCCACTGACGCCCCCGGACATAGAGAGGGACTGGAGCCCCCCGGGCCTCCCGGGCGCCCCAACTGCCCGTTGCCGCTGCTTCCCACCCCCTCCTTCCCCGAGGCTCATCCGTCTCCAGATGCCCCGAGAACCCTGGTGCGAATGGGGGGACAGTCAGCGCAGGCGGGGCCTTCCAGAGTGTCACCATCCCCTGGGGCACCCGGCCCGGGAGACAGGAAACCCCGCCCCCGCCATTTACACCCCGGCCCACCTCATCTCCCCGACATTCAATGCTCTGATCGGAGCTGACACTTTGGTGAAGTAGATCATGTCGCACGGAAACAGAAACCCCAAGCTGGTATAAAAAGAGGGGGTTTGTAAAGGACCGAGGAGACAAAAAAGTGGTTCCGGGCCGGGTGCCTCAGCGGAGAGGAGTTCCCTGGTCGAGAGAGGCCGGAGGGAGAGTTAGCTCAAAGCCCCAGACAGCCTCAGGGTCTGTCAGGAAAAGGGCCTGTAAGTAAACATCCCCTGACCCTCCAAGGAAGATGAAGTAGAAAAGCAATTCTCTTTTCGTAAAAAAATGCTGAGTGTTTCCTGAAGTATCTAAATGAAGTTTATAAAATACTCATGAGCTCCTGCAAATATAGAAACGTTGAAAAATCAGATGGCGGGTCTGCCCACCGATTCCACCGAGGTCGGCAGAGACTTTGTGCCGGAATCGATACGCGGGTGACACGTCCCGCGTTCAGGTGCGCGTGGCAGCCGCCGGCCTGCGCAGCCTGGAACGGACCAGCAGGGACGGTGGGAGAGGATGGAAACAAAACGGGAGGCTCGAGGTGAAAAGAGAGCAACGCCCGGGCCGGCCCCCGAGTGCCGCCGCCGGGAAGGGAGCTCCAGGAGCCGCCCCTGTGAGCTCACCGCGCCCGCCCGTCAGGGCACGCACAGCCACGGCCTCGGGCCCGCGCTGCTCTAGGACTCGGGCCCGAGGGCAGGAAAGGGACAGCGCGTGTGGGAGCGTGGAGCCCGGATGCTGTCACAGCAAACGGGGCGGCGGCTGCGGAGATGCCTCGTCTCTCCAGAACCTTACGTCCTAGTCCAGCTTCTTACGAAAAGGCTCCGTCCCAGCGGCCGAGTTTTCGGGGCTGAAGTCAGCGCAGAAGCCGTTGGGGGTGGGAGTCAGGGGTGTCTGTGCGCAGCTCTGGGAGTGCGTCTGCTCGGGGTACAGGTATTCGTCCGCGAAGTCGGGGTACGCTTCGGCAAACCTCTCGAAGTCGCCTGGAAAGACAAAGGCACCTTGGTTACCGGCCTGCGGGGGCAAAGGTCTAGAGTCTGGGGTCTCTCCCTGGCGCCCCACTCACACCCTGGGGGCGTCGTGGCATCTACATGGACCCTCGGGAGGCCACGAGAGGCACCGCACCTCAGTTTTCTGTGTGAAGACCAGGGTGGCTCTCACGTCATTTCGGCTACTCCTGCTTTGGGGAAACTAAAGGGTCAAGTCAGGGATGTATTCTGCGTGCTCACATCCTGGCAGCGGCCTCATACCCCCGAGGCAGGAGCCTCGATGGACACAGCTAGGCCCTGGGGACACCGGGTGCACAGAGAGTCACCCCGAGCCATCGTGGGGCCTGCGCGGCTCTGTGTCTCCTGGTGGCCCTGGGTCCCGGCGTCGGGGTGGGGAGCGCCCTCGGGCTCGGTGATGCTCAGAGGCCCGGGCCCAGGGCACTGCAAGCTCCAGCGGCTGCAGGGAAACGCGTGCTCCCGCTGGGAGCGGAGCTGCCTCCACGGGGAGTCTGTAGTCGGTCAGGGCTCCGAGCCTCGGCAGTAGCACCCGCTCCCCGGGAGGCGCGGCCCCCTTTAGCGCAGACACGCGCGCACACCCGGGCCAACGCGCTGCGGCACCTGCCTGACATTTGGACGCGATTAAAAACACATCCAAACACAACGTGCACGATGACCTTTCCTGAGCAAACGTCTCCTCTTACTTTAGGGAGATTATGGGCTCATCCTCAGATGTGCACGCGGGCCGGCGCGCTGAGCGGGCCGCCTTCTGGGGCTCCTGCTGCCCCCACACCCCCGGCCTCGGTCCCCAGGCGGGTTCCGGTCCCAGTTCCCGAGGATCTCGGCTGTCCCGCGTTGTGTGGCGACAGGTGACGCAGCCAAAACCCCGGGAGAGGAGATGCCCCAGGAATCGGTCCTGACGGGCCGGGCACGGAGTCCCTCCCCCACCGGGGACCCTGACCTCAGCCCGGCCGCAGCCCCGGGGATGGCGCCTACTTTACAGCTGGGCTGGGAACGTGCTTCTGTTAACGGCCTGCAGAAGCGAGACTGGAAGCTCCCACCCCAGCCCTGCCAGGTTTCAGGAGAGCCTGGCGAGAGTGCAGGGGGCAGTGCCTCCCCCACCTCGCACTAGGGGCGTCCTCCCCAGCTCCCAGCCACTCACCGAATGTGATCCTGCCCTTCTCCTCTTGGTCGATCGCCCGGAAGAGGTCGGTCACGGTCAGTTCAGCCACGCCCAAGGCGGTCTTCAGGATGCTGGACAGGGCGTGCTCGTCTATGCTGCCGTCCTCCTGCGACCCGTACATCTGCAAGGCAGGGGCAGGAGTCACCCCGCGGCCCCGCCAGCCCCGACTATCCAGGGCAGCTGCTTCGCCTCCTTGGCGTTCCCAGCTCTCCGGCCGGCCCAGATAGCACAGGGTCAGAAGGGCCGGAACTCAGCTGCACGACCGAGCCCTCGGGAGCCCTCAGCACCTCGGGCAGGTGGTAGCCGGGAGCCCTCAGCTCCCTGCTCGTGTGTTTTTATTTTTGTTTTTTTTTTGCGGTACGCGGGCCTCTCACTGTTGTGGCCTCTCCCGTTGCGGAGCACAGGCTCCGGACGCGCGCAGGCTCAGCGGCCATGGCTCACGGGCCCAGCCGCTCCGCGGCATGTGGGACCCTCCCGGACCGGGGCACGAACCCGTGTGCCCTGCATCGGCAGGCGGACTCTCAACCACCGCGCCACCAGGGAAGCCCTGCTCTTGTGTTTTAAATCCACCAAGAAAGGGTGGTATCTACACTGCAACGTGAGGACCTGGCGTTCAGCCTTTGGCTGCGAGGTGCCCACTTCACGGATGCCCACCTGAATGAACACTGCGGCTGTGAGTCGCGGTGACCAGTGAAACCACCAGGAAAGGAGCCAGGCCGCCCCGCCACCATGAGGTCCCCCTTCCAGAAGGCCCTGGGTGACCCGCATAACTGACCACCTCAGGGACCCCGCTTCTCCTCTCCCGTGCCCTAATTCCCACTCTTATGCTTTAAATTCGCCAAGAAAGAGTGAACCCCCAAAACCCTAGGCCCCTACCCTCAACCCTGACAAAGGCAGAGCCCCAGATCCACACTCTCGCCCCGTGAGCTGTGACCTCGCTGCCCCCAGGGCACGCCGTGTGCCTCCAGACCTGTGAGTAACAGACCTTTCTTTTCCAAGCTCCCTGATGGCTGTTGCCGAGGGCGCACTGCAGTCACCCTGTGAGAGCCCCAGGGGCCAGTCCAGCCGCAGCCCTGGCTACCGACGGGCTGAGACCAGCACACGACTGCATTCCATCCTGCGCCGTGAATTCCTGACGTCCTCCTCCTGCTGCCCTAGTTTGGGAGGAGCGGCCCCTGCCCCCCCCCCACCAGCCTGACCAGGGCTGCAGGAGAGCTGGGGGCCGTCACCGCTGCGCTGTCTGTGGGCTCTCCTCCCCACGCTGGGGGCCCCCTGACCAATCTGCTCCCCAACCCCTGGAACTTCTTGGAGCATTCACTCTGCCCTCCCGCCTAGAGGTGGGCTTCCCGCGGCGGGATGTCCACATGAGCAGGACACACCGGCCCCGCTGTGGGGATGCCCGGGCGCGGGGCCGTCTGCCTTCCCGGGGGGCCCGTGAGGGGTGGTCACCGCAGGGGAGGTCGCCGTGGAGCAGTGCCGGGACCCACAAGGCGGCACAAGCGGTGCCGTCCTCCCCGCAGCCCTCGCACCTGCCCTCCGGTGGGGCCTGGTAGCGCTGCTACAAGGTGCTCGTGCGCACGCTCAGCTGTTCCACTGAGCGACAAGCTGGCCACCTCCCTGCCAGCCACTGTCGTGGCAGCAGAGTCCACCGCAAGATGTCAGAGAAGCTGCTGCAGGGCCAGCAGATGGGCGTGGCCGAGGCAGCACCGGCACAGGGGCGCTGAGCCCAAGGGCAACCCTGGGAGGTGCCCGCCAAGGCCGGAGGGGACAGGCTTTCCGAGACAGGGCGCTACCAAGGACCGCCGCCGTCTGATTAGCCCCCGTGGCCTGGCCCGCAGAAGCCGCCCTGCACCGTGCGGGACTCTCCCAGTCTGCCATGGAGAGGGTCTGCTAGGGTCAGGAGGGAGAGAAGGGGTTCTCCCGGCAGTGAGTGACCGCGGCTTCCTGACCTATACATCATATTTTCGTGAGTCTGGCTAATGTGAGTTGCACCTGTGAGACACAGACAGAATGTGTCTAGGTGGCAAAGCGAGCCCAGCTCCACCCTAGGGGACTGACCAGGTGAGGCCATGCTTGAGGGCAGCCAGGTGGATCTGCGGGCGGGCCGGGACCCCATAATGGGCCTTCCCCAGACTCACTGCACCCATGGTGAACGGCCTGGCTCTGGGCTACGCCGGGGCAGGCGGCTCCTTAGTCCCAAAGCCCTGCTTTCCTCTGGTCAACACGCTGATGGGGAGGCCGTGTTGGGAGACAGAACCCATTGGTCCCGCTCAGGCGTCCAGGACTCAGGAAGACCCTTCCCCACACTCTTCTTACGAGTGAGGGCTCTTTAAATTCCAGGGAGAAATAAAGCAGAGGAGGTTTGCCGGCCTCTTTACAAACAACGGCTGCAGTACAAGCTTATGTGAGAAGAGCAGGCAGACGGCAAGTTTACCAAAGTCATAAGGGCTATAAAAGGTCTCACAGGCCTCACGTGACCCAGGTCTCACTGACCCCACAACTTACAGGTCGCGTAAACGCCACACTTACCTTGAATGCCAGCCGGATGGTGTCCAGGGTCTGCGACGGCCGGCAGACGACGGACAAGGCGACCACGTACTCCCGCATGTCCATCTCCCCGCCGCCCTTCTGGGAAGAGACGCTTTCAGGGACAGCCCTGCCCCCTCCCGAGCATGGGTGTGACGTCACAGGCCTTTTGGCAACCCGCTTACAAAAACCCCAACTACAGGCGTGTTTATCAGCAAACGTTGATTTAAAGCCAAATTTCTAGGTGCATTCGACAGCATCTTTTGGGGAGAAAATACCCCCAGAGACTGGGTGGCTGGCAGGATGGGCAACAAGGGCTGGTCTCCCCTTCTCTGCTTCCAAAATTGTCTGAAGAACATTTCTATCACAAGGGAAACAGCTGCCCCCAAGCCCCCCCAACAAGGCCGTACCTCATCAAACAGGGCAAACAGGTCCTCCAGCGCCCGGGACTCGGGGACCTCCAGCTGCGCCGCGAACTTGGGCAGCGTCAAGCTCCCGCCCTGCTTCATCCTCGCGCTTTCTGCATGTCGGTCTAGATCGCGTTCGAGTTTTTCTGGTTTTAGCCTAAACAAAAAATGAGGGGAACATTCTTTTTCAATAAAATTACAAAATGCTGAAAATGGCAGATTTACTGTCATGTATTAAGACCCAACAAAACATTAAAACGATTCATAGACCAAGCAGCAGTCAGTCCTCGAGAAGAGAGGCTCTTCCAGGAGCTTGAAGGCACGAGTGTGCCCTGTGTGAGCGTCCGCACAAGCACTGACACCCCTGTGGGTGTGCGGGCCCCACCCTTAGGCAGGTCCTCAGGGGATGGCGGACGGTGGTGGCAGGTGGGGCGCGTCCCTAAAGAGACAGCCAGGGCCGACCATTCAGGGTTTAAGACACTTACTTCTGTGTGGAATTTGAAAAAAAGAGAAAAGAAAAAAACCCCAAACCTCAGAAAAAGCACCATTAATTATCTCGATCGCCCGCCACCCGTGACCTCCAGCTCGGTCACCAAGTGCCCAGGCGGAGACCCTGCGGTGGCCTGGTGGGCGTCACAGGCGCCCACAGGAGCACTGCCTCCAACTGGGTGCTCGAGAGAAAGCAGCAGGGAACTCACCCCAGCCCCCTCACCAGCCTGGCAAACTCGAGAAGGCACGTGTCCGCGGGGAGACGAAGCTGGCCTTCCGCCAGGGCCAGCTGGCAGTCCTCAAACGTGTAGTCAGTTACGGAGACGCCCAGGGCCCTGCGGGAGAGGAGGGCACTGCCATCAGCCGGCCCCTCGGGGCAGCAGAGCGAGCGCGCTGGACGCTGAGGTGGGCGGGAAGGTGATGTTTAAAGGCCACGTTCAGGCGGTCCCCTGGTGGCCTAGTGGTTAGGATTTGCCACTTTCACTGCAGCGGCCCGGGTTCCATCCCTGGTCGGGGAACAGCCCTACATGCCTCGAGGTGTGGCCAAAATAGGAACAGACAAACAAATCAATAAATAGAATAAAGACCACGTTCAGCTAAACATAAAGGCCGGAGAGCTGACCCAAAGCTCAGTTACGTGGCACCTGGGGCCGCCCGGCTTCGTGGTTAGCCTCTATCGCTGTGGTTTCCGCCCTCTAGGGAGCTAGCATGCATCTAGCTCCTTGAAGAGGACGACGCTGCCCGCAGTGGTGCTCAGTTCAGCTCAAGTCATCTTTGCGGGCAGCAGGGGCCGCTGCTATCTGTGCTGGTACCACCCTGAAGTGAGAGGGAGAGTCAGAACCCAGTCATTCCAAGGGCGGCGTCAGATTTCTAGAAAAATGGCCTTCTCCTGACTATCATGGAAAGCGCGTTCACGGGAGGAAATTTACCACATACAGAAAACTGGCCCCCAAGCCCGCCTCCGTCACTGAAAGGGCGTTTACTCATTCCGATGGGACAGTCGGCCCTCCGGATCCAAGGACGCGGGGGGCGGCTGCACTAGACTGTCTCACAGGAGGGACTCGAGCATCCTTGGGTTTTGGTCTCCGAGGGTCCGGGAACCAGCCCCTGGCGGGTACTGGGGCACCGCTATAGCTCCTTGCTGCCATGGCAACGCTGTGTGCGTCAGGTAATAAGGAAACAGCGAAGCTGAAGGCCTCTTTCCGGGGCTGCTAAGCTCCCCTTAGGAGCGCGTAGGCCTGGTCGCGTGGGGACGGACGCCAGAAGCGCCCCAGGAGCTCCCGGGCTATCCACGGGAAGGGGGACGGGGCTGGCTCAGGGCCGCCTGCAAAGCTGTCGGGACCCCGGCCCTTCCCGGGTGCAGCCCCGGTGTGACTAAAGACCAGGCAGGTGACGGCCCACGCCCGTGGTTCTGGCTGTGAGGCAAGGGGAGACCCGATGGGTTTCTGCCCTTTTCCACTGAACACGACGTGTCTCTGTTAACACCGATTATAGGATGCCACAGAAGTTTCTTTAGGATACATATTTAAAATATTTAGTAGTTAATTTGTCTGAACACGAACAACGACAACAAAAAATTACACCTAACCTGTCAGGCCTGCGACTCTGTGGGTATTATTTTCTTATCTAGAGGTTGATCAAGGGTGTCACTCACTGCCCTGACTTCCCAAACGCTGGGAGTTGAGAATCTCCCGCATCCCGGCAGCTCTGTGTCCGCATGTGGGATTCGGAGAAGGGGGGCCTGAGGGGAGCGGGCGCGTCTGGCTGGACTCCACTGCCGGCGCCTAACTCTGAGGGCGCCTGGGCGGACTGAACGCCTGGCTGAGTTCAATTCACGTGTACCGAGGTTAAACGCATGACCTCGCTCAGCGTGTCTCACAGGACGCACCAGAGCGGGGACGATGCATCCCTCGCGAGGAGATGGACTTTCCCTTAGAAACTAAGTCGCGCCAGGCAGCCGTGTGCCCCTCCCCACAGGTGACGCCGTCCGAGCACCCCTCCAGGCACCGCAGTGGCCGAACTCAGAGGCAGCCTCTGCCCCGGAGGAGAGAGGAGGGGAGGGAGGGGCTGGGACTGAGAGGAAGGGTGAAGGCACCTGGGGTCTGCGCTGAGGCTGCCAGGGCCCGAAACAAGCGGGAACTGCAGGGAAGTAGGAGGTGAGAATATTCCTAGCTACACACACACTGTGGTACGAGCAGCGCGAGATTAAGTGCACAAATACCACACTCAGCTCGGCGGGACGGAGGCAGAACCTTGGTAACGCTGTCTGGGTAGATGGCACGTGTCGAGGACGCACCAGCCCAGGCCCCGCTGCCTGTCTCCAAGGGACGCACACGGACGCAGCCCCCGTGGGGACTGCTGGCTAATGGGGACGTTTGCAATGTGCAGAATTAAGTGGCAATGAACCATCTTCCAAATGTTGAACAAGCAGAAACGTCCTCCAACAGGATCAGGAGACAATGCACGCAGCCAAGCACACGCTGGCCGATGCCCAGCCTAGGCTGGCTCCAGCCGCCTCCCTGACGCCGCTGACTGGCTTTACAGCGAGGCCACGGCACTGGTGGACACGGACCCTGGGTAACAAATACTCAGGGTGGCCAAGGGCACCGGGGCTTCCCCGCCGCGGAAGGGGCGCGCACTCACTCTGCCATCACGTGCCGCACGTTGCTGGCGTACAGAGCGGGGTCCTGCTTCTCCTCCTCCGACGGGGTGTACACGGGAAGGAACTGTGCACACAGAGACGCCGGTTACCTGCACGAGCACGAGACACTGCCCTCGCCCCCCCCCCCCCCACGATGACAACCTGCTCCCGGACAAATCAGGATCTCTGTCAGAGCACCCTCCACCGGCATCGTCTCTGGAGTTGTCACTGCCGCCCATGCACGCACACGTGTGTAAACTCACAACCCACCTTTCCTCAGCAGGAGCACCACTCCTCCGACACAGAAGCCAGAGAGTCGTGCTTACGACTTCGCACAGGGGCTTAGTCTTTGCAATCGAAAGAATCGCAGGTGTGCTTCCACTTCTAAAGTCTCAGTTTTGTGTTGCGGGTAACACGACAAATTATTTCCACTTGAAAGACTATTATTAGCTTTTTGACAACTACTGCATTTGCAGAATATAATAAACTGTCCCAGGAACGTGTGTCTCTGCGTGTTTTAAATAAGTACGTCTCACAGCCTGTGCCGACCCCCCATTGTAGAAAAGGAAAATGACCATCACTGAGCCCTTTTCTTTAGTATGGACATTCAAGAATACAGGAACATCCCCAAATCCTATCAGTTCTCATCGTATAATGCTAGTCTCTCGCTTACTGCTACCTTTTTAAAAACTTTGTAAGTTGCAACAGTTCCTCATATCAGCACTGGCGTCTTGTAGGAGTGACGCAAAGAATTTAGAGTGATTTCACAAAGCCATACAGTTTCTTTCCAACTCTTCAAATTAGAAACCAGTCTGAAACAGAGCATCTTCCTTGGAGTCTCTCCCCGCTGCTGCCTCTCGGCCACCAGCAAACGAGCCACATAAAATACCGTGGGTTGCAGGCCAGCCACCCTTGGACCCGGGCCACGGCCCTTCCAGCCCAGTCCTTCATAATTAAGCGGCTTATGTTCTACTGAAGTGAAAAACCTGGCTGAAAGCCGGGCTCATTTGTAAATTCGGTATTACTCTGCAGTATTTATCAGAAGGTAGCAAATGAAATGCTTTAAGCTGTGTAAGACTCATCTCTCATGTTCAGGTGTAGGAGTAGCAGGTTAACTCCCCTTTGAAGAAAATAAACCCTATTCCTCATCCACTCAATTAAGTTTACAGGCTGCATGAATGTGACCATACTTATCTGAGTAGGGAGGACAGGTATTGTGACTTTGGAAACGGGCTGAATGCGGGGAGGCAGTCTACCTGGTCTGACCAAGTATTAAACAGGATAACAGTATGATAAGTTTAGCAGTTCGATATCAGCAGTGTCAGTACTGGGTAGAAGTAGAAGCCAAAAGAATCAGTAATTGCAGGTATGCCCTTAAGCTATGCTAACCATAATAAAAGAATGGCGGGCTTAGCTTCCTGTTGATTTTTAAAATCCTATCTGAATGGGTAAACAGTCACGCAAGAGACACAAAGTTGATGCAAACCCCCTGGGAAGCACCTTTGAGGAGCCATGCGAAATGGAAAAAGTTCAAAGCAAGACAGATGACGTATAACTTTGGATCTGCACAGATACCAACATGACGTTGTATAATATTATACCTACAGAGACCCCTATATATCATTGTATCCATATAACATTATATGTATAGAGACGTCAAAATAACATTGTGTAACGCTGTACCTACAGAGACCACAATGTAACATTATAACAATACAGACAGAATAACATTGTCTAACACGGCATCTGTATAAACTCCCACACAACACTGTGTAACACTGTATCTATACAAACCTCAATTTCCACTTGATTGTGAAACTGACACAACGTGAGCCACAGGATTTTCAACCTTAAAAATGAACGCATTTACAGCACTGGTTAAAAGCTTCCCAATTCCTTTTAGTTAAAGTCTCCAGACCCCGCTCCCCTGCAGAGAGCACCACCGAGCAGGCAATGCTCCTTCCCGAGGGGATGCGGCGCCTTCCTCAGCCTCAACCTGAACCTTAAACACACCGCTGAGTGACAAGGCTACTTTGATTAAACAGAAGCCGCCACTGAGCTTATTAAACACACGCACACCCGCCTGGCTGTGCCCTGTCTGACCTCCGGCTCAGGAGGTCTCGTCTACCCGACCCCGGCCCCTCCTGGCTGTCCCAGGCCCTACATCATGCCATCCCCATGCCCAGGCCACTGGGACCCTGAAGGATCCCCTTCCCAGACACTCCCCAGCTTCCGCCCACTCTGCCCTCCAGCCTCAGCACTGCCCCTCCCCCCCCATGCGCCAGGGGCCTCAGAGCGCTCTGCGTGGCCTCACCGCCCGGCCCTCCGCCTCCGAACGCCAGCCCACATGCCGGCGCCTGGACCCCCGTACGCCCCCAGCGGCCGCGCGGGAGGAGGCCCCACGCTGCCCTCTCCTCTCCGGGCCGACCGTGTGCAGCTGATCGCCGAGCTGACAGACACAGGCGGGAAGAGAAGTTCTCAGTTACGTTCCCGCCAGGGCCCTGGAATCCAGGAGTGGGAAGAAGGCCAGCCTCGTGCAGCTAGCCTCCCTGGGCCGAACCGAACTGCCGCCCAGCAGCAGTGGCCCTGCGCTCCGTTTCTGCCTTTGCTAAAGTACGCAGCACGGCGGTCACTGGAGCGGGCCTGCTTTCCTGGGAGGACAGGACAAACAAGACAGGGCGGGGTCTGACTTACGCTCCGGGGCCTTGCCACGTCCAGGTGATGGTGTCCTGGGGGCAGGAAAGGAGCGATGAGTCAGGAAGGAAGCCGGGCATGCCGGCCTCGCCCCGCCCTCGCCCTGGCCGCCTGGGACCCCAGAGGCGCTGTCTTCCCTACCAGCCACGTCCCCTCTGGGGCAGGGGAGAAGGGGGAGCCCACCACCGCAGGTCCCCCCAGACTCGCTCACCTCTCCTCCCACGGCCCCGGGGTCACCCATCCCAGCATCCGCCCAAGACCCCGTCCTGCCCCCCTTCTGCCTCCGCCTTCTCCGGGCGCCCGGGGCAACTTCAGTCCACACCCGGACCTGCTCTGTGCTCTGCAGGCCCCGCCCTGCCCATCACCACCACCTAGCCAGGTGATGCTGTTGGCAGCCCCGTTCCAGCTCCACACCCACTTGAGCCCCCAGGGTCCCCGCCTGGACTCTCGGTCAGAGACGCGCCCCCGACGGTCAGCCCCGGACGGGGGCAGGGAGCACGGAACAAAGCCACAGGGCCGCATCTCCCCCACCCCGTGCCTGCCCGGGGTCCCACGGGAACATTTCAGATGCCCTCCATCCTCAGCCGCCTTGGTGAGGACCGTGGGTGACACATGTGCTTCTGCCCTGACACCGGTCACCCACCAGGGCTTCCTTCTCTCGCAGGCCTGACACCCACCTGCCCCCTATGGCTCCTGGAAACCCACCTGCCACGGGGCGCCCCACACGCAGTCCCCAGCCCAGCCCCCTCCACGCAGGTCGGTGCTCAAACCTTAGCCAGCCGAAGAGCACGTGACACAGACTGAGCGCAAGGCGGGGGTCACCGTTCCCCGAAGAGCCCAGCGCCGTGCTTCCAATACGCGGATGCAACAAACTTAAAAAGGGGAACATCTAGAATCCTACACACAGGTGACGGATTCTCATGCTCAGAAGCTGGCTGGCGAACGCACCTCTTCAGAGCTGTAGGGACAGCTGTGTCTGCCGGCCCGTGCGGCTGCCACTCCTGACTGGCGCTCACACACTGGGCCTGTCCACACCCATGGGCACACGGTCAGTGCACTGACCTTGGACCCCAGGGCCCTGGCCCGGAAGAGGGAGGGCTGAAAGCCCCTGGTGCCCACAGATGTCACACGGGGGTTACAGGCAGGGCGGCCCAGGAGGCGTGCCCACAGGCACCAGAACCTCGTCCGGGCCCCCCACCCTGCGAGCTGAGCTGGGGCCCGTCCAGATCACCTTTCTGCACCTGGCAGAGGGACCACGGAGGTACTTAGCCTCTTTCCCTCCTGCTGCCAGCCTCTGGGAATTAAATATTCTCAGTTTTAAAGTGTCCCAGAGTGCGAGCTGGGAGGCAAGAGCCACTGGGGACCCGGGGGTCTCACACCTACACGTCAGGCTCAAGGAAGGGCCAGGGCTTTGCGATCCATGAAAGCGGGACTTGTGAGCTAGTGCTGGGGAGTGTGGCAGAGTGCCAGGGTAGATGGAGACAATGTCCTGAGATACCGGGCAATTCTCAGGCCCAGGAAATTCACTGGACATTCGTGCCAGGGAAACACACTCACCAGTTTGTTTGGGTACCGCAAAACCACCGGCTGGACGGGAACTCCTGGGATAAACGCACCTGCAGAGGGAGAAAGGGACACCTCTTATCTCCATGGCAGCAAGTCCCCTGCCCATACTTCCCGTGTGGGTCTCAGAACAAAGTGGGCTTCTCTGACAGGCCTTCCCGGTCAGCGGTCATTCAGTGCTGGGCAGGTTTCCTCAACATCTGTGCCAGCCGTGGACACTCAGAGAAAACCCCAGGGTCACAGGAAACAGGCACAAGGGCATCTCCTGGGTGAGGCGCTTTGGTGGGAGTGAGGGTCTCCCCCACCTTCTCGAGGCAGAAAAGAAATAATTAAGAAAACTACTTACCAGGCTTGAAGGTAATTAGGCAGGTCCTGTTGGTACAAGTGCCTTCTGGGAAAATCATTATCTTGAAATGGAAAAAAAAATCAGCATCAAAGGGACAGTTCCGAGTTCACAGGGGCCAATTTCACAACCTATTTCCTCCAGCCCTGATGTGACTTAGGCACTTTAATTATATTCAGTTGAAAAAGTTAAGATGCATACAGAAGGCTTCAGTAATTTCCCTTCTGACTGCTGGTTTGACTAAAACCTGGAAGCAACGCAGGTACGCGAACAGCGCGTGCCTCCTTGGGCGGTGGGATATGTGAACAGGTGGCCTTAGCGCCCACCTGCAGCTGCTGTGCGGACGAGATCCCCCTGCCTGGAGCCGGCAGCCACGAGCACAAGGCAGGACGAAGGTGCAGGGATGGAGAGCCCGTGGCTGAGTACGGGACCTGGGGTGGGGTCGGGGAGAGGCTGGGGCCGGGCCAGCAGCGCAAACACCCATAGCATCGGCGGCGGAGTAACGCCTTCCTCACCGGGACCTCCAGTCGCTCCAACTCCTACTGACTTCCATCAACATAACGTAAGCTAACTTTCCCCTGCGTGGTGGAAAATACAGCCCGTGAGGCTGCTTTCAATCCTGAGCCCCAGAGAAAGATCATCTCCAAGGGGCACCGAGTCGGCGTGGGACCGACCCCAGCACGCCTGCGGGTCAGGCAGGTGAGCTGAATGGCGGAGGGGCTCAACCTGTTCTTGTGTGGATGGCAGCTGGAGGCCCCGGAAGCACAGCCCCCAAAGGGCTGCCCGTCCTCGGGCATGGGTGCCACAGCAAGGCCTTCAATGTCTTCCGAGCGGCCAGAACCCAGAGTCCTGTGGGACCTCCGGCTTCTCGAGGTCGGCTCGAGTGAAAAGAAAAACTACATACGCAGCGTAGGTCGAAGGCACCCACAGCTAACACTGGCCGAGGCCCTGCTCCCCGGCCCGGGGCAGCCTTCCCGATGCCCCGAGGGAACCAGACGCACGCCAGACAGACAAGCCCGGGACTCTTAGAAGCAATGGGGTACACCTTGCAGCCTAAGGCAGTATTCAGACATGAGACCATACTGACCCCAGGGTCAGGGCAGCTGGCTCTTTCCGACACAGAACTTAAAAGACGATTCGGGAACTTGAGATGCATGAGAATCGTTTCCCCCTATTTCTTTTATTTTTAAAACGCCAGAACCCAAACTACCTGATAGTCGGCACGTTCTTGGATTTGCACTCATCGAAAATAAAACGCAATGCAAGGAACCCAGCCTCCGGGGAAAGCAAGCTCTGGCCCTCGTGCTTCCCTTTCCCCTCCAATCCCTAAGGTCGCCTCTAGGAGAACTGCTGAGAACGCAAGCAGCGCGGCACACCTGCGGCCACTTCCCGCTGGACTGCGCCCTCCTCTTGATCACCTCCACCGTCTTCCTGCGCGAATCCTGGTCCATCCGGGACACGAACACCGGCCGGATGTACTTTATCAGAGCTGAAAGAGAGGGGGGCGGTGCTTGTGTTGCGGTGCTGCTCACAGCGCCCGGTGAGAGGTGAGCCCCCAGAGGTGCCCCGAGGGCTGTGCCGTGGCGCAGGCAGGCAGCCAGCCAGCCAGCGCGGACCACGAGGGACCGGGGAGGGGGGGCACTGAGGCTTCAGTGGACTTAGAGGATGGCCAGAAGCCCTGCAAACTGCGGGGCCCACAGTAACAACTCCAAGCGTTCTCAGATGACAAATCAGGAGAAAGAGACAGATGGGGCTGACCCCATGGGGCGTGGAGAGCCTTTGGTCACCCGTGTCACTGGTGGGGGGCTGTGGGGGGGAAGTGGGGAGGCCCCAGAGCCAGAAGGGCCTGGGGCACGTGGCTCAGACCCCACCAGCCTCGCTGCGGGCTGAACTGTGTCCCTCAGAGACACAGGCTGACGTCCTAGCCCAGGTGCCTAGGACTGACTTCGTTTGGAAACAGGGGCTCTGCAGATGCCGTCAAGTTCAGATGAGGTCACACTGCGCTGGGGTGGGCCCTGATCAGTGACTGGTGTCCCCGTAAGGAGGAGAGAGGGAGAGATCGCCACGTGATGACAGAGGCAAGGACGGGGTGATGTGGCCATGGCCGGGGGAGGCCCAGGAGAGCCGGGACCACTGGAGACCGGAGGGCGGCCTGGGATGGACTCTCCCTTGGGACCAACCTGCCGACACCTTGATTTTGGACCTCTGGCCCCCGGAACAGTGAGAGAATATACATTTCTGCAGTTTTGAGCTCTGTGGTCTGTGCTGCTTTGTCACGGCTGCCCCAGGACACTCACACAGACCCCATTCCAGCAACACACACACGGCCCCCAACACGCGTGTGAGGTCAGGGCTCCCTGACCGAAGCTGATGGCGATACCCAGCCCACTGGTCCTCTCGAACGAGGATGTAAAGGCGGGAAGATACTTCTTAGAAAACTTTGCACTGATGGCAGGCAGAGGCCGTGGCAGTTGGTCCCTCCTGGGCCCGTGAGGCCACGTCCCCACCTGCTCTGCCCCAGGGCCACACCTCGCTGGTACCAAGATGAGCTCTGAGCTTCTTTTCTGAGCATTTCTGTTACTTGTAAAGAGTAATATTTCATGACTTACGTCTTGGAGGTCTTCCGAAAAGCAAAGAAAAACCATTTTAAAAAAGAATAAAATTCTATCTAGTTGGGTCCATGGCACTCCCAAAATCTAAGTGGATCTCAGTGATAGTTTTTCCCATGTCTTGAAACATTTTGCTTCTTCACCAAATTGGAACTCTTTTATCCTTCCGCACCAATTACTCCTGATGCTGCTAAAAAATGACCATGAGAAGGAAAGGGAGGTTCGGTGGAATCACCCAGAAGGCTGGGGCGCAGGGAAACAGGTGAGCCCAGCGACCGGCCTGGCCGAGCACGGCGCCGCTTCCCAGGGGGCGAGGGGGAAGGAGGCCGGCTCACCTGGCGGGGGTGGGTTTTACCGGTCAGAGCTACTCTGTCTACACGGCAAAGAGAAGAAAGTGGATGAGGAGGCTTTTCCCAATTCCTGGACGGACGCGAGGCCCAAGGCGCGGAACCCCGAGGGCTCTCTGGACCCAGGACGGCAGGGGTCCCCGACTGCGCATGTCCGTGGGGACCCCACCCGAGTCCCACCCGAGAACTGAACGCTTCTGAGGACAGAAGGGAAACGCAGTCTCTGTCCCGCGAGCCCCGAGCCCGGACAACAAGGGCCCGACGCCCGCTTCGCCGAAAGGCCGCGGGCGGCTCTGTGGTCAAGACATTTGAAGCGGTGGGTAAATGCATGGGAGGGGCAGGAAGGAGCCTCCCCTGGAGCCTCCGGAGGGAGCGGGGCCCTGGGGCACCTTGATGGCAGGCTTCTGGTCCCGGAGCCGGGAGAGGACGCATTCCTGTGATTTTAAGCCCTCAGCTTTGGTGACGGGTTACGAGGTCTCAGGACGCTCATACACCTGGATTTACGGTACAGAAACTAACTCAATGGGACAGTTACTGAGCTGTCCCCAACTTCTAGAGCTTCTGTGTGATGAGGGCGACACGTTCTTGTTAGAACTTCAAGGAGCACTTCAACACCTTATAGCCAAGGGCACTTGCGTGTTCATAAAAAATGAAAATCCCAACAATATCACAGAAGAAATCACAGAAAAGAAAACAGGGAAGCAAGGCCCGGTGCCTATTTCACGTGGGCGTGAGCTGTGTGGGCGTGGCCGTGTGGGCGTGAGCTGTGTGGGCGTGGCTGTGTGGGCGTGGCTGTGCTGTCACCGTGATCCGGACTGGCCGGCACTGGGGGTTCACTCCCAGCAGGACGGGGGCTCACTCACTTCCCCATATCGGGATGTCCCTGCTCTCCGCCTTCATCACGATGGAGGACATCGTCATGGTGACGGGGATGGCATCGAAGTAGGAGGAGTGCGGTGCCAGGGTGAGGATGGCGGCCTCGGCGGGCAGTGCCCGCCGCCCCTTCACGGCCACGCGGTGGAAGCCGCCGGCAAACCACATGGTGCGCATGATGGCCTTGAGCAGGACGTCCACGACCCTGCAACAGAAGCGCAGCTGTCAGACCCAGGCCTGGCGGGGGACGCAGCCCCATTGCCCACACCCCATCAGGGACTGTGCCAATCCCAGGAGACCTGCCGCCACTGTCACTGAAACATCCGAGGAGGGAAGGGAAGGCGGCTGTGCTTTCTTCCCTCCGACTGTGCACGTGGGCAGCAGAACGCTGTCGCATCCGTTCACTCAGGAAAACGGAAGCCGGCTCAGCCCCGTTACAGGGACAGCAGCATGTGAGAAGGGAGGCCCCCAGGACAGAACGAGAGACACAGACACGTCGGGTGAGCTCTCAGCATCCTAAGGATATAAGTTTTAAATGAAAAGAAATCGTCAGCACCTAAAATGCACGCTGAAATGTGGAGAGGCGGCAGAGCTGAGGTCAGGAGCAGAGACGTGCTGGGTGAACCTCACCCTCGCCTCCCGCAGGCGGCCTCAGGCTCCGGGATGCAGCCTTTTGCGGATGAAATTAGATGGACAATAAACTTGGAAAACAGAGTAAAAATCAGGCTAGATTAACTGAATTTGCTTCTTATTTATTCTTTTTTAAACATATGAGAACGTAAGCATCTAAACCTGCACATTCCCTTTCACGGGAATCTCTGACACTACAAACCAGATCACTGTTCACGTCCCTGAAACCGCGGTGAGTGATGGCCCGGCGGGCGAGTGACGGCAGGCCACGCACCCGAGTCCTTGGGAGAAGGACCCATGTCTCGCTGTGCTGCTGTGCTACGTGGGCGATCAAATTGGGCAAAAGTCACTGCATAGAAGCACAGGAGCCTCAATCCTTACTGGACTGATTTCCCAAGGGGCTTAACAACCCTCGCAAGAGAATTCCCAAGATGAGCCCCGACAGGTCTGAGCAGGTCTCTGAAGCGGCACCGCGCCTGCAAGGAGCCACCTGGAGACGACCTCCTCCGACCACGGGCAGGTCCCGCACAGTCAGTCGCCCACGCAACGCGGGGCCACGCTGGGCGCTGCGTCTAGAGCTAGGTGACCACAAAGTGCGCACTTCCATCGCCTGTTCTGCTGCACAGTTTTAAATGCACTTCTCTGCATGCATGTTATTCTTCACGATAAAGTCATTTACAAAAATAAAAGCCAATGGATGTCAGCTGATGCACAAGGAGAAAGAAGCAAGACTGCGGGGGAGGCTGCAGTGGGAGCGCAGCCAGTCCCAGGAAGGCAGGTCCAGGAGGAGAGCTGGTGAAAAGGGGGTCAGATCTCAGCCCCTCCATCGGAGACACACCCGCCACCTCTCGGGTCCAAAGGTCAAACAGTGACCGTGATGTACTGGGACAGGAAAAACCAAATCTGATAATTCTCTAAGGTCCTGGAGGAATTCTGTCCCCAAGCTGCCTGTGGGGAAGAGATGCCTATGGGTGTGGGTACCGGCCTCAGAGCAGAGCCCCGGCCACTGCCCAGTGCAGGGCCAGCACCACGGTCCCCAAGGCAAGGGCACCAGTGACACCGGAGATGCCAGAGCTTCTCCAGGGGAAGGGAATCGGGAGACAGGTCTACATGCTCAAGGGCAGGGACCTGCACCCCGACTCCATCTGTCGTTCATCACACAGGTGGACACCTCAGACTTGGACGTGTGGGCAGAACCAGCTACATGATGGATAAGAGGAGTATGACCCTGAGGAGACCCGAGGGCAGGCATCGGAAGAGACGTGTAAAAATCCACACGAATCGGGACATTACAGTGCCAGGAGAGAGGGATGCTCTGAAAAGGTCCAGAGGACAAGAAAAAGAAAATACTCTTGCAAATCAAAAGTCTCATGCAGAAATACCGGTTCCCTAAGAAGGCTCAAAAACGCGGAGAAGGGGACCTCCCAGAACATGCAGGAAAAAGAAAAGGACGGAACTATCAGATACAAAGAAAACAGTTTCTCAGAGTTGAAGAAAGACCCAGATCTCCAGCACCATCGCAAGGTGCTCAGCAGAATGAATTTTACGAAGAAGACTCATGTTATTTCCTTTGAGAATTTTTCAAATTTCCAACGACAAAGAGAAGACTTTAAAACCTCCCAGAGAGGAACGAACGGGTTTCTAGCATCAAAGCTGCAGGTGTCAGCAGCGCATCTCCAAAGCTCTGGGGACGCATGACGTGAAACCTGCAATTCTATACCCAGTCACACTACCCACCAACACAGAGGAGAGAATAAAGACGTTTCCAGACACAAGATGTGAATGAGTTCCTCCTGCACATCTTCCTTCTGAGAACCCAATACTTCAGAAAATCTTGGAACAAAGACAAAGAAAACAGGCCCAGGAAATGCAGATCATGCCTGAGAGTGCAGCAGAAGAGAAACACACGCCACGCAGCGGCCAGGGCCCTGGACCCTCGGGGAGGAGGATGAATCCCAGGCAGCGGCCGCAGGACTCTGGGGGTGGAGAATTTTGAGGCTACACTCAGGGCTCAGTATTCTCTTGGTTAACAGGCAAAATAAAATCGGAAATTCTGTGAAATGGAAAACACAATACAAGAAGTAAAGTTCAGACTTGACGGCACAAAGCAGGCAGATGTGCAGGTGACTCTGACAAACCGTGTGAGAGAGAAGCACATGGTGATGCCGCCCACCACCGTCACCCACCGCAGGGCCCCGCGTGTGCAGATGCGCAGGCCGCCCGGTGCCCCTCGGGGTTGGGGTCCGACCCCGACAGGCCCAGAGCTCGTGGCTCCTTCCCCAGGGTGACAGAGGCAACGGCAGAAAAGCCACACACACGCGCGGAGGGCGTCTGCGTGGCGCTGGGAGGAGGGACTGCAGGCCTGCCCTCGGCCACCCTCCCTTCCCCACCACTTTGCTGTAACCACCAACTCGCGTTACTCCAACGAAAGTGAGAAACGCCACCAGCATACACGTGGCGACTCAGAGTCGTCATGGAGATGACCCAGGGATGGACGTCCCCACACGGGGCACTCAGGAAAGGGCATCGTCTGCGATGGACCGACTCATGTCGCCCCACATTCCTATGCTGAAGCCCTGACCCCCAACGTGACTGTATCTGGAGCTAAGCGCCAGTGAGGTCCCGGGGTGGGACTCCGATCCAGGGGACCGGTGTCCTTACAGGACAGGAAGAGGCCTTGCCTGTGAGGACGCGGCGTCTGCAGGTGGACGGAGGTCCCGCCACGAGCCGTGGCTGCTGGCCCTGACCTCCCACTTCAGCCTCTAAAACCGTGAGAAACGAATCCTGCTGTCTGAGCCCCGCCGTGGTACCCGGTTGTGACGGCTGAGCTGACCCTCCTGAACCCTGAGTCGGCCAAGGGCCAGGGCCTGCAGGACTGGTCAGCAGTGTCTCCTGCCCTGCCTGGTTGGGTTCTGTAAGAAGTTTTTACAACACTCTGTGTTTTGAAACACAGAGTCTTATGCGAAATTGTGTCGTCCTCCTTTCGTTGAAAACCCAAGATTTTATTTTAGGAAGGTCTGACTGACATTAACTTATATTCAGCAAAAATCCTCCCTGATCAAAACAAAACTCTGCTCAAAACCGCACAGCTGTGCCTGGCGTGAACCAACCCACCGCCGCAGCTGATGACGTGACGTCCTCTACTCGGAGTCCTGTTACTTTAAACCTGTTTCCTCCTAACTCCCCGTGTCCCAAACTCAGGACCTGCTGTCACTGTGTTTCCTTTGAGGAGCTCGGGGCCGGGTGTTTGTTCTTGTTTCCACGGAGCCCAGGGCTGTGCACCGAGTTTCCGAGAAACACTGCTGTGTGGAGACCCCGTGGGCTGCAGGGGGTGGGAATTCAGTGTGGGCGGCATGTGCAGCTGGGGTACATGCCAGTGCACATATAAACACACTCACACGCACACACGCACACACACGCACACGTGTACACACACACACGCCCATACGCACATAGACTCAGGACGACGCTCAGGCTCTGCGCACCCGAGCACCCAGAGCTCCCGGGAACCTTAACCCCACGTCTCCCCACGTGGGGCACATCAGGTGTGCACGCCACACACACACGCACACACACACGGTGCCTCTGGGAAGCGAGCGGCTGTCGGAACTAAAGTTGGCTGTGGCCCGTTTATCACCCGATGAGACCAAGTACATTACCGCAGACAAGAAAAGCTACAGGGAGTCGAAACAGGGAAACCGAAACAGCCCAGAGTCACCTGTTTTGAAAAGACAGACGCCGAGGTTGTGCGAGGTTTCTTCCTTCATGGGACAGGACAGCAGGGAGGCAGGGGAGCCCAGCCCCAGAACAGAGCGGGGGGAACAGGGAATTAAGACGCTTTTGATCAAATCATTCGTAATTTGTAAAAACCTACAAAATCTCTGCTTTCTAGCTCTGGGTCCTCAACCAAGTGAAAACTGAAATCCTGATTCCGATTTGGTCTGGATTTATTTTGCTTGATTATATATTTGATACCAAATTCATATTTTACAGTTAAAACTTTAAAAAAAAACCCCAGATCTCAAGGTAAATCATGATTTCCAAAGAGATTAGAAAACCCAGCTGTCTATGCACTCGTTCACTCTTTCATTCATTCATTCACTGACCCATTCATTCATTCACTTGGGAGAGACTTTCCCGTCCCTCAGGCCAGGCTCCGTGCAGGGGGCACACCCACGGAGACAGCCACGTCTACCTTCTGGTTTCTAGGGAGGGGGAGAGACCATGGTTCACTTGAAACTGGGGATGGTCTGAGGACGTGAAATGTTACCACGAGGAGGGTGAGGGGTCCCCAGGCACCATGCTCGTGAAAGGCTCCGAAAACCCTTGAACCTTAACTGGCCGTCTCTGCCCTGCATGTAACTGCTGTTCTGACCATGGCACGTGGGCAGCGGGGAACCAAGGTCCAGGATGGGCGCCCGTTTCCACAGCCTCTCAGGGCATCAGCATTCCAGCAGCTCAGACACTGGGAGAGAAAGGAGGGGCCTGAGCTGGTCCATAAACCTTGCGGGCCGGGCAGCAGGTAGTTTAGGCTCTGTGGGCCTGTGGCCTTGGCCACAGTGACCCCTGCCCTCCAGGACAGCAGCCCTGGATGGTGTACAAATGAACGGGCAGGGCTGCACCCCAATAAAACCTCATTCACAAAAACAGGCTGCAGCCGACCCCCGGCCCTGCGCTCAACTAAGAACACTTCTGTTCTGAATAAACCGTCCAAGGACCTTAGGAATGATCAGAGATGCAGACACAGGAGGCGGCCAGCAACCTGGTTTTATGACCGGAACGGTGTCTGCTAACACACTGGAAATACTCACCAAAATCCTTCCCATAGCTCAACGTTTTCCTTCACTAGAAACGGCGTGTAGTTTGAGTTAAGGGACAGCTTTAGGTATTTAAATACACGAGAACATGCTGTGGTTTCATGTCCTTTTGTGAGGCCCCTGTTGGATCTTCACTTAAGGTGGATTCACACGTCCATCCACACGAAGCAGAGACCACAGCAGCGGCAGCAGGCTGACGTGCGGCCTCGAGGGCAGCGGACAGGGAAGCGCGGGACCCCTGTGCTCAGGGCACAGCACGGCGGCCACTCGGCTTGCGGGGCCCTGGAGGGAGCCTCAGGGCAGGATGCTGGCAGGGGGAGCGTGGGCCTGCGACACGCCCCAGGGCCCCACAGACGTGCACTCACCTCCGCCACAAGGCCAGGGGCTGCTCTGGTTCCTGCTCAGCGGATCCCAGCGAGGCCACAAGCGCCAGGGGCCAGGCGAGCAGCATCATGACGGCGGCGACCAGCAGCCGGATGGGGAAGAGCGTCAGCGTCATGACGGCCACCTGCGGGGACAGGGCACGGTCACACGCGGGACTGTCCTCTGGGCTCCTCGCGCCGCCCCGGCACCCGCCTCCCGCGGACGCTGCGGCCCAGTCCCTCCTACAGCCACCGAGGGGACGCCTGGGGTCGGGGTGCTCTCCCGGCCGACGGCGCTCCGCCCACTCCCAGCACCCCCAGCAGGCAGCCCCGCCCCCGAGCCCCCTCCTCAGCGCGCCCAGCAGCCCCTGCACACAAGGATGCTTTCACGGGGCCACAGGCACAGAGCTGGCAGGACTGGGCTCAGACCACAAGGAAGACGGGGACTCGGGGACTCTCCAACCCCAGGAAGTCACAGACGGGATGGGGGCCCAGCAGGGAGGGAGGGGGGCGTCCAGAGCCACGGGCCTGGCCCGGTGGACGCGGGGAAAGCAGGCTAGGGCTCCGTGGGGGGCGGGCCCTGCGCACGAGGGGGACACGCGGTGGACGGGCAGCCGTGGCTGAGGCGCCAGCATTTCTGCGTGCAGTGAGGTTCTGGCTCCACACGGGGCTGGGGGACATTCAGGAACAGCGTGTTTGTGATGAACTTGATCTCAGGCGGTCGATTAGAAAATAGGGGAGCGGAGGGATGACGAGACAAAACTCACGGAGCCTTACAACCAACAGATATGAGTTTCTGATTATTTGCAAGAAAATACACTTGAAACACGTAGGTTTGGTGCACAGGAGACAGGAAAGACGGGAAGAGACCCAGGTCCGTGGTACCGTGTCCAAGCTGCTCACCCCACCACCCGCCACGCCCGTCTCTGCCGCCTGCAGGCCTGCACGCTGACCGTTCCCTGATCCTCTGGGGTCTCCACCAAGGCCAGCGCTGCCCGACAGGAATACAACGCAGGTCACGTGTGCCGTTTTACATTTTCTAGCAGCCATGTTTAAAAACACAAAGGTGATGAAATTAGTTCAACGTGCAGTTTATTTAACCCAACACGCCTAAAATACCATCATTTCCGCACGCACGTGGCACAAGGCGTGGACGAGCCAGTTCACACTATCCTCATCACGTCCAGGGCATCCGGCGTGTTCTGTGCTCACGGCACCTCTCATTCACGCGCCACATCCTAGGTGCCCTACGGCCACGTGTGGCCTGTGCCGCCCATGGCCGGTGTGGGTCCAGATCTCCATGTGCTGTGGCGATGGCGACTTTGAACGGCCTCTCCCCCCGCCTTCAGGGGCTGGGGTCCCCTGGCTGAACCTCTGGTTTCAGCACAAGGTGGAACAGGGCCGGTGACCCCGGATCTGTCGTGGCCGCCGCTGGGGACAATGCTTCCTGTTAAATGGTGGTGGTGGGGGGTCTGCTCCAGGGGGTCAGACAGAGCAGGAACGTGCTGGCGGGAACGTGCCTCCCACCCCGGGTTTTCTAAGCGTCTTGTTTTGGGGTCAGCGTGAACGGGGTGAATGTCACCACAAGTCTTCCCTGCGGGATAATTACGTGCTCATCTGTCACCCTGTCCACGTGACCCACGGCAGCCACGGCTTCTCTGGTGTCACAACCTCGGTTCCAGCGCTGGGAAGCCACCTCTCTTAAGGCCTCTCCAGGTTCGTTTGCCAACATGCGTCTGGAAGGCGAGCCTGGTCACGTCCCCCGCACCGCCGTCCTCGGGTCCTGCGGTCACCACGCCAGACACCAGCCCACCTCGTTGGAGGAATTCCTACGGAGCTTCCTGATGGCTGTTCCAATGCTTTTCATTGTTTATCTAGATTTCCTATTTCTTATTTTCTGGAGTTATTTCAGTGTTTCTGTCAGGGAGGAAATCTCTGGGCGTCCTCAGCAGGCTTCTCCTCCCACCCGACTCCCCATCGTGCATTTTCAGGATAATCGTGCGAACCGCTGCCCTGAAGTTACATCAACCCTGCCCTGATCTAGGCGTCGTTCATAGCCTTTGTGCTTCTGAGACCCTTCAGGCCCGTGCTGACAGACAGCCCTCCCCTTCGCTAATCTGTTTACAGAACCACTTGCGCATTTGTTCCTTATCTCTGCTGTGACCTATTCAGTCGCATTGATTTTGTATCTTATAGGGGCCTCTCTCTTCCACTCTGAGTGTACCCTAATGTTCTTTCTAACTTCTTGAGGAAAGAGCCTGGAGCATATTTTCAGAAATACCTTATTTCCCCCAAATTCACATGGAGAAGGCAGCTTTCTCTAAGGACTTTAATTCAATCCCACAGGTTTTAAAATGTAGCCTTTCCTTCATTTCAAAACATATCCTCTTCCATCCTTGCTGTTGTAACTTTGCTGCAGAGGGAGGGCAGAGACACCCCACCTCCTCGCTGGCGGGGCGCTGCCTCTCGGTCTGCCTGTCACCTCGACGGCCCAGAGCTCCGGCTCCGGGGGCTGTGCTGGGAGCCCCGCGTACCCGCTCGTCCTATGACCCGTGGCCGCTGCTCCTCCAGGTTGCAGGGCAGCTGAGCCACTGGATACTTTGCGGTGTGTCCCCATAAATGGACCCTAAAGCCGGTGCCCGTGCCTTAGACAGAAGGCAGGCAGCAAAGCGCCGGACAGGAGCTCCGGGGCCAGCACGCTCAGAGCACTCGCGGGTCGCGGACACGCCCCGACTGCGCAGCCACATTCCATGGCCAGGACGGCTGCTGCTGCAGGTAACAGAAGAGAACAACAGAGCTCAGGGCTCCAGAAAGAGCACCCAGTTTCCCCACGGCTTCTGAGGCCCCGGGGAGGCAGCACCCCAGTCTGTCCGGACCAACTGGGGTGATGACGAGGCGTGAAGGGGTGACCCTGGAGTCGGGGCAAGTGCACGGTTCAAATTGCTGGTTGACGAGCGGACGGCGTCCCGCAAGCTGGCTCGCCGGCCACTCCCCGCGGACAAGACGCGACCACATTTGCCTCGCAGAGGATGCATCTCTGTGTGCCTCGGGGAGGCGGTCCTGGTGTCTGAGTTTTGCAGCCAGTGGGGAAAGGACGTGTGAGTGACCACACAGCCTCGACCCTCGGCAAACAGGCAGGCCTCCCACAGACGAGATGGGCAGGTACCAACGGAACGCGCCGGGGTGGGGGGGCGGGGTGGGCAGGAAGCACGCGGGGGCCGTGGAAATTGCTTGGAGGAGGCGGGTCCCTTCAGGAGCCCACGGGGGGTGGGGGGACCGGTTTCCTGAGATGTTGCCCACAGCTTCAGCCCTGGGCCGTCACCGGGGGCCCATCACCCTCAAAAGTGCCAGATCAACTGTATGGTCACCCTTCTCGAGGGCCACACTAGGGCTTGTAACACAACCCTTGAGGGTGACGTGCAGTGAGTGCCCAGCTGAGCTACTTGGATTAAGCCATTAGAAGTTGCCTGCGAGAAACCGTCCCATGGAAAAGGGGCTTAACAGGCACAGACGCAGACATGCGAGTCCTCTGCACGTCCGTGTCGTCGGGCAGCCGGCTCAACCCAGACCTGAAGGTGCACTGCCCACTCTCGCCCCGCACACTTCAGCACGAGCCCCTAGCAGAGCGGGTCCAGGCGGTGATCCATCCGGGCCCAGGGCACCGCTTCCTGCCCAAAGGACCCAGGGCCCCAAGCACACGGTGCACTGGAACGCACACAGGAAGAGCCACGCGTGATGGGAGCCTCACGCCCGCACGCCTCAGGGCACACGCTCACGTCCACGCACACCCTCACCCACACCTCTGCTTATACACGCTCACACACGCGCCCCAGCCTCCCTGGTTGCCTTTGGACGACCCTACGAAACCATCTCCCGATCGTGACACTGGCCTAGGGGCAATGTCAAGCTTCGCGCTGCCTGTCCCGTGAGACTGTCCCTCGGGACGGCCAAGGGGTGGAGGGGGCGTGTCCGTGGGGGCGTCCACGAAGGGCTCGCACAGGCGTCCAGAACCCACCATCCAGGCACGTGTGTGTGACAGAGGGTCCTGCCCGGAAGCAGACCAGCAGGTGGGCGGGGCTGGGCGTGCCCGACAGGAATGGGATCTCTCTAGTTGTGGGTCAAGCCACCAGCTTCCAGAAGACACGGACGACCAGCAAGCAGTCGGCAAAAGGAAGGCCAGGAGACACAGATGCACCAATACACTGTAGGAAGAAAACCAAGACGACAGGCTGGACGGGGACCCTCTGATCAGAGTGTGTGTCGTGGGGGTGGGGGGTGGGGGGTGGCGCGGCTGTAGCCAAGAACCCGCCCCGCCCCGGAGCCGGGGTGACAGTGGCCTGCACAGCGGCTGCCAGCGGCTTTGTCCTCGAGTGGCAGATACCCACGGGATTGCTACTGGTGAAAGGACGGAGTCTGGGCTCTGCTTGCAAATCACTGGTGGGGGAAGAGGGGGTGTCAGTGGGCCCAGAGGGGCCGTAAGGGGGGACTGCTGAGGTGGGGAGAGGGGGCGGCTCGTTGCGTTTCCTCTGCTTTGGTGTCAGGGGCTGAACTGTGTCCCCAAATTCATGTATTGGAGTCCGAACCCCCAGCACCTCAAAATGTGACTGTCTTTGGAGGTCCGTCCTTTAAGGAAGTGATTAAGGTACATGAGGTCACTAAGGTGGGCCCTAATCCCATGTGACCGGGGTCCTCATAAGAAGAGGAGATCAGGACACAGACATGCATGGAGGGAGGACCACAGGAGGACACGGAGAAGACGGCCGTCTACACGTCAGGGAGAGAGGCCTCAGGAGGAGCCAGCCCTGTGACACGGGATCTCAGCTTCCAGCCCTGAGAACGGGAGGAATGAATTCCCGTGGCTTGAGCCGGCCCCTCTGGGGCGCTTTGCCGCCGCCCTAAGCAAGAACATTTGCTGTAGTTTGACACTTCCTGTGATAAGGACTGTGAAAGTGACAATTTCGCTTTGGATGTGAACAGTCTCCAGTTCCCACTGAATTCATCGAATCCACCGGTCCAGAACTATCCAGGTGCAGCACCTGAGGTTCCAAAGCCCGGCTCAGACCAGCCCGGCAATCACCCCTCCTCCCTGCCAAGGCCACCAAGGCCGTTGGCATCACCCACGTGCAAGTCGGTCCAAGTGCCTTATGTTTCACAACCAACGAGGAAACATAACGCGTTACTTAAGAGACAAGATCTCTAGAGAGACCCAGGCCCTCGCCCAGGGAGGACAGGCCCCAGGGGGCTGCGATGCCTGTGCCCTCGAGCACACGCCTGCTGAGGGACCCCGGTCAGCCGTGCGAGACCCTGACGCGACACGTGCGGCCAGGACAGCACTAGGGAATCGGTGTCAGCAGCTTGGAGAACACAGCGGCCGCGTTACAGGCAGAGCAGACGCTCCAGATGCCGGGTGCCAGCACGTCGGGACCGTCAGCACGCTGACCGGCAGGCCCAGGAAGACTCTCCAAAGCCGCCTTCCGATGCCAGTGCTTTCATCCTGGGAAGAAATCCCGCCATTCCAAAGGAACCGCATTCACCAGGAGGCTGGAGGGAAATGCACTCCCTCCTATGATGAAAGGAGATGTAATAAGCCAGCACACACACAGCCAGCTGGCCACACAAACCCGGCGCTGAGCCCACATCCTCAGCCATCATCTCTCTTCTCAGAAAGTTCCTGAAAATCATGCTGATGGAAATAGAAAGGGGATTTCCCTGGGGGCGCAGTGGTTAAGAATCCGCCTGCCAATGCAGGGGACACGGGTTTGAGCCCTGGTCCGGGAAGATCCCACATGCCACGGAGCGACTAAGCCCGTCCGCCACAACTACTGAGCCCATGTGCCACAACTACTGAGCCCATGTGCCACAACTACTGAAGCCTGAGCACCTAGAGACCATGCTCCGCAACAAGAGAAGCCACCGCAATGAGAAGCCCGCGCACCACAACGAAGAGTAGCCCCGGCTCGCCGCAGCTAGAGAAAGCCTGCACGCAGCAACGAAGACCCAACACAGCCAAAAATCTATAAATAAAATAAATTTTAAAAAAATCCTAGCAGGACTTAAGAAAAGAGAAAAAGGAATAGACTTTGCCCTCGTGCGCTGGGTGCTCGATTTACCACAGTCACCACAAACCATCCTCGGGCAGTGGGTAAGATCCATGAACTGAGAGAACAGATGTGGACCATCAGACGTGTTGGCTCCTGACGTCATGTGGCCAAGAGCTCTGCACCACTGCCCACAAGGCCACTGAGTGCAGAGCCCAGGGCCCACTGGTTCTGCTGGAGTCCACGTGCTCCTGAGTTTCTGGGAATAACCACAGCTCAGAGTTGGTCCCCAGGCCGTGAGGACGGTGCTGGAGCCTCTGCTGCAGTTGAGAACTCGGGGTCAGGGGTGGGGAGCTGTGTGTGGACACTGGGCCAGCTGGCGGGCCCCGCTCCCCAGGGGCTGCTCCCATGGGCGTGCTGCTGGTAGCCGTGGAGCTGGATGCCACCCAGGGCGCCACCGGGGGACAGGTGTGCTGAAGGTCACCCCTGTGACAGACACCAGGGGCCAGCCAGGGGAGGAGCGATGAATTACACGGGACACAGCCGACACATCCCAGGGCGACAGTCGGTAAAAAAGGCACGAAACAAGACGGGACAGACCCGTGCAAGCCAATTAGATGACTTCACAACCTGGAATGAAGTGTTTTCAAGGATGGCGGACCTCGGTGAGCACACAGAAAATAGGCCAGTCACTCACGGTGGTGGCGTTGAGGGGTAGGTGAAGCCTGGCTTAACGGGGGCGCCACAGGCACTGCCAGCACAGGGGCCTGGGGCGCACGCAGCCAGCATCCAGGGTGCCCTGCCCTGTGGGCTCCCCAAACCGACGAGGATGGGAGCCCAGGACGCAGGCGCTGGGCTGACTGGTGGCCACAGGAAGCGCCAGAGGCCAGGAGAGCCCACACGGCTCCCAGCCAGAGAACCCGGCACGGGCGCAGCGAGCCACGGGGACGGCTCACCAGCTCACAGCGTGCAAGGAAGCAGCGCCAGGAACACGACCGTCAACTCCCCGCAACTCAGTTCACCCTCCCAAACAGTGTGGGCACCCAGTGCGGGACGCAGGCAGGCCGCCAGAGGGGGCGTCAGCGATCATCCTTCCAGGGAAGGCAGGGTGCAGGCCACCCCCCAGAGAAAGAACGCACCCACAGTGCATGGGCTCAGACGGGCGGGGAAACTGAGGCCGGGCCAGGAGGCGGGGCGGCTTCCCAACGTCAGCCGCCGGTGGGAGCAAAGCCAAGTTTCGAGGAGCAGCCTGGACCAGAAGGGGCTGCCCTGGCGGCGGAGGGGGCGGGGGGAGCCCAGGCCTGGGACCCCCTCCCTCCCGTGAGCACCCTCACATTCTCGGACCCTGGCCTGATGCGGACGAGGCCCCTACACTGACGTCCCGGGAGAGCTGGCAACAACCCCCAAAGGGACACCCAAGCTGGCCCTGCCCACCCGCCTGTTCCTGGACACACACTTGGGAGTCACACTCGCCACCTCTCTTTCTTACCAACTCCTCCTGGCTCCGCCTCCAAAACAGATCGGGGCTCAGAGTTCTGCACGGCTGCAGAGTAACCCTTTGACCCCAGGCTCCCTCACGGGCGCTGCCGGACACACTGGCCTCCTTCCTCCATCTCCCTGCACCTCCCTGCCCAGGGGGTCCTTCCCCAAGCTGCAGGGCCAGGTCCAGCACCCTCTCACCCCTCGGCCACAGACGAGGGCCAGAGGGTGAGGAGTGAGGGAGTCAGACAGGCGCCCTGGACCTGACCCGGAGGAGCCTCCCGAGACAGGTCAGCTGCAGTCCCGGTGGGGCACAGAGCTCACCCCTGCAGACAAGCACAGCTGGGGTGGAAGGGGAGGGAGCAGTGCGTCTGGGGCTGGTCTTGTGCTCTCCTGGGAGCCTGGCCCTGGTCACCTCCAAGCTCTTCCACGTGGAGCAAGTAAGAAATGAGCCTCGCAGATTCTGCAGAAAGATCTCCAAGGCACGTGGGAGAAACACAGGAAGGCCTCACCTAGGGAATCAATCTTTGCTTTGCTGTTACTTACATGCATTAAAACAAACAAACAAACAAACTATAAAGCCAGCTGTTTTTGAGAATCCCACTTTAGAGTAGACAGAAGATGCTAAACTGCCAAGGTGACACCTGACGCCCTGGGCAGCCGGTGGCCGCACCCCAGCCTCGCTCGGGAGGAAGCCGGCAGAACCTTGAGGGAACCCTCCACCTGCTGGACGCAGCGGCGAGGGAGAAAAAGCCACATCTAACTTTACTTATGTTTCTTAGGAAATGCACAGTTATTGCCACGGAGTCTTACAAGCCGGCACAGTGAAGCCACAGGCCCTTGGAGGTCACAGCTGGGAAGGAGAAGTACCAGCTCCGGACCCGATGCCTGAGATGCAAAGCGAGCAAATCAACCTGGAAGCGCATCCCCTCCGCTCACCCCCATCAGCAAAACACCTTCCTTAATATAAAATGCCTTCCGGTCCAAATCATACACCGCCTTCAAATAGGAGATCAGCAGTCCTTTTCCCAACTAATTCGAATAGTTAAAATACTTGAAAGCAAAAGCGAAACAGAAAAGGCTGGCGTTCTGAAACGTGGCTGTTCCCTGGACCTCGTCACACACACAGCTGCTCTCCAGAAGAGGCTTCTCTTTACCATCAGGTGAAACACTAGGTGTGGCCAGAGCTCCGAGGGGTCACCAGCGAGGGGGGCCCAGGGGCCCAGGTCCTGTCCTGTGCTTATGCAGCACTTTATGTTTACTGGGTACCTGGGCTTCTTTTGGGGGTTTGCCCACTTGCATAAATCCTGTGCCCAAATTCACACTGGACTCATCTGTCTTTTTCTTGCTAAGGTGTGACTGTCTTCTTGACCTCAGGCCTCCACTGACTGACCTCTGAGGTCCTCCATCTACCTGTGTGTCTATTAGGATAACCGGTGCCTCCACTCGGGAAAACTCTCCTTCCAGAGCCCATGCTTACTGTGTATAGAAGCTATTTCTTCCTAGCTCTCCCACTCAAATCTAAAATTAAATATAGCTTTTCTAAAGAGCTATTTTTTTCTTTCAAACTCTCAAGCAGGCCCAACTTCCGCACCATCCCAGTGGTCTCTATTCAAGAGCTTTCAACTCAAGTGTTAGCGCATGTTGCCTCATCCGGAACCTCCTGCAAAATGAGTGTCTTTCGGTAGTTCACCGGGTTTACAAATCCGTCGCGCGGTCCGACGCAGAGCGATTTTCCTAGGTGACCATATTCACCGTTTTCAACCACAGCTGACAGGGTGATCTTGTGAGGCCGCAGTGAACACCTGTGCAGCTCTTTGAGCGACCAGACCCACTTGGTCGGAGGGAACCCTAAGCGTGACGCCCTGCAGCCCAGGCGGCAAGGAGAACCACACACTGGCCCTTCCTCCTCCCAGCCGGGGTCCGAGGGCTCCAGGGGGCGGGTCGAAGTCTTCGCATCAGCTGATCCTGCCGGGCTCGGCCTGCGTCTGGCCGCGGCACTCACACTGGCCTTTCACGGGGCCGGGGCATGCCGGGGGTGGTGGGGCCCATGGTCCACAGGCAAAGGAGGTGGGAAGGCAGCCCCAGGGTCAGCGGTCAGCACGGAGGGGCAGTTCGGGGGCCTCGGGGGCAGTGCAGCAGAGATCGCAGCCCCGGGGACCTGAAGGAGGCCGGGCAGGGCACTCAGGCCAGGCTGGAGGCCTCAGTACATTCCAGCAGATGGCAGAGGAGCCCACCCGGGAGGCCAGGGCAGTGGACGCTTGGGACACCGGGAGCCGCCTGCCACGTGGACTCCGGGTCTCCAGGGCAGTTGAGAAAGGCCCCTAGGATAATAACTGGTGGGATTTGAGCAAGGCCGGAAGGAAGTGCAGGGGGAGAGCCTCCCACGTGTGGGAGGGGAGGCTGGGCCTGGAGGGGCAGGGCGGACACGTGGGGGGCGCCCACAACCGGTGCCCCGCCCCTGCTTCTGGCCGCCGGCGCCCGCCGGGCTGGCCTCTGGGTCTTGCCCACACCCTCCCTGGCCCTCCTCATTCCTCCTCCGACGCACCCAAGTTTTGTACCAAATCTCATCTTCTCCGGGTTTTCAGGACCGCTCTGCTGGAGACCAGAGCTCTGTCCCGGGGTCCCCGTGATTGCGATCTGCGGTCTCCAGCTGTGAAATTCACAGTAAAGCAAACCCCAGGCTGGAGCCCTTCTGTGGGAAGGACGGATGGGCAGCAGCAGAAAGGCTGGAAGGTGTAAGCCTTCTGGGCCGGACGCTCCACCAGCACGAGGCTCAGATCCCAAAGCAAGTGCTGGTTCAGGAACTCGGCGACACCTGACCTCCTTCCCCAGGCATCTCTCCTGTGGGGTTAGGACACCCGGTAATTCTGTGTCTGCAGAAAGGGAGCTTCCAAGGCTCCGAGCTCCCCACTGGCAGAAGCGGACCCAGGGGGCTGCAAGTCCCACACAAAGGTGCCGAGGCTCAGGCCCCGGGGTGCAGGGCCCACCCCACCAGCACTACCAGCAGCCTGGTCCTCGAGAATGTCTCCCCGAGGGGCTGAGAAACACGGGAGGGGGGAGGGGGGGCAGCTGAGGCGGGGCACCTCTGTGTCCACAAACAACACACTGGGCCGAAGGGTGCCACCCGAGTGAGTGCCAGGGCCCAGAGGTAACGTCTGCCGACTGGCTGGCTCACCGCAGGTGGCTATGAACCCCTGGCTGTGTCGCAGGACACGGCGGTCCTGCCCTCGGGGCTCTCGCGGCCGGCTCCTACCTGCACCCCTTCTCATGTTTGCACTGTCTGAAGCCAGGAGCATCCTACCACGCCTGGTGGGTGGCCAACAGGGGCAGGACACACGGGAAGGGGGGCCTGGGGTGGTCCCCAAGGCAGGGATGGAGGAAGCTGTGAGAACCCCGATGACAAAGGACCCGCCCCCCCACCCCCACCCCTCGCCCACCGCACAGAACGGGCCTGAGAGGCTCCTCGCTGGCCCCTGCTCACTCAGCTCAGAGCCGCCCAGACGTCAGACCCACCCTGGCTTGTGGCTCAAGGAAATCCCTTATCTCCAGGGCCCTTACTGCAGGGTTTGAAGAAGAGAATCTCGAAATTCCAGACCTGCAGCATTTCCCGCTGCTTCCACCTGTTCAGCAAATACCTGCAGGAAGTGGCGGGGCCCTGGCCAGAGTGTCCTGGTCCCCCTGCTGTGGGAGCCTCTCCAGCAGCCTCGGGCCCTCTGGGGCTCCCAGCTGCAGGCAGCCCCCCAGCTGGGCACCTCCTACTCACCCCACCCTCAGGTACCGAGAGCACCCCCAGGACATCCCAGCTCAACTCCAGCCCGACGGCTGGAGGCCCCTCACCAAAATTCTGCCTCCAGGCCTGTGGCTGTGGGGAGCCCCAGGGAACATCCTGGCCCTACCCCCAACTGCAAGGGGTTCCCCCCAACCACATCCTGTCTCTAATCCCAGCTCTGGGATGGCCCCTCTAGCTGCAAGGCGACCCATGGGTACGTTCTGTACCTCCCCCAGCAGCAGGCAGCCCCCCAGAACACCCCAGCTCTGCCCACCCCCCCCCGCCCTGGTTGCAGGTAGCCCCTGGCCCGCCAGTTCCATCGTCATGGGCTGGGCTGGTCCCGGCACTGGGCCCTGGGGCTGCTCAGGGTAGCAGGAGGGGGGAGGAGCCTGGGGCAGCCCGTCCCCCAGCCAGGCAGTCACTCCTCTGAGCAGCCTGGGGAAGCGGGGAGGTGACCGGTCGGACAGCTCCTGAGGACCAGGTACAGGTGAGGCAGTGATGGAAGGAGAGGGCGGGGCCAGAGCAGGCAGCCGGGAGACCATTGCACTGCGGGAGACCACTGCACTGTGCGGAGGCCACTGCACTGCGGGAGACCACTGCACTGCGGGAGCGACCACTGCACTGTGGGGAGACCACTGCCCTGCGGGGAGACCACTGCACTGCGGGAGACCACTGCACTGCACGGAGGCCACTGCACTGCGGGAGACCACTGCACTGCGGGAGACCACTGCACTGCGTGGAGGCCAGCGCACTGCGGGGAGACCACTGCACTGCGGGGAGACCACTGCCCTGCGGGGAGACCACTGCCCTGCGGGAGACCACTGCACTGCACGGAGGCCACTGCACTGCGGGAGGCCACTGCACTGCGGGAGACCACTGCACTGCGTGGAGGCCACCGCACTGCGGGGAGACCACTGCACTGCGGGAGACCACTGCACTGCACGGAGGCCACTGCACTGCGGGAGACCACCGCACTGCGTGGAGGCCACCGCACTGCGGGGAGACCACTGCACTGCGGGAGACCACTGCACTGCGGGAGAGACCACTGCATTGCGGGAGACCACTGCCCTGCGGGGAGACCACTGCCCTGCGGGGAGACCACTGCCCTGCGGGAGACCACTGCACTGTGGGAGACCACTGCACTGCGGGGAGACCACTGCACTGCGGGAGACCACTGCACTGCGGGAGACCACTGCACTGCAGGAGAGACCACTGCACTGCGGGAGACCACTGCACTGCGGGAGACCACTGCACTGTGGGGAGACCACTGCACTGCGGGGAGACCACTGCCCTGCGGGAGACCACTGCACTGCGGGGAGGCTGGAAGCAGAGTGGCCCCGGCTACTCTGGGGGGAGGGAGGAGGGGCTCCACATCCCACATCAGCCCCTTCGTGCCGGGTGGTCGCAGGCCAGCAACCAGCCGCAGGAAGGGAGCCAGGGTGGGGGACCAGGGCTCCAGCTGCCGAGACCCAGTGAGGATGTGCAGATTATGAGGCCCACAAACAAAAGCGGCCACTGGCTCTGCCCTCTTGGTCAGAAATATCTACTGCTACCGAAAGAAGGTTCTGTCGCTCGCTCTGTACGTGGGACAGCTGTTACCCCTCCAGGGCTAGCAAACAGGCCCCCGCCTTGGGCGGGCGTTCAGTGCCTGGTCCAGCCCAGCGGCATCCCCGCTGTCTCGGGCACTGAGGTCGCTCTGTGCTCCCGGGCTCCTCGGGTGGCAAGGAGTAGCAGGGCCCGCCGGGTGGCCCGTCCTCCCCAGCCGGACCTCAGGACCCCGAGCACGACCCTGCAAGGTGAGGCCCAGCTCCAGGGACTGAAAGGCTAAAAGCGTGAACGATGTAGTGTAAAGAGCTCTTAGGTGGCAACTAACTTTTTAGGGAAAATAACTCACTCCTCTGGGTCTAACATGGAAACACGAGTCAGGGGTACACAGGCTGCAGTCCCAGGCGCCTCGGCTCGGCCCCCATCCAGGACCCCTGCGGAGCGCCACCGAGGATGCTGGGCCCAAGGGGGGCCCGGAGGCCGGCAGCCGTGTGCGCAGTGACGAAGGGTGTTCAGCCACGGTTCCAGCCCGGCCCACAAGGCTGGAACGTGGTCAAAACACCAAGGAACGTGTGAATGAGCAAATTACTGCAAACCTCGCACTGACGGCCGAGCGGTGACTTGGGCTTGAGAACAAACCCGCTACCGCATTTCCACAGGGTATTTCCAAACACACGCTTTCCTCTGCGCTCATTTCAGAATAACTCACAGCAAGACTAAAGGTTTACGGGACACGGAAACACCAGTGCTAACCTGCAGCGATCCCGCGAGAAGTGGGCTGGGGCCCCGCCCGCCGGGGATGGTGGCCTTTGTCCTGGCTGTGTGGTGACAGCCCGGGGGCAGGTGGGCAGGGCCCGGCTTCGTGACAGAGGCTCCTGGAGGCCGTGCTGAGACTCGCTGGGTACAGGAGCCCAAGGTCACCTCCTCAGACAGTCCCCGGGCCTGCGGGGCCGGCGCGGGCCGGGCCCACTCTCAGGGACAAAATCCTGCTTTGGGAAAATGAGAAATAAGACTGTGCTTTGCTCAGCACTAAGAAATGAAAGCGAGTGTAAGAGGAAACTGTGTGCACGTGCGTGTGTGTGTGTCCCACTTCAGGGCAGAAGAACGCAACGAATGAGAAGACGGATCCCGCACCCTTGAATCCCCCGTCTCACTCCTCCACGTTAACCACCGCGGAGTTTCACACGTGCATCCTTCCAGAAAAGTAGGAGCCGAGTACAGGAGGCTCCCGGTGAGCTGTGAGAGAAGCGGCGGGTCAGACATCTGCCCTGAGCCAGCCCGCGCTGCCCGGAGTCCGGGGACAGCACAGGACCTGGGCCTCGGCTTCCTCACCTGGACATGAGGACACGGCCCCCGACCCTCCACCCGCCTGCCTTCCAGGGCCGTGCTGCCGGGTCCTCAGTAGTCCTCAGAAGGGGCCTCTGGGCCTTGGCCTCCCAGATCCCTAGGGACACAGCCTGCCCCTTCCACAGGACACATGCTCTCCTGGAGGGCCTCCGTCTCCCGTTCCCAGTTTCTATGATCGCCAGACCTTCAAGAGCACTGGCTTTAGGCCGGGCCACCTCCCCCTTCATCCGTCCCCCCACCACCGACCCCCCCACCCCGCCACCAGGCACAGCGCTGGGGCTGTGGGAGGGGCTGGATGAAGAGCTGCTCACTGTGGAGTCTCCTGCGTGGAGCACGCAGACTTGCGGGTCATGAGGGCGTGCAGGTGGGCCTGGTGTGCGTACATGTGGGGCCTTCCCCTGAGTGGCTGGGGCGTGTGCGGGGCGCGGGCTCCCTGCCCCAGAGCGGCTGCCCCTAGCTCGGCATCCGGACCGAGCCCCAGACTCGGGCATTTGGATCAGAACTTGGAGAAAAAGATCACCCGCTTCTGGGTGATTGGACTCCACGCAGGCTGCCCAACAGGTCTGTCCCTGGAGTCACTCTCCTGTGATCCTCTCTGAGGACCGGACCGGGGGAGGGGTGCACACAGGGCCTCTCCCTCCGAGGGCTCAGTTCCAAGGTGTTTGGGAAACCAGGCTGCTCTCCAGGAAGTAAACTCTCGGTGACACTGGTTCAGGGGGTTCAGAAATGGGGAAGCACCAGAGCTGGAGGGGATGTGCTCACACCCGCGGCTTCCAGCGGGAAGTACACAAACACCCGGTGACGCTGACCCACCGCCTGACTCCGAATCACAGGGTGATGATGTGATATTCCACTCTTCATGGTTTTTCAGGTCTTAACATGTTGTTTTCTGTCCAAAGAGATGCTTAAGCTCCTCACTAAAGCTGCAGTTAAATGACAGATGGGCCAACTGGGCATTAATCCCCAGGCACGCAGCAGCCCCTCCCCTACAGCAAAGGCCAGCAGGTAAATATAGGCACGCTTACTGTTCTATCTCAACTCAGAATTCAGGTGAGCTCTGAGCGGCCCCGGCTGTCTCGGACACTGCAGGATCCGTTTATGTACTGACATCGGGAGGTGGGCTTTCTTTGCTTGCATAGGCCAAGTCCACTCTGCTCAAACTTTACTGTAACAAAGTATGGTAAAGGGGGACAGTTTTGCAGAACGTTGCTGGTAAAAAGCGAAATGCCTCTGCAGAGCTGGACTTGGAAACTGGAGAGTACAGACTACACCTGGGGCCTCAGACCCCTGGGCAGAAACAGGGCTTTGTTACAAATACACCAAGATTATTCTGACCCGGCCTCTGAAACACTGCAACAAGGTACAAACAAAGTATCCCTCCCTTGGAGGCAGGTGAAAACATGCCACCCACCTGTTCTTTTTTTCCCACACACCTATTCTTCTTCTGAACTCATCCAGATGCTGAGACAACAGCCCACAGCTGGGATCCTCCAATTCCCAACCCTGTGGCCCCCACCTGAAGGGGGTCAGGGTTTCAGACTCTGCTCTGACATCTGTCCCTTCGCCCGTTCATTCCCTCAACAGCCAGCTGGCTCTGCGTGCGGCTCCTCCATCCCCTGGGGCAGTGAGCACGGTCCCGGGCAGGACAGACCTGACCCCCCGCCCCGTGCGCCCGCAGCAACGGGGGCTGCCAGTGTGACAGGGACACGGAGGAGGCCCTCCAGGGCGCAGGGGGCTTCCTGCTGGTGGAGACAGTTCACCCCAGACCTGAGGGAGGAGCAGAGGGGCCGGGAGAGAGGGGTTAGGAGCGGAAAGGGGCCAGCTCTGCAGCAGCAGGAGCAAGGGTGACAGGCCTGGGGGGCGCCGGAAACCGCCCGAAGGCTTCAGGGCTCCATCCCAGGGAGCCCCCTCCCGAGGGCTCTCAGCAGCGGGAGGAAGACCCTGGAAGCAGGGGGCGGGGGTGTGACAGCGACGGGGGCTCACTCAGGAGCTCAGAGGAAGCCACTGTGAGCCCCACCTGGGGGAGACAAGGGGGCGTGTGAGCCGATGAGGACGAGGGGGGAGGCACCGGGGACCACATGGCGGGCGGGGTGGGACGGCCCTGTCCTTTCGTGTCTCCAGGGGGGCTGCCACTCTCCGTTCTCCGCCCCCCACCAGTCTTCTGCCCGTTTCTCCCCACTGGCAACCATCGGACCCACCAAGGGGGCTGTTAGAGAAGAGGCAGGCATCGGGGGAAATGACAGTTTTAGACTGACTTCAAGAACTTTTCACTTTAATATGATTTCAGATGAGTTATTTTACACATTTAAAAAACTCCGATCTTCCCACAGAAAGTGTTGCTGGAGGTGTACGCCCCACTGGCTAGACAACCCCTGAAGACCTGAAACTTCCCTGCTTCTATGCATAGTTTTGGAGTCAAAGAAAGGCCCTCCTGTGAGCAATCCTCCAGAAATGCGGACACAGCTCACGGTCAGCTCAGAGATCCCAGCAGGTCAGAGAAGTACCCCTCCAGGTCGGGAGCCACGTGAAGGCAGGGGACAAGTGTAGGGGCCGCCCTGCCTCCTGCAGCCGCCGTCCCTCAGCCAGGACCAGACCACCCCGCAGATAAAACGAGCCAGAAGCAGGCTGCCTGCGCGCTGTACCCCAGGCTGCACCAGGCTGGCCGCGACCGACTCTGGCCGCAGACTAACCCCCAAGGGAGTCCCCCAGAAACAACGTGGAAACCCGCAGACGCAGAACCGTCCTGCCGGCAGCTCCAGGGAGCCCACAGCCCGCACCCCACTGCCGCCGGCACTGACTCAAGTGACCAAAGAGGTCCCCCCACACGAAGCGCATCAAGTGACGAAGTCACATCCAGGGGGAGCCGCTCCGGTACCGCGCGGGGCCTGCACGCGGCGGCAGTGGACGCCGGGACCAGGAGAGCGCGCGGCGCCGACCGACCGGGGTGCGGGTACGACATTGGGGTGCAGAGGCCAGGGCAAAGGGCTGCGGGGTCCAGGGATCAAGGAGAGGGGGATGGAGCCGGGAGCGGGGACCTGGGGAAAGGGGATGCGGAGCCAGGTTCAGGGCACTGGCGGTGGGAACCAGGGTGACGGGAACCGGGGATGGGGTGAGGACGGCGGGGGATGCAGGCTGCGGGTCGCAGGGAAGTGTGGCGATCGCGGGCCCCGGGGCGCCGCGGGGCTGGGCCGCGCCCAAGGTCCCCTTCCCAGCCCCCTCCGGCCGCGCATCCCCGACCCTCGGCGCGGCCCCGGGCCCGGGGCGGGCTGGGCACACGACGGACACCCACCTGGGCCTTCTGCAGGGCGCTGAGTCGTAGCTCGTGCACGAAAGGGTTCCGCCCCGGGGGCGCCAGCCGCCGCGCGTCGCCGGCCCCCGCGCTGCAGGCGGGGGCGGCTCGGGGATCGCGTCCCCGCAGCCTCATGGCCGCGCCGCCCGCGGCGAGGGGAGCGGGGCGCCGGGCCGGGTGAGGAGCGGGTCGCGGAGCCGGGCGCTGAGCTGGGCGCGGGGCGCCGGGCGCGGGCAGAGGATGCGCGGCGTCTGGAGCGGGCCAGGCGCGCGGCCGCGCAGGCGCGGGAGGGGAGGCTGCATGACGTGGGCGGGGCGGGGCGGGCGGGGGGCGCCGGCGGGGTGGGCGGGGCGGACCGGGGAGGGGCGTGCTTGTTCGCCCCGCCCCCCGCGGGCCCGGAGAGACCGCCCCAGCGCGCGCGGACGGGCCAGGGCTACGCGCGCTGCTCCCGGGTGTGCCAGCGGGAGCCGCTGGGCGCGGGTCCCGAGGGGCGCCGAGGCCCTGGCGGAGAGCCTCTCGCGGTGGCCTGACCACAGGGACTCACGAGGCGGGCCTGGTCCCGGAGAAGGGGAGATCGAGTCCGCGGCGCGGCCCGCCACGTTGCCCCCTTCCGCCGCTCAGGGCGCCGAGCCGGGGCGCGGCCTGTGGAGCGGAAGGAGTGCAGCGACGTGGAGATGGGGCGGGCACGCGCTACCCCGGGCTGTGGGTGCAGAGCCCCAGAGCAGTCCCCAAGGGAGGCAGCCCCAGCTGCCCAAATCCCGAGGGGCGCTGTTGAGCAGCGCCTGGCCAGGCGCACGTGTGAGAGGTTCCACGGGGTCCCCGTCCCAGACCCAGCTCCCTTGGCTTTTCTTCCTCCTCACCTGTCCTCCCCAGATGGGCTACGCTGCGCTGCCCCGTGGTCCTGCCAGCCCTGGCTGTGGGCTGCACCAGGAGCCCCTGAGGGCAGGCCTCATCCCAGATGCACGGGGTCCACTCAGACCACAGGGTCCAGGGACCCAGTGGTTTGAGAAGGGGGTGATGAATCTTTCTCATTCCCTGAGGACTCTAGTTCTTGGGATTACTCTTTTGGGTGAAGGGGGTACACAGGGGATCCCTAACTTGTGGCACAGTACTAACTAGGGCAAATGCAGAATAACTCCCTGTTCAAAGTCTATAAATTTCAGAAAGTCACCGCAAACCTTTAGTATCAAGAACAGCCACGTTTCCGCAGATCTCTCCTGTGGCCCGACAGGCACGTGACGGACAGCAGGAGAAGGCAGTGGGTGGCGGGTGAGGAAGGACTCCCGAAACCTTGGGGAGGAGCTCCAGTTCTTCCCACATCGTTCTGGGGCTGCCTGGCTGACCTTCTCCAAAGCCCTGGGCTCCTGGGGCATCTGCGTTCTCCTGGGCAGCACGTCAGGGAGTGATCTGCCCTCTGATAACACAGCCAATACCCTCACGGATGCCGTGGTGAAGCCTTGCCATGCTGAGGACCCTTCTGTGTTTTGATGGAGAGAGAGAGACGTTGGGGCAAGGAGGGCCAAAAGGGAGGCCAGTGGTCCCCCCTGAAGTCGCCGGCATCCTGCGTGCATTGTTAATACAGAAGGGAAAGTGCAGGGCTGGGTCCAAACTTCTTCAAAGCCTCATGCTCGACCCGGGCGAGTGAACACTCCTCAGAACCTCGGTTGTCACATCTGTAAAAGGCAACTGGAGCAGTGCCTGCCGTCGCCACCATGCTGTGACCACACGAAAGCACCGGGGGTCATGATGGGCCTCGTTTGCTGGTGGACACAGGTGGGCTCCGTCTCCTCTGCCTCTAGGCCATTGGCCCTCTGCTGACCTCCTGGACGTTCGGTGCTCAGGTGCTCTGACGGCTGGGAGAGCTGGTGGGATGGTGCGGGGGGCTGGGCAGTGTGAGGGGAAAGGGGTGAGGGAGGCATGCTCCACTCATTGACAACGAGCAGAAGCCTGGTGGGCCCCGAGTGGCCGAGGAGGGCGGAAGACAGCCAGGAGAGCGGGGCTGGGAGCCAGGGGTGATGCTCTGTAGTCGCCCCCGCCAGGAGGACCGACCAGGATAGAACTGGGATGGCCACTCAGTGGCAGTAGCCAGCGGTGGAGACCAGCCTGCACTGGGCCGTGGGGGAAGTTGGGTGACAGAGGAGTAGGAGGGAAGTGGAGGCCTGGGGAGGGGAGGGGTTCGGATCCAGGACTGTCTCTTTGGGGAAGGGCTGGGGGCAGGAGGCAAAAAGCCAGCCCTACAGGGGAGGTTGAAACCACCGCTGTGGCCCCATCTCAGTCCTGAAGGATCCCGGATCAGGGGAAGGGACAGGACGGGCTGGGATGGGATGGGGAGCCCTGTCTGCTACAGCTGGAAAGGAGGACAGTTACCCGCTGGGGATGAGGGACCTCCGTGCGGGGGGTGGGGGGGAGGGGAGTCAGTTCTGCGGACTGAGAAGGCCAGGTAGGGGCTGGGGGAGGGTGCTGCGGGCTCGGAAGAGGGGCTGGGAAGCTTGTTGGCTTGCACTGGTCATTCACACCTAGGCTTCAATTTTCATAGTGTGATGGAATGTTCCGGAAGTCCCAGAGGGCTCTGGAAGCTTGGTTGGGAGAAGCTGGTCTTGGGCAGGCAGTTATAAGCAGTTCCTTTTGCTAGAGGAGAAAGAAAGCTTTCAATCATTTTGGGCCTTAGTTTCCTGGTTTTGGAAAAAACCACCAGGTGGGTCGTTTAACCACTAAAGCCAGTCGCCTGGAATCCCCAGGAACTCTTGGACCCTGGACACTGGGACCCAGGAGCTGCTGGCTGTGCTCTGGGGACACAGCTGTGTCCCTGCAGCTCCCCGCTCTTGCTGTGCTCGGTTTGGTGAAGGTGGATGTAGAGAGAACCACTTCCTGCGCTCCAGATGCACGGAGCGCGGGAGGTACCTGCCTGTTCCTGGGTGATGAGGTAGTTTTGGTTTGTTTAGTTTTTGAATTCCAGAGTTATTTACAGGAGAGGAAGAGACATTCTTTCATTTTCTTCTAATATTTATTTTTAGTTCTGCCTTTCACGGTTGTTTCTAACCCAGCTACAGATTTTTCTTCTTACGCAGTGACCCAATATTTTCAACACCGTTGATCAGTCTGTGTCTCCACTTGTGGTCTCGCTTTGGGCATGAAGAGGAGTGTCTGTGCAGCTACTTCTGGAGGCTCTGTTTTATTCCATTGGTTGGCGCGTTCCTGGGCTGGTGCCACATGCCTAGAGCCCGTGCTCCGCAACAAGAGAAGCCACCGCAATGAGAAGCCCGCGCACCGCAACGAAGAGTAGCCCCCGCTCGCCGCAACTAGAGAAAGCCCGCACGCAGCAACGAAGACCCCATGCAGCCAAATTAATTAATTAATTAATTAATTTAAAAAGTGTTATAGTTTTAGCTTTAGCCTTGTAGGTCTAGATTCCATTGGAAATTACTGTTTGTGAAGCCCTGTGGTGAGGGTGGAGACAGAGGCTTATATTGTTTTCTCTCTGGATATCCAGCACCATCATTGACGAGAACATCCTTGCCCCGTTGACTTACCTTGGCAACTTTGTGACGTGAGTATGGGGTCCATTTCTGGACCCCGTGTAGTGTTTCATTTATCTGTACATCGACCCCTGTGCTAACATCACACTGCCTTGATTACTGAAGCTTTGTGTTAAACCTTGAAATTAGATAATGTAAGTCCCCCAACTTTGTTCCTCTTCCAGATCCTTTCACTTCCCATAGAAATTTTAGAATCAATTTGTTAATATCTCAAAAACATCTGCTGGGATTTTTAATGAGATTGTGTGAAAGCTACTGATTAATTTGGAAAATTCAACATCTTAGTAACATTGTTATCTATCCCTGAGCATGGTATATATCTCATTGATTTAGGTTTTCTTTAATTTTTCTCAGCAATGTTTCATGATTTTGCTTATCACTTATAGGTCTTACCTATGTTTTTCTAATTCTGCCCCTAATTGTTTTATGTTTTGATGCTGCTGTAAATGGGACCTTTTTTTTTTTTTCTTCCTCTTGACTGTGCTGCTCAGCTTATGGGATCTTAGTTCCCGGACCAGGGATTGAACCTGTGCCCCAGCAGTGAAAGCGCAGAGTCCCAACCACTGGACAGCCAGGGAATTCCCAAATGGGACTGATGGGACGGTTTTTATTTATTTATTTATTTATGGCTGCGTTGGGTCTTCGTTGCTGCTTCGTTGGGCTTCTCATTGCGGTGGCTCCTCTTGTTGCAGAGCATGGGCTCTAGGCGCGCGGGCTTCAGTAACTGTGGCACGTGGGCTCAGTAGTTGTGGCTCGTGAGCTCTAGAGTGCAGGCTCAGTAGTTGTGGTTCTCTGGCTTAGTTGCTCCACGGCATGTGGGATCTTCCCGGGCCAGGGCTCGAAGCCATGTCCCCTGCATTGGCAGGCGGATTCTTAACCACTGCGCCACCAGGGAATTCCCGGGACTGATTTCTAATTTCAGTCTCTAGAAGTTTGTTGCTAATATAGAGAAGTACAACTGAATTTTGTGTGTTTACTTTGTGTGCTTCAACCTTGCTAAATTCATTTCTTCGTTCTGATAGCATGCTTGTAGATTTCTTAGGCTTTTCCCTATTCATGCTCGTGCTACCTGTGAATAAAGGTCGTTTTGCTTTTTCCTCCTTAACATGTGTGTCTTCTATTGTTCTGATTTTCTCTCATTTCACTGGTTAGGACGTCAGTACACGATGCTGAGCAGAGGTGGTGCCTTGTTAACAATCTTAGGGGAAGGGATTCTGCATTGACCTCAGCTGTGGGTTTTCATAGCCACCTTGAATAAAGCTGAGGAAGTTCCTTTCTATTCCCAGTTTGCTGAGAGTTTTTGCCGTTTTGTCAAAGATCTATCATATAGTTTTTCTCCTTAATCCTGTTAATATGTTGAATTAAATTGGTTGATATTCCAATTTTAAACCAACCTTGTATTTCTGGATAAACCCCCACGTGTTCATATTTATATTTATTTTGAGTTCTGTCTTTCATGGTTATTTTGAATCTATCATTTCTTAAGTGAATCCTGCGCTTTAGTGTTATATCTAAAAATATTCTTGCTGAAGCCAGGGTCATGAATACTTTCTCCTGTTTTCTTCAAGAAGTTTTATAATTTCATATTTTACATTTAGGTATATAGTCCATTGTGAACACATTTTTTATTTGATGTGAGATATATATATATATATATATGGCTTTTTAATATTTTGCCCGTGGCATACATGGTTCCAGACCATTTATTGTAAAGACCATCCTTTTACCACGGAATTGCCTTTGTACCTTTGTCAGGAGTTAACTGACCGCATGTATGTGCTTCTATTTGTGGACTGTCTATGCTGCGCGTTGATCTGTTTATCCACTTTGATGCCAATTCTACACCGTGTTGATTACTAGAGCCTTATAATGTGTCTTGACATCAGTCAGCATTGGTCCTCGAACATAGTTTTTCTTTTTGCGAGTTGTTCCAGCTATTCTAGGTCCTTTCCATTTCCATGTGAATCTTAGAACCAGTTTGTGAATTTACACAGGAAATTCCTTCTGCCATTTTCGTTACGATTGTGTTGCTTTTGTACATCAGTTTTGGGAGAAATAGCATCTTAACAATATTGAGTCTTTTGATCCATGAACATGGTTTATCTCTCAACTTATTTAGGTTTGCTTTAATTTCTCTCAGCAACGTTTTGTAGTTTTCAGTGTATGATCTTGTATATCTTTTGTCAGATTTATCAGTAAGTATTTAAATTTTTGGTGCTACTGTACACAATACTTTAAAAATGCCCCTTTTTATTTTTTTCTTTAATTGAAGCAGAGTTGATTTACAATATTGTGTTAGTTTCAGGTGTACAGCAAAGTGATTCACTTATGTGTGTATATATAATATATATTTTCAGATTCTTTCCCATTAGATCAATAGATTATTACAAGATATTGAATATAGTTCCCTGTGCTATACAGTAAATTCTTGTTGAAAAATGTCCATTTTTGATTGCTCACTGCTAGTATATAAGAATACGATTTATCTCTAATACAGATTTCATGTCGTGAACTAACTAGATTCACTTGCAATTTCTAGTATCTGTGTTTTCTCGATAGAAAGTCACGTTCTCTGCAAATAAAGACAGTTTTACTCCTTCCCTTTCTAATTTGGATGTCTTTTGTTTCTTACTGGTTGGAGTCTTGAGTATACTTTTTTATTTTTGTTGCGATACGTGGGCCTCTCACTGTTGTGGCCTCTCCCGTTGCGGAGCACAGGCTCCGGACGTGCAGGCCCAGCGGCCATGGCTCACGGGCCCAGCTGCTCCGCGGCACGTGGGATCTTCCCGGACCGGGGCACGAACCCGCGTCCCCTGCATCGGCAGGCGGACTCTCAACCGCTGCGCCCCCAGGGAAGCCCTTGAGTATACTTCTGAGTAGAAGCGGTGACGTGGACATCCCTGTCTTCTCCCACCTAGGCTTGATGTACTGTCCTTTGTTTACATTGTGGATTCTATTTGCAAACATTTGAAAAGAAAACTGGCATCTGTACTCACGCAGGATGCTGCTTCCTTTCCTATAACATTCGTGTCTGGATTTGCAATCAGAGTGATGTTAGCCTTAGAAGCGGTTGTTCAGTTCTCTTGAAATTTCTGGAGGAGTGTGTGTGGAGCTGGCTCTATCTCTTCTTTCGACATTTGGTAGAATTTCCCATGAAGCCATCTGGGTGTGCAGTTTTCTTTCTGGGAGTGTTTTTAACTGAAATGCAGTCTCTTTAATAGCTATAGGGCAGTGTCTGTCTGTGGGTCTCCAGCCGCCCTCTTCTTTCTATTAGGAGGACACCAGCCACTGGGTGGAAGGCCTGCTCTAAATCCAGCAGGGTCTCACCTGGAGGTCTTACTGTAATCACATCTGCAAAGACACTGTTTCCAAATAAGGTCACGCTCTTTCCACAGGTACCAGGGGTCGGGACTTAGACACATCTCTTTTGGGGAGCATGATCCAGCCCATTATGGCCAGCTAATCTTGGGCAATCTTGGCAAAATCTGTGAATAGATGCTAAAGATAAAATACAGCCTCTGTCCCCTCCACCACCCCACAGAGGTCAGGGCTCAGGGCTCCCTCTTCCCGTGGGCTGGGGGCTATCACCTCGGTGGAAGCAGCTCAGCCAGAACGCCACGTCCAGAAGCAACCTGGTGGCGTCTGCAAAGGATGGCTCAGGACGTCACAAGCTGCACCGGCCCTGGAGCAAGTTCTTCTGTGGGCCTCGTGGCCCCACTTGCACCGGGGCCTCGTCTCACTGCACGCCCGCCGCTCTCCTTGTTACGTTACCTTGCTGATCCCTTGGGAGAGTTTTCCGTACGCATTTGGCCACAAAATACCCATAAAATACCCCAGCACCCAGTGCACTGAGGATTCTTCTGCTCCGGGCACCCGCTGCCCGTCCAGTCCTCGGAGGGCTCGAGGTGGGGAGGGGTCCCCGTGCCGCCCGTGAGCCATGGGGACGGGGCTGCAGGGCCTGAATCCTTCCCCCGGGGCCCTCCACAGGGCAGGGGACGGGTGTCGACGTGGGCAGAAGGGGACTGTGTGTGTGAGCGCGTTTCTAAGGCCGTGAAGTATCCCCCGTCGTGCTTTCTTATTCAACCGAACACTGATGCAATTTGGAAGGAAAAAAAAGAAAGAAAATATTACCTATCTGGGGACTTCAACCTATCAAAATATAATGTTGATGGACGTCAGCCAGTTGAGCGTTATTACGCAGCGTTTGTCTAGTGCACAGTGAAGAGCGCCATCTTCTCTGTACTCAATTTAGATTCAAGGTGCACAGTCTAGCATGGAAGCACAAAGACAATATTGCTTTTGCACGCTCAGGAGTTTACGTTACGTGGTCCCTTAAAGAAAGCCTGGCTGTGTCGGTGTCCCCTAGGCTCTGGATGGAGCTCACGCCTGCGTCTCCGCGAGCACGGGCTGAGCCACCAGCACACACAGGGGAGGTCTGGCCTCTTGTTGGAGGATTTCAGAGCCCTTCCCCCTCCTCAGACCTGGCAGAGGCGAGGATGTGCCCGCGCAAGTCTCGTTGCCGGCGTCCAGCTCCACCCGTGGCCGTGGCTGGAGCCGGGCTGCCCGGGTGCTGGTGGCCTGGGCAGCGTCACTGTCTTGCCTGTGTTGGTTTGGTGCCCTCAGCACGGGCTGCTCTCTGGCACCGGGGAGGGCCCAGAACCCTCTGGAGGTGGCAGGACAGCAGAGGGGCCCGAGGTGTCCGTCCTCTCCGAGGGCTGGCGCAGCCGCACCCCCGGCCGCCCGGACCCGCTGCCACCCCGGGCTCCCCACCCTCCCACGGCCGGTCCTGGGGCCCACACTGCTGGGCCCTGGTCCGTCGGCATCTGGACGCTCCTGGGCATCTCACTGCTGGCCACGCCCCTCGTCCACCTTACTGCCGGGGCTCCCAGACGCCCCTGGAGTCTCTGTCCACTCTCCCCTGGCTGGCGGCTCCCCTGACCTCGTCCACCCCCGTCAGCACCTTCCCCAGTCTCCCCCTTCTCTCCCGACCGCTTTTTCCCTCCCTCCCCTCCCCCTTCCCCTCACACTCGGGGCAAGTAGGGCCATTTTATAGATAGGAAAATGGAGGTGCAGAGACTGAGGTCAAGATCTAAGCCAGGACCAGTGAAGGCCGCGGCCGTGTTTCCAGGCGTCGTTCCTTCAGCTCACGTGTCAGGAGGGACTTGCCCTGTGGCCATCCATCTCTGCAGGTGGCCTTCCAGAGAGAGGTCCTATTTTTATAACACTTGGATTCCAGACAAAACCATTTTCCTCAAAGTTACAGACATTGGACATCAAGTAAGGATCTAGATACTTGACATTTTTCTGTATTTTATGTGTAATTTTTTTTTTTTTTTTTTTTTTTGCAGTACGCGGGCCTCTCAGCGCTGTGGCCTCTCCCGTTGCGGAGCACAGGCTCCAGACGCGCAGGCTCAGCGGCCATGGCTCACGGGCCCAGCCGCTCCACGGCATGTGGGATCTTCCCGGACCGGGGCACAAACCCGCGTCCCCTGCATCGGCAGGCGGACCCCCAACCACCGCGCCACCAGGGAAGCCCCCTTATGTGTAATTTTTGACTGTCATTTAATATTCAGGTGAGCACTTACAACTCACGTGGGGTAACGCTGGTGATCGGAAGCCACTTACACAGAGATGCAGCTGTAAGGGGCCGCAGGGGTTTAAAGTCTCGTCATCCCACGGCCCCTCTCTTAGCGGTGTCCCCTTAGCAGCGTTCCATTTTCTGTGGCATTAAGAAGACGATCCTTGGAGTGGAACATGAGCTGAGATGATGCTCTTCCGTGGGCCTCTGTGCAAACTAAACAGATTTTGGAACTCAGAGGCACAGCTTCTTCACACATTGGGTTTGCAGAACAAATGTTTGCATGTAATTTTGCTTCCCGAAATGTCAAAAGAAAGCACAAATATGAAAATATATTCTCAAAGGAGTGATCTTTTATGAAAAAAATTGCTTACAGTAATTGTTTCCAGTTGGCATTGAGAAATACTGTGTCCAATTAGTTTTACAAAGTTGCAAACGGAGACCTCACTTTTCGGAAGAAGGACATATTCCTGAAGGAGGGCGTTCACGTTGAGGAGGGGGGTAGAGGCCAGGCCACACCCATCCGCACCTCCTTCGTGATGGAATACGCACGTTTCACAGGGAAGCACGGCCACCCAGGATAAAGACTGCATTTCCTAACCTACCTGCCAGTTAGTTGTGGTCATATGACTACGTTCCAGCAGCAGATGGGGCAAAAGCACAAGATTTGTGGAACCTCTGGGAAGTGCCCTTAAGCAAGGGTGCCTTTCTGCTGGCTGGAAGGGGAATGTAATGGCTGGAGCTGCAGCATCCATCTTGAGCCATGAAACAACTTTGGGAGTGGAAGGCATCCTAGCAGACCAATCGGAGAGAAGGAACCCAAGTCCCGGACCATGTGGAGGATGCTCCCAGCCCTGGGTGGCTACCGCTGGCCTTCGTGGTTGTGAGAAGTACGCTTCTATCTTTAAGTGGTTATTGTTTCGGATTTTTCTGTTGCTTGCAAGCAAACTTAATCCTAACGAATCTATAGGCCACTAGGGATGCTTGGACTGAAAAAGCCCAAGCAAAACCAAAACAAACAAAACAAAACAAACAAAAATCCCCACAAAACCTAAGCAAAGCCCAGGGGGGTATGTTTTTGATCTTTTCGTATCGACAAAATAGACTTAGGTATTGATCTTTGTGCACTGAAATAGACTTAGGAGGCCCCTTGAAACCCCTCTGAATATGCCCATCTCCCGCTTCCTCTTCAGTCCCCTTGTTGGTTCTCATCCCAATTTCTACAGGACATTTTGGCCTGGCCCCTCTCCACCCCTTCCCACACCACTTCACTCCCCAAAGCCCACCCTGCTCTCCCGTCAGGAGGGCCTCCTGCCCTGGGTGGTCTGACATCTCCCGAACCTTTTTATTCGCCTCGAAGCCCTAGAACGTCGTAGGGATTCAGGAGATGTTTCTCAAAGATGCCACCTTCGCTCTAGGCTCCTGAGACATTTTGGTTGTATCACATTATTGTTTGAAAAAGAGAGGGAGAGAGAGAGAGAGAGAAAATAGACTCATTTAGAGAAGCAAAAAGTTTCTTCTAGATGGGTGTAGTGGCTTAAATCTTCATATTCATGATTGACTAACCCTTAGTACATCCCAAGCTCTGGCCGGGAGGTTGGGGCAAGGATGTGGGTTTGCCCCGAGCTGGGGGATAACACCTGCCCAGGTGGGCCCAGCAGGTGCCTGGGGGAAAGAGGGGCTGGAAAGGCCCAGAAGCTTGAGGAAGGGAGCAGTAACTCCTACTGGAAGGTCACGGAGGTCTCCAAGGAGGAGAGGGCATTTGGGAAAGTCTGGAAAGAGGTCCAGGAGGAAAGTAGTGAGTGAGGAGCTGAGAACCTCATCCACTCCAGGCCCCAGGTGTCTGCAGCACGTGGGGCCAGGAGTGGGGGGGCGTGGCCTGCCCCTCCCTCCCTGTAGTCCTCTCTTGGGGACATGCGGGCTGGGCACCAGATCTCCGGCGAGACCTCTTACATAGACGGGTAGTGCGACATCCCTCCCTCTCACCTGGAAGTGAGCAAGTATGGCAGGTGTGGGTGGGTTGGGCCGTGGAGCCATGGGCACCCCGGGCTGTGCTGCTCACAGCCTGTACCTGCAGGCACACCTGCACCTGTTCACACACCTGCACACATCCCTGCCTGCACACCTGTCCTCTTCACGTCCTCCCAGTGCACTGGCGCCCCGGCTGCGGCAGCCCCGGGGCTCACTTTGTACAAGTGGTTCTTGCTTCAGCAAACAGGGGCGTCGTCCTGAGCAGGGGCACGTGGTCTCCAAGAACAGAGGCTGCAGGGAATCACCTGATCCGGCTCCTTGACCTCGGGGTGTCGGTCATACCAGGAGCCCTGTGCCTAGTTTCAGCACTTAAATTGATAAGGCCGGGAACTTGTATTGGAGCACAGGGCTTTCACAAGCCACTTGAGTTTAGAGACTCAATAAGGAGGGTGTATCTCTTAAGACAAGGGGTGGAAAGGAGCTCCTGGGTTTGAGGAAGGGCTTCTGAGTCAGGACTCTGTGCTCAGAACTGGGCGTGCAGCCCTTGGTTCCCGGAAAGCATGTTTAGTCCGAGTTGAACAGCATATATTTCACGTCATCGTGTGTTTTTAGAATGACGCCCATTTTTCTGGCCTCGCCACGCGGCACATGGGATCTTAGTTCCCTGACCAGGAATGGAACCTGCGCCCCCAGCAGTGGAAGCACAGAGCCCTAACCACGGGACCACCAGGGAATTCCCAAATGACCCCCCAGTTAGAACAGGCATTGAAAACCCAAAATGAATCCGATTCTTCTGCAGTTGTATTCTTCAAGCTGTAAAGGAAATACTTTCATGCCGTCCAGCTGTGCCAATCCCCGTGCTAGGGCAGGCTTGTCTGATATGAGCGGGGTTGTTTTCTGACCACGGTCTCAGCAATTCTCCTTTCATCCGGGCTCAGAATTAAAGGGTTATCCTGGAAACCCTCTTGTAACCAATGGTGATCTCACCGTTGGGACAAGTTGACCCAAGTCCCACGTCTTTTTAGTCATGGGAGTTACATTCTGTGACACAGCAAGACAGCAGAGTGGGGTCAGGAGCGCGGGTTCTGCCGTGACCTCGGGAGGGACCGCCTCTGTCTGCCTCACTTTCCTCCCTCATCTGCAAAATAAGGATGGAGCTGAACCTGTCTGCAGGGTTTTTGTGAAGCCCCGAGTGAGCGCAGGTGAGGTGCCTGGAAGGGCGTGGAAGGGCGCCTGGCGTGGCCTGTGCTCTGAAGCCCCCACGGTCTTCATCAGTGCTCGTCCGCCAGAGTCAGTGCTCTTTTCACAGAGAAGCGGGAATTTGGGGTGGACAGGAGCACATCCCTGGGTTCTCAGTAGAGTTTGTTTTGATGCGGTTGGGAAAACACAAGGCGTCAACTGCTTCATGAAGGTTAGGGAATCAGTTCTAGTTCTCTGAGAGTTGGGTCCTGGACGGCAAACGGGGTTGTGTGGAGAGTTGGATGTGATTTTTTTGTTTGTTTGTTTTTGTTTCTTTGCGGTACGCAGGCCTCTCACTGCTGTGGCCTCTCCCGTTGCGGAGCACAGGTTCTGGACGCGCAGGCTCAGCGGCCATGGCTCACGGGCCCAGCCACTCCGCGGCATGTGGGATCCTCCCAGACCGGGGCACGAACCCGTGTCCCCTGCATCGGCAGGCGGACTCTCAACCACTGCACCACCAGGGAAGCCCAGTTGGATGTGATTTTTGCTACTGACTAGATTACTGGGGAAAAGCAGTGCCAACTTCGTGTGTTTAGCAGAGAGCCCCAATTCTTACAGGAGAGGTGGTGTGTTTCGACGTGGGCATCTCCCCACCTTCTCTTTGAGCAGAGGACTTCCTCCACATTCACATGCAGCTTCGTGGGTCCTACTCTGACCATGTGCCCGGTATTCTTCATTTTCACAGTTTGGGTTTGTTCCTGTGTAACACACACGCATTTCTCTGGACATACATCCCCAGCACGTGTGCACGGTGACATGACTTAGACACATGAACATGCTCTCTGACCAAGGGCACCGGAACAAAGGCTGCCCCCCAGGGGCTGCCCGAGAGTTGGGGCTCGGGGTGGCCCTTTGCCGTGAGGGGAACCTTGGACAAGTTAAGGGGGTCAGTGGGACGGCGTGTCTCAAGGGTCCTTGCAAACAGCGTCTTCATGTCCAACCTTAGCAAAGGTGGGCTCGCAGGACGTTCTTAGTGAACGATCGCTGTCAGCGCCGGCATGAACCGCGTGAGCCGCTTCCGCATCTAAACCTGCAGTCCTGCTGTTCCTCGCTCACCGTGCCAACCGCAGGGACCTCCTCTTCCACGAGGTGGAACGTCGTGGCCCGCGTTGGCTCAGGTGCCGCTCAGTGTTCGTGACCGTGGGCCTCTGTCCACACCACAGCCTCTCAGGAACAAATTGCGCCAATGCGCTGTCGTCTTTTTATGTTTTTCAAATTATTATTATTACTTTCAATTGCAGGCTGTTTCCTGTCTCTAAATGTGATGTGCGCTTTTATTTTAAACCGTTAGCTCATACGTTTGACTCTCACAGGCATGCTGTGCTTCTGTGAGAAGTTGAAGTCGACAGGGGCTGAAGGCGGCCCCCTCTAAGCCTGGACTCTAATTCCCCCCCTTTCTCACTGGAGTCCATGGGACTGGCTGCGTCCAGATCTTGTTGCCTCTTTGATGGTTGTCAGGAGGGTTACGGAGGTAATCACTAAGTAAATGGTCCAGCCTCGTGCCTGTCCTGTCCCCGGGGGAGTGAGCTGGGGGAGGGGCTGGGGGGCGAGGGTAGGTGGGGTCTGGAGCCCCCAATACGGCCGGAGGGACCCACCTCCCGCATATGAAACCACCCGAGACAAACGGACATTGAATCACACGTGGGCGGGCAGTCAGGTCTTCTGTCTTCCCTTTTTAAAAAGGAATCCGGGCAAAGGCTGCGTACAGCAGCACAGTATGTTTGAGGTGAACTCGTGCAGCGCTCACAATGCGGCTTATTGTTCCAACCCATCATTATGATTCATGGAGTGACTTCAACCAAACGGTTTAGGGCCACTTCCTCGTTCCTGGCGTCCAGTGCCTCTTCAGAGGTGGGGGAGGGCATCGCAGCTGCACAGCACAACCTGGGGTAAAGGACGTACGTCCCACGTGGCTAAGCGATCATGAAGAATTCCTGTAGGATCCCGACAGGTGTGATGGTGACAAGACCCACCTATGAAGCGAACACGGGTAAAAACACAGGGACCCCGTGCAGCCCTTGCGTCTGCTCCCCCAGGCGTTTCTGCAGCCACGGTCGTACTTCACAGGCGTGAAGTGTGAAAAGGCAGCTCCTTGCAGGTCCCACACTGGGCGATGGGATGGGTCTCCCCACACCCAAAAAGGGTGCCCAGGGACTTCCCTGGCGATCCAGTGGTTAAGACTCCAGGCTTCCACTTGGAAGTCAGTTCCAAGACTTCCACTGCAGGGGGAGCGAGTTTGATCCCTGGTTGGGGAACTAGATCCCGCATGCCGTGTGGCCAAAAAAAAAAAAAAAAAAAAATTCCTTGAACTGAATAAAAGTAAAAATACAACATATCAACTTAAAAAACCAAACCAAAACAAGCAAACAAAAAGAATGCCCAGTGAATCTGAATTCCAATGAATTCCCAGGTGTCTGGGCCTGCTGTCTGAGCAATTAAGTCTTCAGGGTTAGGGCTTGGAGAGCAGAGGACAGACCCGCCCCGAGGGCTTCGGAGGTGGAGTCCCTTGTCAGGTGACGCCTGTGCTGGGATCCCTGGGGACACGGGTACGTTACACAGCCACTCCTCTAGTTTATCCAAAGTCCAAATGTAAAGACACACTGTGAGAATGTGAACCAGTCAAACATTTTTCAGGGGCTTCCCTGGTGGCGCAGTGGTTGAGAGTCCTCCTGCCGATGCAGGGGACACGGGTTCGTGCCCCGGTCCGGGAAGATCCCACATGCCGCGGAGCGGCTGGGCCCGTGAGCCATGGCCGCTGAGCCTGCGCATCCGGAGCCTGTGCTCCGCAACGGGAGAGGCCACAACACTGAGAGGCCTGCGTAACGCAAAAAATAAAAATAAAAAAAACATTTTTCAAAAGGTCCTTTTTCCAGAAATGATTTCTTTCCTTGGAAGCGTATTCTACCTTGAGATATAAAGCTCTCAGTAACATCTGCAGGCAGGACAGACTTGCAGATTTACCCGTAACATCCTTGCCATTTCCCTCTTCTTTTTTTGTCAATCCCCCAAGCTGTATGTAACAAGGTTCTTAGGCTCCAACTTAAATCTTTCTATCTTAATCCTTAAAGAAAATTTTTTCTTTAGCCCAGTAGTAAAGAAAGTTTCTAGTGATAGGAGATTCAGTAGAAAATAAAATCTGTGGACATGTTGCCATTTGCTGTTGCAAAGCGCTTCCTTGGTTGACTGTGGACCCGCACGGCGTCTTTGGGACCCACACGTTTCCGTTCGAATCTCGGTTGTCTGAGTAACCAACCGTGGTATTTGTCACCGTGGGGGACACTAAGGTTTACTTTGGCAGTGGTTTCTTTCAGATCCTCAAAGCCAATTTCTTTCCTCTCCTCCAGGCGTGGAAGGGATGCCCAGATGTCTGGCGCGGCTCCAGGACACAGATGGAGCGAGGCAGAGTGGACGGCGGTGTCCGTAGAGGAGACGCAGCCCCGGAGAGGAAGAAGGAGGGGGAGACTGAGGGGCAGTGGGGTCACCCCCAGCACTGGACCAGGTGGGCACTCCCTTGGGGGCTGGGTTTGAGGGGATCGAGGTGAGAGGAAGGAAGTGACAGCACTCGTGGGGGCCCCGAGGTCCCCCATGAGCAGAGGGGAGTGAGCCACAGAGCACGGTGAGGGGACAGCAAGGGGGCCCAGGTGACAACTATGACAATTGCAGCGCCGGAGCCCGGTGCCTCTGCTCTAACCGTGCACGCAGTGAGAAAGTGCCCAAGTCAGAGAAGCAAACCCTCTTCCTTCCTCTTTCTGCCAGGAAGCCGCGGGGCCTGGCCCCTGCCAGGTGTCCACCCCACCGCCACAGCATCCCCGGGAGGTGCTTCTCCCCATTGGCCAGAGAGTGATGCCCGTGTCCTCACCCACAACCCCCCGGCCCAGTCACCCTCAGGGCCCCTCTTTCCTGACCCTTCCAGAGCGTTCTCTGGGATGTGGGGCGAGGCCCAGGGGGTGCCCCCTCCCCTGGCGAGGTCCTGGCTTCCACATGACCTCCCCCCCCCCAGGACCCATGGCCCACGTGGACCTCTGTGACCCTCAAGGCGGAAGAGTGAAGCAGGGTACCCCTGGGGCACCCAGGACCTGGCCGAGCCCGGAGGCTGAGGCGGGGTGAGAAGTTGGCACAGCTGAGGTCCAAGCGTTGCAGGTAAGAGAGTGAGGTGTGGGAAGATGGTCACCTCCCGGGTCCCATCCGAGTCCCGGGCACGGCTGCCGAGTGCGGATCTGGGCTTCGCACAGGAAGGAGTTCCAGAGCGAGCCGTGGTAGAGAAAGAGGGTTTATTCAGGGAGAAACACACTCCATAGACGGAAGTGAGAGAAGCAAGAAGCCGAGAGGGCCGGGGTGCGGGGTCGTCGGCCTTTATGGGGCTGGGTAATGCCACAGGCTGGTGAGTAGGAGGGCTGGAGGGCTGGGAAGTTTCTGGGAGTTGGGCGTCGCCCGCTTTGGGCCTTCCGTGGTCACCCTCAGAACTCTCCTGGCTCCCGTGGGTGAGTCACGCAGCTGATGTGTTACAATGAGCGGATACTGGGCTCGGGGTCTAGCGGAGGTCTGCTTGTCAGCCGTCTGGTTGTTCCAACCAGCTTCTGTCGTGTCCTCGGGCTATGTCGTGCTTTTAAAGGCTGTGCCCTGCCCCCTTCCTGCCTCAGAAGGGCAGCCCTTCCGCAGGGCAAAGCGGAAGGAAACTTCCCTAAGCTGTCAGTAAACGTGGCCTGGCTGGGCTGGGCTCGGGACTCCCTGTGTCCAAGGTGTGGACCAGCCGGGGAGCGGAGAGGGCGCGGCCCCGGGGAGGGCACTCCTCCCGCATCTGACCTTGTCCTGCAGCTTTAGAATGTTCGTGCTGTGTGGCCACTTCTGTTCTCACTGCACACAGGTGTTCAGTGCCGTCCTGATCTATTACTGTAATTGTACACCTTTCTCCTTAAAGAAAGCACCTGCAGTTGTGTAAGCTCCAGACCCCGTGAGACACGGAACAGCCGCCTTCCTCCCCAGTCCTGAGTGCCGTCATGTGAAGGGCACCCCAGTGGCCTGCCTCGCTCTGGGGACGGCTCCCCGATGGCTCTGTTACCAAGGTCCGGTGGAACTCGCCGCTCAGGAGAAGGCGAGTGAAAATCGGCGACACCTTGGGCGGTTGGAGTGACACAGTCAGGACCAGCCTGGCTGCAGACTAGGGGGCTGACCCGGCCGGGGCCTCTTGTCCGCACCCCGAGCTGGTCCTGAGCCATCCCCCGACCCTGTGCCTCTGTCCAGGGCGCGTCCCGAGCCGGCGGCCTCACTGCAGGCCGACCCTCCCTCTACCCACCGGACATGTGGCCGAGGCCTGTGCCGAGGAGCCCGTGCCGTCGGCAAACCCGGGGGAGCCGTGGCCGCGCTGTGGCCCTGCCGGCTGCACATGAAGAAGGTGCCGGGGGCATCCCGGGTCCCCCCGCCCCACACCTCCTGGGACCCCAGGGCTGGGCTGTTCTCGGAGCCGCCCCTCCTGCCGCCCGACCCCGGGCCAGGACGCCGACCACACCGTGAAAGCTGCTCTCTGAACAGAACAGAACAGAGCAGCCGCCTGCCTCCCTCCAGGATGAGCCCTTTAGGGCCGGGGCCCCTCTCACCAGCTCATCTGGCTCTCATCTCTGCTCCAGAAGATCTGGAACCTGCACGGAAGGAGCGTCATCTGCCCACAGACAGCCCTCATCAGCGGCGTCCGGGAGCCGGTTTGTGCCACCAGGTGCTCTCAGCAGCTCTTCTCTGGGGGCAGCTCCTTGAGATGCAGCGGCGTCCGGTCCGCAAGCGGGCCGCCCTGCGTGGCCGGGGTGATGGCCCCACGCGTCACCTCACAGGTCAGAGGGGACAAATCTCGGCCCTCGGGCAAAAGCCGGGGAGTCCCCGCTTCTCACCGCTGACGCGTCCCCGAGGGCCGGCCGCCGAGGACAGGGGGAGGCCTGTTAGCTCCTTCACTGGCTGTCCCAGCGTCTTGCCGGCCCTCCTGACAGCCTCCAGAACGTCTGTTGAATAAACGGTTTAGAAAACAAATGAGTCCGGGGTGAAGAAAGAGCCAGTGATGGTAGCATAGGGCTGAGAATGCACTGAATGCCGCCGAAACATACACTTGAAGATGGTTAAAATGGTGAATATTATCTTATGTTTATTTTACCACATTAAAAAAATAACCCACAAGTGAATGAGTGGCTAATTGTGCAAAGTGTAACCTTAAAGTTAAAAAAATTGGAGATTATTGGGCTTCCCTGCTGGCGCAGTGGTTGAGAGTCCGCCTGCCGATGCAGGGGACACGGGTTCGTGCCCCGGTCCGGGAAGATCCCACATGCCGCGGAGCGGCTGGGCCCGTGAGCCATGGCCGCTGAGCCTGCGCGTCCGGAGCCTGTGCTCCGCAACGGGAGAGGCCACAACAGTGAGAGGCCCGCGTACCGCAAAAAAAAACAAAACAAACAAACAAAAAAAAATGGAGATTATCTTTATGACTTTGGGATAGGGAAGGATTTCCTAACGAGTCCACAAAAATCACAAGCCAAAGAGACACCAGCACGTTTCCTAACATTGTAAGAGTCTCACTGTAAACCAGCTGAAGATAAAAGCCACAACTCAGCCAGAAAATAGTTACAATGAGCATCACGGGAAAAGGACCAGCATCGTTTGATAAAGTAAAGAAATTCTACATGGCTCTAAGAAAGCAAAATGACCCCAAACGGGGAACGCTTACGCACAGGCAGTGCCCAAGAGAGGAAGCCCGCGGGGCGGGAAGAGACGAGAAGGTGCTTGAGCCTGCAGACCCCCGGGAGACGCACCCAAGGAGATGCGGCATGAGAGGGGCTGGCAAGGTGGTGCTGGGGACCGGCCAGGACCTGGGGCGCGAGGCGAGCGCGGCCGCCCGGGAACCAGTGCGCAAACACCCAGTCGGTGAAGAAGCACACGCCCTGTGGCCCAGGAACGACGGCCCTCGGGACACATCCCAGAGAAGCCCCACAGCTGAGAAGACGCTTTCTTGTGGAATTGTGAGAACTGGAGCGTCCAGCCGGGGGCAGGTGGTAAGAGGAGTCCGCAGAGTCCCGTGTGGAGCCCTGAGCTGTCGACTAGTAGCCGAGAAGGAGGTGCAGGCCCGGCTGCTGGCGGTGGGAACAAGGCAGAGCCGGAGAACCACAGGGAATGGGGCTTGTTTTTCGTGTTTAGAAGCACGGAAACAGTCACAACCTAAGACCAAAGAAGAGAGGCACAGAGTTCCAGGGGGCGTCCTAAGGCTGCACTTCGGGTGGGGACTCGGACTCCTTCTAAGAAATGAACAGATTTTGACAAGCAGATGCAGGAGGTGGTGAGACATCTCCTGAAAGTTGAAGCAACGGTAAATGACCCCAGCAGTAAATGGACGAAAGCAGATGGTGAGGGGAGCAGCATGAAGCTGGGGTCCGTCGGAGTCTCACTGTGGCAACTGCCGTCCTGCACAGGAAAGCAGACGGGCTGGACCCAGGAGGGGGTGTGACACCGAGACACCCACGGGTGTTTATGTAACTGGGAATGTACGTTTAAGGACGTGAGCTTTATTCTTTTTTTTTTTTCTTCTTTTGCAGTACGCGGGCCTCTCACTGTTGTGGCCTCTCCCGTTGCGGAGCACAGGCTCCGGACACGCAGGCTCAGCGGCCATGGCTCACGGGCCCAGCCGCTCCGCGGCATGTGGGATCTTCCCAGACCGGGGCACGAACCCGTGTCCTCTGCATCGGCAGGCGGACCCTCAACCACTGCACCACCAGGGAAGCCCGAGCTTTATTCTTTTGATCATGAAGCTATGGCTTTTTATATTCAATACTTTTAATTTTAATCTCCGGGCTTGAATTGTATTTTCCGTTGGAGGGTAAATCCTGACGGTAGGTTGTGAGACCGCTCACAGCATTTACATGACTCGTTTTCGATGCAGCTCCGCTGACAAGCTCTTTCACTTTAAGCATAAAATTAAAGAGAACTCACATCTCGTCTGTCCTGCCGCGCTTCTGGTGGCGTCAGCATCTCTGTGGTCCACTCTCTTTCACAGGGTTTGTAATGTCAGCAAAAGGATTATTCCAGGCTGACACTTGGCACAGATGGTTCTCCGCCAAATGTGATTTCGAAGGGGAGGATTTGATCCCAATTATTCCATTCAGCTTTGTTGAAGGAGAGTAAGAAAAAAGAATGTACTCAGCTTCCGGTTCTGTAGTATTTTTATTTTCGATGTAACTGCCGTGACCCTGGCTGGCGGTGAGCTTTCAGCATGGACCGACATTTTGGCGGCTTCGGAAAAAGAAACCTCGTTCGCACAGTCCAGGGCTCTGGGAACGGCCGCCCCGCTTTCCTGCCGTGGCTGCGCTGTGCTGTGGACCCAACACAGATCCCTCTGTCCCCCGCTGGACAGCGGCCAGGCGGCCAAGGTCTGTGGAGCAGGACCACTCGGTGCGCGAGGCCAGCTCAGCCCTGGAAACCGCAGGGCAACAAAAAGCCTCTGTTCCCTCACGACAGGCTCTGCACAGAGAGGGTCCCGGCCGCGGCTCAGCCACGGGGACGGACTTGCAGATGGACCTGGCGGGAAAGCCCGCGGAGGGGGACAGAGGGTGCCCGATTCTGGTTCGGGGGTGGACCGGAGGAAGGGGACTCTGTCCCACGAATTTCTGCAGCACCTCCAAGTTCACGGGACCCTCACGACCACCTTTCCTTTCCTTCCTGAGGCGCTCGGTCCCGTGTTTAGTTTTCGGGGAGGGGGCGTTGGCTCACGTCAGCCCCACAAACTCAGGATCAGGAACTTGGTTTGGGGGAGACCCCCATTCCTGCAGATTTTGTGGAATTGTTGTATTCAGTTCTCAATCGCTTTTTTTTTTTTTTTTGGCTTTGAAACCTTAGCTGTCTGGACGTTGCCTGGAAGGAAGGGAGGGGGAGGAGTCCCTGACCCCAAGGGAAAGCACGTCTAGGGATGCCTGGACCTCAGCCAATGCAGCCAAAGGGGCCGCTCTGGCCACCTGCCTCTCGCCCCACCCAGAAGGGAGGGGCCTGCCCACACCCCACCCTGGACAGGTGAGACCGGCAGCAGGTGATTAGTCACGGGCACATGACCGATGGGCCCATCTGGGGGGCTGCAGAGGAAGCTTTGCAGTTCCCAGGGGGACGAGGCGGGCTTGTATGGATAACCCTACAGCCTGGCAGGGGCCTGAGGCGGACGCATCCGGCTGGGAGCTGGGAGTCTGCAGCTGGTTCTCCGCTGGGGGTCGTGCTCTTTCAGGCCCTGGAACCTTAGAACGTGGTGGGGCAGGGTGCTTGCCCACCACCGTGTGATCTTTCTAGGCTGTCTTGCCGTCCAGTCGACACAGCAGTTCCCAGGACGGGGCGGGGCTGCATCTCAGGGGCGGAACCTGCTGGGCCCCATTTTCAGAAATCAGCGGAGCAGAAAGAGAAGAGGGCGCGTTTCCTGCTGCTCCTCTGGGCACAGTCCTCGCAGCGACGCCGGCCCAGGCCCTGTGGGGCGGGACTTGCAGCTGGCGGTCAGCCAGGGCGTGGGGGCGGGGCTGAGGGCTCGTCCCTCCAGGCAGACCCGCTGCAGCCCGGGTGGGCTCCCCACAAGGGGTGTTCCACCCGCCTAACCCCGTTCCTCCCTTCTCTCCAACCGAAGCTTCAGGGAAGTTCCTTTTACACCGTCCTGCCCCTCTGAGGCCTAGGTAGGCACAGGACAGCTCTGAGTGGTTTCCAGGTGTTTTCACCTGAGCACACCTATCCGCCAGTGTGTGCTGGAGGTGGGTGTGTTTTGAACTTAGCCATGTGGGGCTGGGAGGAGAACGGGAGACTGTGGAGGCGGGTGGCTGGTGCAGGGCCCACGTGCCAGAGGTTCTGCAGAGCCAGCCGTGGAATGTGGGCGCGGGGCGGGTGGGGTCCCCGCGGGTCCCTGATCAGGGCTGGGGACTCGCCCCTCGGTGTCCTGCTCTGCAGAGTGATGGGATTGGTCCCCCCACCCTGACACCTTTGCAAATTCTAACTGTGTTTTTCAAGGCTAAACACCTTCATCCGAGGCTCACCCCGAAGGCGACACCCTGGGTCCTGGTGAGAACCCCCCGTGGAGCTCAGGCCCCCACGGCCGCTGATTAGCCCGACGGCTGCTCCTTTCTGACTGTGCTGCACGGCGCCCGCAGTGCACTTTCTGCAGGACGGTCCAGCGTGTGAGGCTCTCAGTTATAGAACAGGGTAATCCGGAAGCTGTCTTTTCTGTCAAAACAAGGATTATACAACCTCGCAGTGATGATTCCTTAGTTTCGGAGTTTCTTTTTTTTAACTCAGTGCTGCGTTTCTGTGTCTAACCACATCTGGACCGCCAGGCCCTCACCACTGCATATGGAAAGCACGCCTTCTGAAAAGTTTCTGACGGTTTCGATTACACACTGAGGGACAGGAGGGAGGGGTGGCCTCCCGGGACCCAGCAGCATCGCTCCTTTGCTCACCAGGGAACCGGCTGGAGTGGACGGGCCCATCTGCAGCGGGCTGGGTGGGAGGGCCAGGGGTATGTCCCGACGCGGTGGGAGCGCTGCTGGGAGGGTCACTGCAGGGCCGCAGTCGGGCAGGCCCCCACCCCGGCCCTGACTTCGGCAGAACCAGGTCCATCTCTGAGTCCAGCCGCTCAGGGTGTTCCGTGCTGTGCTAAGATTTACTGGGCCACGGAATCTTAGGTTCCTTCCCGAAAACGGCTCTCAGGGGTTTCCCTGCATGAGGGTGTGTCAGGATGGGCCCTCCCTCTGCCAACGGTGGCCGCTTTGGGTTCCCACCAAATTTCACCTGCTCCCAGGGTGAATTCCCGGCCCTTCTTGTCATTCTTCTTGAAGATGCCGTTTGTGGCTCTGCTTGTGGGAGCACAGGGCGGGCCTGGGCTTTTTGGGTGTTAGGAGGGCGCTGCGTGGAGGCTCTGTGTGTGCCAGGATGCCAGCGCCACAGCGGACGGGGCAGCGGCTCCACCTGTGGTTCGTGATGCTGTGCAAACTGGCCGCCTTGCCTGACTTCTCCTCCATGGAATGAAGTCGCCTGAGGGTCGCGTCCCTGCAAGGACACGGTCGGGTCCGCATGATTGAGGACCGTGTGGAAGTCACGTGCAGGGGTGGGGCCTGGGCTGCAGGGTACCCCGAGCCGAGGGAAGGGGGTCATTTCACTTCCAAACCCTGACGCAGGTGTGGCATTGCACCCTTCTCACAGGCCCAGGACATCTTCAACAGACGAAGCTCTGGCTTTCAACCTGCCCCCCTCATGCCCCGTCCCCGCAGCTCAGGGCTGGCCCCTGGGACGTGGGAGCATGCGCCCTACGCAGCCAAGCTCAGGCTCTGACCGGGGCGGGGTGGGGGGTCACACGCAGGTGTGACCTGCTCAGGGAAGGCTGCCTGGAGGAAGAGGCCGCGCGGGAGGCTGGGGGGACGAGGCTCCTGCAGGACTCAGGGCAGCACCTGGCAGGCAGGGGTCCGGGGCCCCGTCATCCCGTCCACAGCCAGGACCCTCCCAGGTCACATGTCACAGGGGTGTGGGTGCAGGCCAGGGAAGGGCACCCACGGGCAGAGCGTGCGCGAGGCTCTACCAGAACGCGGCCCTGTCTGGCTCTTCTTGCATTCGCTGTGGCCGTTGTCCGCCCACATCAGGATGAGTGGTCATGGCAGGGACGGCCTGGCCGCAAAGCGCAACAGCTCTGGGGCCAGCCCTGCACAGGCGTCTGTGGGTCTCCCGGGGCGCCACTAGGGATAAGCAGGGTCCTGGCTGGCAGCAGGCGGCTGACTCCCACCAAAGACGGACGAAAGGGACCTTGAACAGTAGGGCCAGCGTCCAGGTGAGAGCAGGTGCAGGTGGGGGCCGGGCAGCATCGCAGAGGCACGTGGGAAAGCCCTCATGTGCAGCAGGTTTGCGGCGCCCAGACCACCAAAGCCGAGGCTTCTGTGCCCGCCGTCCGCACCGGGCCCTCAGCAGAGGGGTCTCGGTCTCCTGGGACCCTCCCAAGGCGTCTGTGCCCCTTGGAGTTGAGAGGCAGTGCGATGCTCCCCGCTGGGGGGTTGGGGTCATTTCTGGACAAAGTCCCTAGAGTCAGTGCTTTTGACACTCCTTTCCTGGAGGAAGCCCGCAGGCTCCCTCGGGGAACCCAAAGCCGCTCAGGGGGCGCTGCCCGGGCCCCTGCCATGTGTCACTGTGACCTTTTAGCTCGGCAGGGTCTGCGGGCTGAGGGGGAGGGGCCGTCCCTCCCCCTCCCCCGCCGGAATGTCTGCGCTGCAAACAGGAACTTCGCCTTCTGGGGTCAGCTGACTCCTGGAAACGGCAGCACCGGGCCACGCAGTGCTGACTGAGGCCAGGATGTGGGCGCGTCCGGTGTGAGGGGGCGGCTGGGGCGTGGGCAGGAGGCCGCCTCGTGGTCTTGAGACACCGTCCCCTCAGCTCCAGTCCTGCCCTTGGGGCGGAGACGTCGCCCCTTCGGCTGCTGGACCTGTTCTGCTGGGAGGGCAGGGCCCCAGGTGACCCCGCCCAGGCTGGCTGTCCTGCCTGCTTGGGGCATCGCGTGTAAGACCCCGGACCTTGCGCTGGGGCTGCGCTGAGTAGGGCTTTTGATGAACTGGGCCGACCCTGAGCAGTGGAGTCTGGGGGCCCTGCCGGGGGCCCTGAGGTGGTTCCCAGACCTGTCTGTGACGGACGCTGCCCCCCGCCCACCACCGGGAGAGCTCCTGAAAGTTTACGCCCCTCCCTCCAGGAGCACCGTTGCTTCTCTGTAACCAGGATGATCAACCCTCGAACGTAGAGGAGAGTCTGGACCGCGGGTCTTTCCGTCTGCTGGCTCTTCGACTTCCTCGGCTCGACCACCGGTTCCTGGCCACCGAGCACGTGCAAAGCCAGTGTCCAGCGCTTTCTTCCCTGGGGCTCAGGCCAGCAGCCCTGCCCCAGTCCTGGCGCTCTGGCCGGATGCTGTCTTTGTCTGGTCTCTTCCCTCCTCCTTCAGATGCTCAGCTCGGTCTGCAGGTCCAGGCTTGGCATCCAGGACACACAGGCCCACGAGGACCGCCTGCATCCCCAGACAGAGCACGCACAGCTCCTGCTGTCCACCCAGGGCCTGGCGACCTCCCGGCATCGGCACACTGAGGTGGGTCTGCCCCCATGGAAACCGGCACCCTCGCCAAGTGGCGGACACCTCCGTCCAGGTGCCCTTCCTGATTTCCCCCACTCCTGGAAGCCTCTGGGGCGAGGGGAGCTGCCATCTCTCCACCCTCTCTGCCCAGCGCCCTCCCTCCCGGAGAGGCAGACCCTCTGGGAGTGAGTCTAAGCATTGTAGTTCCTTGTCCAGGGCCACAGCCAGGTCACAAGGGCACAAGGAATGTCATCACACCCACCCTGTCCACAGGGGGCTGATTCACTCTTGTTCCCAACAGCTGGGGTGCTGGTCTGAGGACCCCACCGTTCTCTGCCTTTGAGCTTTTCAGGAAGCCTGTGCTGTCTGGGGGTGGACGTCCCTCTGGCCACCTCTACTCAAGTGCGGCAGGGGAGGGGGGCACCCAGAGCAGACCCAGTCCCTCCGGCTGCACCCGAGCCAGCTGTCTCTGAGTCATCGGCCCACGGGTGACCCACCGTCCCCTAAGCTCAGGTTGGCAGCTTCCCTCCCAGCAGAAGACAAACGTGAAATACCGTACGTCAAAACCTGGAGAAGTAATTTCTGAGGCAAGATTGAGTTTTTAAAGATTAAAGTTTGGAGAACTCAGGTGCATCTAGTATTTTGACCGTTTCAGATTGCGGCGTTTTATCCTACCTGTGAAATACCATCGGTGCTCCACTGTCATTGTTATTTTAACCGGGAGCTTCATCTATGGGAAATAAAATTCATATTTTATGGCAAGACTGGAGAAATTTAAACATAAGAAATTTACTCTGCCCTTGGACCTCCCCTCTCCCCCAGCTGCGCATCTTGTATCTGCATTAGGGATGACCGCAGCTCCCCATCGGCAGACATACCTGCTCGTCCGCGAGGAGCGACATCCTCCCAGCACCGGCAAGACGGCCCCTTAAAGAAAACATTCCTCTCGATCTTTTAAGGGGCCACAATGACGCTCAGCGCTAGACTGTGTAAACTGTCAATAATACGTCATTTAATGTACAGCCCTCTGTCTCAAAAAACTTCAACAGCTGTGCCTGGGCTTCTAATGGGCGGAACAGCTTTGGAGCTTCTGAGAGGCTGTTCTTGGGTTCGAAGCCTCAGTTTGGCTCGAATAAAATTTTTCATTTCCCTCTTAGGTCGACTGATTAATTTTTTTGGTCACCATCTATAGCATAAAAGTAACAACCATAGTGATGGTAAAACAACAAACCGTGTCGGAGTTTGCAAAGCGTTGTGTAAATGACCTCGGAGACCCGGCAGAGGCGGATGGGGGGGTATCAGCTGTTTCACGGGGGGGGCGCCTGACTCACAGGAGAGAAAACCTCCCGATGGCTTGGAGCTGAGGCTTCGGTGGGCATCGCATGGTGCTCAGGGGTGGCTGTGGCCTGGCCCATCTCCTGGTCTCTTTGTCTGTCTCAGAAATATTCCTTGAGCCAACTTTCCCCATAAGGTGAATTACAGAATCAGAATAATGCTTGGAATATCTCAGCCTTTGAAGAAATTCCTAAAAGGGGAAAGTTTTATCTGAATTCCCCTAAAACATGTAGATGTTAGAGATAAGGCTTTGAGACAATCTCTAGCAAATTAAGGTTAAAAGCTCTGTGAAAGAATACGATTCTCCAGGAAGCAGTCACGCCTGGAACATACCTCACAAGGTCTGGCGGTTGCCTCACGGCAAGCGGGATGTTAGTTCCTCGACCAGGGACTGAACCGTGCGTCCTGCAGTGGAAGCGCAGAGTCCTAACCACTGGACCGCCAGGGAATTCCCAAAAGAGTTTTTGTTTAGTCGCCATCCTTAAGGAAAAAGGGGGTGTCCTTAGCAGACGGGATTCCCATGCTGCCGCCGCTGTTCCCAGCAGAGCCCTGTTTGGGCCTCTCTAGCTGTCGCTGTAGGACAGTGCGATTCTGAAGGTGGGTTGCAGGCATGGCTTTCCCCAGCACCCACAGGCTGCTGTGCCCCATCTCTGCTGCTCCCTTGGGTGAGGCAGGGCAGTGCGTGGACTCGTGGCCGTCTCACCGCCCGTTATGGGGTGGCCCTTCGGCCTAAAGGTGACACACTGTGTGCCAAGCCCCACGTCCCCTCGTCTCTCGCTGGCAGGGCCATGGAGGCCGGAGTGAGATTTCATCCTTGAAAGGCCCCTTGGGGTTCACGGTCAGGCAGTAACTATTTACAGAATACCCACGGGACACCAGGCGCCGGGCTGGTTCCAATAGGTGTGCTCCTGGCTGTGTCACTGCAGCCCTCGGAAGAGGGGGTCTGCTCCGACCTGCCTGGTGGGCCTACGGCTCACCTCTTGTCCCCCTCCTGGCTGCCTTTGGCTAAGCGATGCTCACCTCCCACCCCAGGAGGCGTGTACCGGACATGGGGGGGCCCAGGCGCAGGGCCGTCCCGGAGGAGAAAGGAATAAAGGCCAGGCAACCACCCCGGTCCTCACCGTCCTGGTTCTGTGCTCTCGAGTACACGCGCGCACTGAAGTCCGTCTGGGGCCCCAGATCCACGCTCGTGGACGAGCCGGCGTGGCCCTGTCTCGTGGTGCCAGCCCGGCCCGAGAGGCGACACTGCTTCCTGCGTCAGCTCCGCCGTGACACGTGGCTACGAAAAGTTGTCATTTTTGCATTTTTGTGCTTTTTTTTTTTTTTTTTTTTGGTGATTTTGCTGCTTAAAATCCCCCAAGCCCAGTGCGGAAAGACTGTGCTTCGGGAGAAAGGGCCTGGGAGAGAAGCTCTGTCAGGGCCGGCGTTACGTGCTCTCGCCTGAAGGCCCGTGTCAATGCAGCAACAGTAGATATCCGGTAAGGTGTCCCTCAGCAGAAACACACACGAGACAGGGTTAGGTACTGACCCATTGAGGGAAATGTGACCTGAGGCCCATGGGAGCCCAGCCCTGTGTCCCCAGGAGCAAAGGCTCAGGACGCGCCAACTCAGTGTTCGGGTGTCTCTGTAGAACAGTTACCGCATGTGGAGAACCAGCTGTACTCTGTTGGAAGGAAAGAATGATTTCTTAAAAAGAAACAATGTTTCCTTCAACTGTAACCCCGCTGGGATGATTAAGTTGAGCATCGGTTTCTAAAGAAGAGAAAACACGAATCTTCCTCAGCCGGCTGCGCCTGGGTCTGACCTGGGTCTCCCACGCGGTGTCGGGAGCCCCTCTGATGTGACAAGCAGGCCACCCCCACCGGCGACTTGCATTTCAGAGCCACACGGGCACCCTGAGAGCTCTGCTTTCCCGTGACGTATTTGCGGCTGCTGCTTTTTCCTGACAGCCCTGAGGCTCAGGGTCCTCTGATTCTGCGTTACACACCAGTGCGTTGCCAAACCAGGGAGGGGGAGGCGGTGAGATGGTGGATGGTGGTCCACACCGGAGAAGCCTGGGCAGGGAGAAGCCATCAGGAGACCGGCGGGAGAGTCCCTCACATCACTCCCCGGAAAGCCGCATCAGATCGGCGCAAGTAGGTACCCGGAGGGGAAGAACCTCGGAAACGCGGGGCGGCTCCAGCCCACTGGGTCATCCCAGTGGCCCCCGGAGGCATCTTCAGCTTCTGCTCCTGCAGCCCAGCAGCATGTCGTCCATACAGAAGCCAGAGCTACCTGTGAGATGTCACCCTGTGTGACAGCTGAGTTTGTGGGTCAGCTGGACCACTGAGTGTCTAGATACTTGGTCAGACTTTATTCTGGGTGCTTCTGGATGAGAATAGCCTTTGATTCCATGCGCTCAGTAAAGCAGATGGCTCTCCCCAGGGTGGGCCTCTTCCACCCAGCCAAGGGCTGTACCTGGCCTACCCACCTGGCTCATACTTACTTTTTCCCTTCCTGTTTTTCTCGCCGACCAAGACGTTCATTCCGGGATGGCAGGGACATGGTGTGTACCTAGAATCGTGCCCGGCTCAGAGTAAGGAAAGCCACACCTGTAGAATAGTTTTATTGGAGATAAAGAATGGTTCAGACAGGCCAGCTGTGTATGACTGATGACCATCGTGTGTGACACTAAAACTTCACTCTTGGGGGGTGACTGGGGACCTGGTTTTAATGATTGAAGAGTCTGAATTAGAGGTTCTCTCTAAAGGAACACAGGCGAATTCCATCACATTAAAGGACAGATGGCAAACAAATCAGTCACTAAGTGCTTCCAAAAAGAAGGCCTGCCCGTAGGTGATGGGTAAATAAACTGTGGTCCGTCCAGACGATGGAGTGTTATTCAGTGCTGAAAAGAAGTGAGCGATCTACTCTCATCATTTTTTCAAGGAATAATATTTGGATATGCAGGATTGCTCATTGTTTCTTCCAAGGTAATATTTTGTTAATATATCAATATTATGATTTGTCCAATATTAAAAAAAAAAGAAATGAGCTATCCATCCATGAAAAGACATGGACAAACCTTAAATGCATGTTATTAAGTGAGAAGAGCTGATCAGAGAAAGCTACAGAATGTATGATTCCAACTCTATGACATTCTGGAAAATACAAAATAGGCAGACAGCAAAAAGATCAGTGGTTGCCAGGCTTTGGGGGGAGGGATAAACAGGCAGAGCACAGGGGATTTTCAGGGCAGGGAAACTAGTCCGTATGGTTTTATAATTCTGATACATGTCATTATACATTCGTCTAAACCCATAGAACGTACAGCACCAAGGCTGAACCGCAGTGTGAACTATGGACTTCAGTTAATCATAATGTATTAGCGTTGGCTCATCAAGTGTAACAAAGGTGCCACATCAGTGCCAGATATGAGACATGAGGAAAACTGCAGGTCGGGGAGAGGAGGTGCGTGAGAACTCTCTGTGCTTGCTGTTCAATTTTTCTGCAAACTTAAAACTGTTCTAAAACATAAAGTCTATGAATTATTTAAAAATCTGTTGTCTTTTTATGTAGTAGCAAAAACAATTTTAAAAAGGTTTTAAATATTTAGAACTGCACTAAAAAATCAAGAAGAAATCTAATCAAATATGCTCAAGACATTTTACGAAATATCTACACAATATTATTCAGAAAAAAAGGGTTGAATCCTAAAGAATACAGAGATGTACCATGTTCATGAATTGGATGCCTCATATTTGAAGACGTTAATTCCCTCCAAGGTGATTCACAGATTCACCGTAATCTGATCAAGATCTCAGCAGATTGTGTATGTGTGTGGACATTGAAAACACATTTCTGAAAAATATATTGAAATACCAAGAGTCTGTAATAGACATTATCTTGAGGAAGAACAAAGTTGCAGAACTACCGCTCTTGGATGGGGGACTTATTTTAAAGTTACATGGGCATCCCTGGTGGTATAGTGGTTAAGAATCCACCTGCAGGGGACATGGGTTCAATCCCTGGTCCAGGAAGATCCTGCATCCCGTGGAGCAACTAAGCCTGAGAGCCACAACTACTGAGCCCACGCACCACAACTACTGAAGCCTGCGTGCCTAGAGCCTGTGCTCCGCAACAAGAGAAGGCCGGTTACTGCAACAAAGAGTAGCCCCCGCTCGCCACAACTAGAGAAAGCCTATGTGCAGCAATGAACACCCAACACAGCCAAAAATAAATAAGTAAATAAACAAATAAATAAAAATAAATAAAGTTACCGTCAGTAACACAGTGTGGGACTCTAGAAAGAAAAATAGACCAACAGGACAAATAGGGCCTCCAGAAACAAACACGCATGGGGACATTTCACTTACACCAACATTCAGAATTTCTTCCCCACACCAGGATGGCTAAAATGAAACAGACAGAAATGTCAGCGATGGCATCAGCGTGGCGCAGCTAGAGCTGGAGGCATGTGGGATGCCACTGGAGTTGCATGTGGGAACACGCGATGCCACGCCCAGCAGGTACCCAACCAAAACGTGTACACTGCGTTCACCAAAACACACGAGTGTGAACATTCACGGCCCCAAGCTGGGCACAACTCCACTGCCTGCAAACAACACAGCAGACGAATAAATGGTGAGGGGGTGAGCACCGCAGAATCTGGCAAGCAGGGATGGTAAGTGAACTGCAAACACACTCAACACTGGGACGGATCTCGGGGACACGGTTGTTGGAAGCCAGACAAGAGCCTGCATCCTGCTTCTGCTGAGAGTGCAGATTTCAAAACTGGGCATCGTTATCCGGTGCGTTGGGGTGGGGACGGGGTCCCTGAAAGGCCGGGCGGTGGCTGGACAGTGGGGACTGTGAGTGTGCTGGTGTCGAGCTCTGGGTGTGCGACGTGATGTGTGGAATTATACAGTATTCTGCTTTTTACAGCAGAATTATACAGTATTATACAGAATTATACAGAAATTATACAGTATTCTGACGGCCACATGTCATAAAAGTTTTCCAAAAAAGATAGTAATGCTATATAAACAGTTGCACGTAAATGCACTCCTACCATCTAAACAGGCATTTCAAAACCAGCCATTACTTTAAACCACCGTGCTTTCAAAGGGCTCCCGGTGAAAGCAAGGCTGTTCCAGTGGATTGCCTTATCTGCTAAGCACTGAATCAATATTTTCTCTTGGCTCGGACGGGCTCCCCACGTGTCAGGGGCAGACGGGTTGATGAGGTTGCGGCTGGCAGACACCTTCTCCCACGCGACACCCGGGACAGTGTTTGCCCCCAGGGAGCAGGCGAGGGCATGAGGCCTGGCCCAGGGCAGCCTCTGGGAATTCTGGTCGCTCCACCGGCATTTTCTTCAGAGCGCAAACCACTGAGAGCTCCTAAAAACTTCCTCTTTTTTTAAAAATCTGATGCTGAATTTTTAAAAAACTTATTTTTAAACACTCCTCTCCTTCTCTGGGCTTCTTGCTCCTACAGACTCAGCTGTGACACAAAGATTGAATAGCGTCCCCAGGTCGCATGGTCCTGGGCGGGACTCCAGGCCAGGCGGGCAAACTATGCAGGGAGAGCGTCTCCCCTGGTTTTCCGCTTTCGGTTATAACTAGACACTCAGGGCGGGCTCGCAGGACAAACCGGCGTGCATGTGGTCCTGTCCAGGTGATACAGACCCTTGTCCAGCTGCCATCCCTCGTGAGGGGGCGGAGAACGTCCTGCCGACATCCTGGCTGGAGAGGAAGGAGGAGTCGAGCTGTAGACGACAGTACAGTCGTTTTGGCGACGGTTTAGCGCAACAGCTGGCGTGCCCACTGTGCGCACTGCCCAGCGAGGCAAACGTGCGTCTCTCAGAAGCCTGGCTTGGGAGCCACCTGAGGCCACGGGGCGCCCTCCAGTGAGCACTTGCTTCAGCTGCTTCCCGGGTGTTTGGGCACTTTCGGTCACTGTGAGCAATCTTCACCATCAAAACCCACACCTGCCTCTGCGCTGGCCCCGATTTCCCACCAGACGTGGTCCTCGGTCCACGGAACGGACGGTCCAGGCTTCGGCCACCAACTCAGTGTCAGACCCGCTCCCGCTGAATCCCAGGGGTCGTGGGCCCTGATGGTGATGGTGGTTACAAGCTGGCCCGGCACTGGACAGCTGCAGGCCAGGCCTCAGGCCCGGGTCCCACCGTCAGGGCTCTTTCTGGCCCTGAACTCCCTCATAAGTCAACAACCCATCAGTGATTTGCTCTGTTCAGCAGATGAACCTGTTTGAATTTGTGAACTCTCTCACGTACATTTAACAAAATTATCAAGTTGTCCTGCCTTGAAATACACATGGGAACACAGAAGGGGACCAGCCTTCTTTCTGCGAGATAAATACTTGGCACCGCTGTTCGGTGCTGGCCCAGGAATGAGTGATGAGAACAAAAGCAGCTTTCTCAGGGCTTCAGATTTTCTCAGATCAGGAGGCTGAAACCCACACGTCCACTTCCACCCTCCGCATGGAAGGTGACTGGGGCGCTGCCCTGGGGCGCTCTGATCTGAGGGTCACCCAACAGAGCTGGGAGGGGATGACCCTGTGTGCGATCTCCGCAGAGCCACGTGGGTGGGAGCAGCCCCACATCTTGGTTCCTTCCCACCTGGGTTGACACGACCTTGTCCATCCGCCGATCCCACGTGGGGCCCTGTTTCAGAGGCAGCACCCAACACCCTCATGACCCTTTAAAATGAAACCCCCCCAATGCCCGTCACTCCACTGACCATGTGGCCAAACACAGGCCTCAGCTTGACGGACGTGCAACTGGGTCATCGACTCCCGTCCAGCCAACGCCGTCACCTAATTGACCTTGGCCATGTGGACCACGGTCAGCCTGGCTGTCTCCAGAGGGGCTATTTTCAGGGATGGTTCAACGTGGGACGTTTCGAGGATAACAGAGGAAAGTGGCGGGGGGGGCACCTGAGGACGGGGGGCCGTGTCTACGTTAAACATGTCATTCAAAGTGCTGACAGGTCCACACTCCCGCCAGCAGTGAGGGGAGAGCCTGCAGTGGTGAGGATTTGCCTCAGCGGCTGTGGACAGAAAATCGGAAAGAGCTGGGACTTAAAGGCAACATTCGGGGGGACGGTCCTGGTGTGGCTGCCTGCTGTCTCGTGGTCAGGCGGCGACCTGCTCCCTTAGCTTTGTGGCTCTGTCATCCTCAACCAGTGGGTGTACTTTGCGTTCCAGCTCCAGCCCTCACGTCCTCCTGGAAACCAGCCGATGAGAAGGAAGATGTGCATGTGTACCCCACGCCCCCGCCAGCCTGGGGACGCACAGCGTGCCCTCCGCTCGTGAGCCACAGCTGGCCGCGTGGCTGCGCAGGTGCAGGGAAGCTGGGAGACGAACTTTGCCTGGAAGCTGCGTCCCAGCTCAGTGTCGGGGACTCTTACAGGGAACAAAGAGGGATGCATGTTGCTGGACGTCTGGGGTCGGCCACAGACCCGTCCCCTCCTCCCCCCAAGAAAAGACCCAACCGTAAATGACTGCAGCCTGAGCTGTGGAAATTGCTTCAATTTGCGTTGTGTTACTTACTAGAGAGTTTCTTTTCTCAGTCCTCACTGGCCATCGGGATTTCCTCCTCTGAGATTGTCTGCTTCTGACTTGTCTTCCTGTTGAGTGTCATTCCGTGTGGATTTTCCGAGTTCTTTACAGATGCCGGATCACGACTCTGACTGTTGTTACGTCCTCAGTTGTCCTGCTCTGTGTACTTACTGTCTTTCAACTTAGAAGTTTCAAATGTTGAGGTGGTCACATTTATCAGTCATCTTATTGGTTATGCATTTTGTTTTTACTACCCGGTATAAGAAGGTCCTAATTCTCAAAGGTTATATACCCACTGTTTTACATTTGCTTCTGATACATTTGTAGTTTTCCCTTGTTTAGGTCTTAAAGTATTTGGCATTTGTCTTTGGGATATAATTTTTTTTTCTCCAGATGAACAGTCATTTGTCCAAATAGGATTTATTGAACACTTTACCTTTTCTCCATGGATTTGGAAGCCACATATACCACATAGTACCTTCTTATACGTACACAGATGTGCTTCCTGGATTTATTTGACTAGGCCTGGGCTGACACTGCAGTTGCATAATATTCCTTCTTTCTCCAGGGGGACATGCCCCATCCCTCCCATGTTTTTGCTTTTATCAAGTATTTCTTGATCACTTTTGTCGGGTTACTCTTCTGTGGGAATTTTAGAGGCCTGATTCTGTTGAAATTTTGATGAGGATTACAATGAGTTTACAGAATTGACACGTCACAAAACTGCACATTTCCATTCATGTACGTGGTATGGCTCTCCAGTTAGTTAAGCATTTCCATGCTGTGGAACTTAATCATTCTGTCCTGTTTCACTAATATACAGGAAAAAAAAATACATGAACTGAAATAAAAGAGAGATTCACGTTTTACAAATGGAGGGTGGAAGTGAATTTGATAGAAGGTGAGAGATAACAGCTGCTTCCTTTGGAGAAGGAGGATGTCATGGCTGCCCTCGACGCTGTTTATGGTCACTTGTTCTTCATGACCGGGGGCTGGCCGGGTCTCGGGTTCCTGACGCACCCCTGTCACAAGGTTCCTTCTACTTCCAAGGCCTCGGTGGCAATGCCCAGAGATGAAGAGAAAGAAGGTGTGTTTTAAGGATCTCATAATAAAATAAAAGTGATGCTAGAAATGTGTGACACAGGAAGCACGATGAGAACTCATGTTTCAAAGATTAACTCTCCTCGCCCGTGGATTTCCTCTCATCTCCGTGGGAGCCTGGAGCTAGAACCAGTGTTGTCATGTTGGCTTTCTTGCATCTGATTCCCTTCCTGCATTTGGGGAGCCTGGCCCTGGGAACTCATGCTGCAGGCGACCCCTCAGAAACTCGGACGGCACATCCTGGCGGCCCCGAGGCTCCTGGGCCCTAGCCCTCGGGACCCCTCCCTTCAGATTCCTGTGGTCAGTGGTCAGCAGACATGAATCAGGTAGAGGATGAAGCCCCGACAGCCAGGAGAGAGGCTGGTGGTGGTGGGTCAGCTCCCCAAGGCCTCTCTCTCTAGACACTTGCCCGCTGCAGGGCTGGGGCCCCACAGTGAGGGGCCCCGGAGTCTCCACATCCTTGGGCTCTTGTTCCTTACACTTGAGGGATGCTGCGTCACCACGACGTAGCCCTCACCTGTGCCTGCAGTGTCGCCTGTGGACGGGGCTCCACAGGCACGCGGTCGGGGAGCCCCAACCTGGGCCTCCCATCATGCAGGTCCCACACGGCCCAGGGTTTCCTGGGAGTCAGGCCCCTCAGTCCAGCACACACAGGTGTGAATCAGGTGGGAGCAGGATACACTCCAGGGAGGGTGGTCAGGTCACTGGGGGCTCCCGGGCCGCCACCTCTGCTGGTTTCCGGCCTCCTGCCTAGGTGCCCATGTTCTGGACCTCGCTCTCCAGCCTCCCCGGAAAATCGGAGGCCCCCTGGTGTCCTCCCAGCGACTGCGGTGCTTCTGACGTTGGGCAGGGCTGTGTTTCACGGTTCACAGCCGGGAACCGCCAGCCCGATCACGTCTACATCCTGATCCCCGAATCTGGGAATGTGACCTTCCTTCAAATAGGAGAAATGTGACGCAGCAGATGTGACCAAGTTAAAGACGTTGCGAGGAGGAGATCATCCCGGATTAACCGGCCGGCCCTAAATGCGTTGCAGGTGTCCTGAGGCGGGGGGAGGGGGGCATTCGAGGCACACGGCGGGGGCACGTGAAGACGGAGGCGGGGGCTGGAGGACGGCCCCCCGCAGCGGACTAGGCGGGAGCCTCTGGAGGGCGCGGGGCTCCACGGCGGACTCTGGCCTCCAGAGCAGGGGCAGGGCATGTTTCTGCTGCTCCAAGCCACCCGTGTGTGGTGACTGGTGGTGCAGCCCCAGGACGTGCAGAGCCGCACTCTCTGGGCAGCCTGTCCGGCACCGGGAAGGCGACCGCTCAGGACAGCCGGCCACCTCCTCCGGGCAGAGTGAGCCCCGCGGTCCTGCCCTCCGTCGGCTTGGGGCCTTAACTGCAGCTACGCGGGGACGTGTGGGCCCACCCGCTGAGGCCCTCGGGGGGGGGGGGGGCCCAGAGCTGCTGCAGGACGCCGCAGCCCTGCCCCGCCCTCCCCCCGGCCATGCCGCCCCCAGCCCCTCTGATCCCTCTGCTCTGGGCCTGGAGACCCCCGCACCCCCGGCGAACGGCACCTCCCACCCCCGCACCCGGCGAGCGGCACCCCCACCGCCGCACCCCCGGCGAGCGGCACCCCCCACCCCTGCACCCGGCGAGCGGCAACCCCCATCCCCGCACCCCCGGCGAGCGGCACCCCCATCCCCGCACCCGGCACCCCTCCTCGGCATCCTCGGCCTCCTCGGCTTGAGCTCAGGGCCGCGCCTGCCACCTGCCCCTCGGGGCCCTCGCTCAGGCCGGGGGGCCGGGGGGCCGGGGGTTGCTTTTCAAGCTCATGGATTGGGGGTGAGGCAGGCGGAGTGATGGGGCTGGCGGACTCGCGGCGGTGCCCCGCCAGTGACGGGGGCGATCACGCGGCAGCTGGGCACCGTCTGTGGCTCTCAAGGCTGCTCATTCCTCGGGACGAGACCCTTCTCACAGGCCACCCTCTGCCAGGCGCACAGGCGTTCTTCCAGTCTGAGCGTTTGCGGACGGGCTTGCCGGGTCCATACCGGCTCCTCGCAACAGAAAGTACCACGAAGGCACCTGGGTCCCAAGCAAGCGCTTCAGCCGGAGGAGGAAGGGGCCTCCCAGACCCAGGGCTTTAACACCCAATCGTGGACTTGAGGTCTGGAATTCCGGAAGGTTCTGGTGGTTCTGGATCGGGCTCTGGGGTGGGGGCCAGGGGTTGGTTGAGGTAGAAGGCCGGGTGTTGGGACGCAGAGCAGTGGGGGGCTGGTGGCATCTCTCTCTCTTTAGGTGGCCTCAGGGCCTCCCCACGTGCCCCCCTTCCCAGCGCCACCTGCCAGGAGGGCTGCAGAGCTCACGGCCTGGTGCCCAGCCTCTCCGCAGACGCGGATGGACCCTCTTCACTCTCCCCAGAGGCCCACACAAGCCCAGGTGTCCTTGCAAGCCTGCCGTCCTCAGCACTCCTGGTCCTGGGGTGTTCGCCAGGCCACAGGTCCTAATTTTTACACAGTATCGAAGGGTAACTCGCTCACAGCCAGCAAAGAGCTCAGCTGGGCTTTCACACGTGTCTGTGGACCTGCACGGTCCCCCAGTTCAGGATAGAGATGCCCCCCAACCCAGCCAGTGGAGCCTCACCCACAGGAGCAGAGCTTCTGTAAACGCCGTCACTGGCACCAGAGGTTCCTTTTGCCTGATCTCGAGCTCCATAAAGTGGAACCACGTGGGATGACCTGCAGCCTCCACGGTGGGCGCCAGTGGTCCCCACCCCTCACATTCAGGCCTTGAAGCCCCTCCCACACAGGCAGGGCAGCCCTGGCCCTGCCCCCGGCCACGTGGGCACCGTCCTGCAGTGGGTTCCCTGGCCCCGCTGCCCTGGAACCTGCAGTGCACCGCTGGGCCTTCCAGGCCGGTGCCAGGAGGAGGCTGGACAGCAAAGCAGTTGTCAGGTCAGTGGGTCGGGGGTGCGGTGGGGCTGAGGCATCACCGGGTGGGGGGGACCCTGGGAGAAAGAGCTAGGAGAGCAGCAGCGAGGCAGGGTCCGAGGCCCGGGGACCCCCGCACGGGGGCTCAGGGAGCTGCAGGGTGTAGGGGGCGGGTGCCCCAGGCCCTGACCTCCTCTGATGCTGAGCGGAGTGGGTGGGGGCCCCGGGAGACTTGGGCCTCAGGCCTCTCAGGGACAGCGAGAAATCGCTTCTGTGTGGTGTGGCAGAGGCGACGGGGCGGGTGGGGAACAGAAGCACAGAGCACCCAGCGTTGGGGCACCCCTGATTCCCAGGGCGCAGGGGGCTCCGTGTAACGTGACAATGCCCGCTGATGGGCCACCTGCAGACACAACTGTCTCAAAAGAAGGGAGGAGGAGAAACACTGCCTTTTAGGGCTTCCCTGGTGGCACAGTGGTTGAGAGTCCGCCTGCCAATGCAGGGGATGCGGGTTCGTGCGCCGGTCCGGGAAGATCCCACATGCCGCAGAGCGGCTGGGCCGTGAGCCATGGCCACTGAGCCTGCTCGTCCGGAGCCTGTGCTCCACAATGGGAGAGGCCACAGCAGTGAGAGGCCCGCGTACCGCAAAAAAAAAAAAAAAAAAAAAAAAAAGACAAAAAACACTGCCTTTTAGTGAGAATTGATATAATAGCAAAGAAATCATTTTCTAAATCATCTGACCGTTTTCTTGCACTCATTACTCATTACCATATATACAAAACCAACAGAAAAGGTCCACATAGATTGTTTATGAAGCTCTTAAGAGGTCTGTGAAGTTTAGCGCGTGCTAAATACAGTTGCTGATACTTCAGTGTACGTGTTGTATTGCAATGTTGCAGCTGGGTAGGGAGAGTACTGACAAGTCTTCTTATTAGAATGAATTCTGCATTGAACAGTTTTCTATATAAACCTCGTGGGCACTTCTGATTATCTCTAAAATACATCAGAGGAAAGAATAATGAATTAGAGTGTATAAACACTTGGGGCCTTTGAAACAGAGGAAGTTTTAAAATAAATTACAGTCTGTATTTTTTTTTTTTTTTCTGCACCACGCGGCATTTGGGATCTTAGCTCCCCGACCGGGGATTGAACCCGCGCCTCCTGCAATGGAAGTGTGAGTCTTAACCACTAGACCGCCTATTTTTAATAAAGCGAGATTATCGTGTCTCAGAAGATCTTTACGGGGACGTCCCAGCTGAAATCATGTCAGTGGCCCTCCGCCGGGCCCTGGGTGGGGTCCCAGAGGTCCTGACTCACGGACAATTTAACAGCCTGAGTGGACGGAGGCCGGACGGTTCTGAAGCCTCGTCTTTGCCGGGTGTGCCGTGTGGATTCTGCCCGGGGTGCCTTCAGGAGCGTCCAGAAGACAGATGTGTCTGTGGCAGGAAGGCGTGCCCCACCCCCCTCGGAATCCTGACCTTTCCTCCCACTCCCACCCAAAGCGCCGAGCATGGTCGACTTAATACAGAGCTACGACTGTACCAAGTGGCTCATCTGAGACCAAGCACGCATTTTTGGCCAGAATTATTTAGGTCATCAGAAAAGTATAAGGTTTTTCATGTTACTCTAAAAATTCCCAGCATTCTCTGTGCAAGACAAGGGATGCCCTCTGTGCCCTGGTGCTCCAACCCGGCCACCAGCTCACTCTGCACGGATTTCTGATTTTTTCTAAGTAACTTAAGTGTTTGGAGAAGTTTGGAGCCACATGGTGGCTTTTTGAGAATTTACTTAGCAGACCTAACCCGGGGTGGTGTGATGTTTTCCTGCAGAACAGATCACTATCTGAAGGAGAGAGGCACAGAGAGGACCCTCGGGGCCAACAGTGCAGTGGTCGTGACGAAACAGAGCAGACTGGAAGGGATGCGGGAGCCCTGGAAGGCGGAACCCCAGCCAGGAGCCTGGTCATCACCCCGCAGAGCCCCAGATGTTCTCAGAGATACGGGGTGGCGCCTCCTGCCCAGGGCTGTCTTGGGTTCAGCACGAAGGTCTGGCATCCTGGGACACTGACCCATCCTGGTACCCTGATGGCGGGTCCCACTAGATCAGAGCCAGCCCCTGGCTTCAGGGGTGAGAAGAGCTTTGCTTCCTCTGTTGGTGGGGCCTCTGACTAACGTTCACCAGCCTCGAGGATGGTGAGGGTGAGATGTGTGTTATCAGAGTGTCCATGAAGCCCGGGGAGAAGAACATCTAGGCAAGGGCTGAGCGGCCTTTAATTAGGCTGAAAGCGTGTGGGGATCACGCGCTGCGTCAAACACTCCAGAACTGAGAGGCCCCCTTCCCTCCAGGGAAGATTTCTCTCCTGTCCTCGAGGGGCAGGTTGGCTCAGAGGTGAGTCCCTTCTTAAGGGAGGACCCCCTGCCCCCGCTCTCCCCCAGGAGGCCGTTAAGAAGAGAAACAGAGCTTTCTTTGTTTTCGCCCTGGGCACTGGTGTGTGGACGCCCACTTGTCCCAGTTACTCCACCCATGGAAAGTGGCCTGATGATATGTGACTCCAGCGCCTCAGACATCGGATGTGTCTAAACGCTGCACGGGTGAGGGGCACCTTATGTCCTGGATACATGGCTCGAGATTTGATGTCTGCAGACTCGGAGCAGTCAGAGTGCTATATTAAACTGTCGAAGGAGAAGCCTGAAGACCCTGAGAATTCATGCCTGCGATGCTGTCTCTTGGTGCCGATAGTGAGTGGGGAGAAAGTCAATAAAAATCACATCTGGTCCTCAGCTGGCTGCCCTGTCTTTTAAGGCTGCCAGACACTCACGCTTGTATTTTCTCTGGAGGAGCGTGACATCATTCTGGCCCCCAAATTTCCTTCCAAAATACTGCAAATAGAATGTCAGGCAAAGAGTAAAGAAGTAACCAGGCAAACACGGGTGTAAATGGGGGAAGCAACAGGGAATAAAAACATCGACACCAGAGTTGCAGATGCAGGGCTGCTCAGAAACACCTCTCAAAACAGCGTTGTTGGCAGCATTCAAGGCTAAAAGTGTCCAAGAGACTAGATTAAGAATTTCAGTGCAGAATTAAAAATTATAAAAAAAGGAAATTTCAAAGCTAAATAAAAAGATTACAATAAACAGGACTTGAAAACTGAGCGAATGGTTTAACAATAGTTTAGACGTAGCTAAAAAAAAAAGGTGGTGAACTGGAAAACTGTCCAGAAGGAGACATGCAAAGTGAACCACAGAAACATAAGGAGGAAAAGAGACACAGAGGGTGTGGGAAGCCACTGGGGTTCTGGAAAGATGGGGAGAGAGGTCGGCCAACTCAGTATGTGAGGAGAGAAGGGCGGGACATTTCTGGACCTGATGAAAGACACCCTGGCTCCTCATGCGGTCAGTGAAGGGTTCCTTGTTTCCCCCGCACCCTCCACCCGCTGCGAGGTCGTGGTCCCCACTCTGGGCAAGAGTCCCAGCTCTCCAGCAGGAGAGTGAAGGCTCAGGGATGCCCTGGGTCCTCCATGGATATCTGTCCTTATTGTCACTGCTGGTAATTGCTATGGACTGAATGTGTCCCTCTCAAATCTCCTATTTTGATTGAAACCTGACCCCCAGGGTGATGGGGATGGTAGGGCCTTTGGGAGGTGACCAGGTCACGAGGGTGTGGCCCTCACGATGGGATCAGTCATTAGTGTCCTTATGAAACAGGCACCACAGTTCCCATGACCCTTCTGCCCTGTGAGGACACAGTGAGAAGTCCTCGACCCTGAAGGGGGCCGTCACGCCAACAGGCTGCACCCCGACCTTGGACTTCCCGCCCCCAGAATGGTGAGAAATCAATGTCTGTGGTGTTTTGCAGTAGCAGCCCCAACAGACTAAGGCAGCAACCTGAAGACTGCGAGTTCCTTGGGAGCAAGAAACCGCAGCGCCTGAGCGCCGGCTGGCATCCTGCCCCATCCCACGTGAATATGCAGCTGCAGATGTGATATGGGCGGTCTTCCTACTAACGGAACCAGCCTGGAGCCCTGAGTCCTGCAGGGTTTGCGCTGTGTCGGGTGGGCTGCTCAAGGCTGTGTCTGAGTAACTATGGTGACGGACGGTGCCCACGTTTGCCTCCAAGAGGGAGCCGGTGCCTTGCACGTGACGGGAGGCTTCAAGGGTCTCCTGGGGAAGGGGCGGTAGAACGTGAGGGGGGTACCTGGGTGGGCTCCCACACCTTGCGCGGGCACCATCCTCTCCCAGGTGCTAAGGGCGCCGGGGAGCACGGCCACTTCCTTTCCATCTGGCAGGGGTCCAGGGAGTCAAAGGCCAGCCCAGAGAGGTTACGTTTCCTTGGTGATAAATGGCTAACGGGCTCTTCGGGCACAGCTGGTAAGTGGGGTTAGCTCAGCAGCGCCACCTCTGGTGGTTGGGGAAGCCGACTTATGCTTTTTTTTTTTTTTTTTTTTTGGCTGTGCTGTGCGACATGTGGACCTTAGCTCCCCGACCAGGGATTGAACCCACGCCCCCTGCGTTGGAAGCACGGAGTCTTAACCACTGGGCCGCCAGGGAAGTCCAGGTTTACGCTTCAATCAGTAACACAGACCGGCAGTCACATCCGCGTAGCATCTGTTTGTGAGGTGCGTGCAGTGGTGAGGCCTCCATGTCGGGTGCTGTCCCCACCGTCACCTGAGTGGCGGCCCTGCAGTAGGTGCTGAGCGCAAGGCACACACTTAGGTCTCCTGGAGCCAAATCCACGTGAATTCCACTGTCCTTCTGTCTTCTGTCTAAGTCTCGTCCTCCCCGAGCGGGCAGCCCCAGGGCGAGAGGGTTCCACGGGGATTCGACGGAGGAGACTTAGGCCTGGGCCTCCCTGGGTTTGATCATCTCGTAGCCGTTTTCAAGGGACCGAATCTCGGGCGCGTTGAGCAGAGTCCGGCCCCACCCGCTAAACCCCAGCACCTCCCCAATCTCGGTTCGACGCTTACGGAAGCCCCCACCCCCCTAAGGCGCCGTCTGCCCTCCGCTCCTGGACGGTGGTCACCGGGCTCTTCATCCTGCTCTGTCAACTTCTCGATAGACCTTCCTCACGAGACCTTCACCCGAGGTTGGTCCCTGTGCGCGTGGAAGCAGAATCTCTCACTTCATGAGAATCCCTTCAAGGGGTCCCAGCATCTTAGACAAACCTCGGTATGCGAATCCGAGGTCCAAGTCATTGTCCCCGAGGCTGTGATAGAAATTTATGAAAATTCGTGAAAATCAGTCCTCAGTCTTGGGTCTCAGCCCGGCGGCCGGACCACCTGCATCCCGGGTCCACAGTTAGCGTGGGAGGTGGACCCGCAAAGGTGGTGTTGCAGACGTGGCTGACACCCTGGTGAGTCTGAGAGCTGATGGAATCACAGAGAAAGCTGTGGAAGCTCCGCTGTTCACGGTCAGCGCTGCTCCAGCGAGGCAGAGGCCCCACCCAGCCTCTGCTCCCACGCGGACTGATTTTCAGCTCAAATTCACCGGCGCGCAAGACCCATGTTAGCAGTTTCCCAGGGTTACTGGGTAACTAGGGCCCTTTGCTATCGAGGCCGTGTTCCAGGGCCAGCAGAGCCCCCGTCATCCCCTTTCCTCTCCTCTTGTTTTCACTTTCTCCTTTTGACCTTTTTCTCCTCAACGTTGGCCGCTGCTCCGATCACGTTGACCGGCTGTGCTCTCGGGTTCCGACCTTCCCTCTGTCCAGACGGAGCAGAGTGGACGAGGCCGCAGGGTGTGAGTCAGGGGCGGCTCGGGCTGACTGCTGTCTCCCGTCATCCAGGGGGCCTTGCAGATGAGCCTCCCCTCTTCCCCAGGCAAACTCTAGATGGCAGAAGCTGGTGGCAGTCCCCCTCCACCTGGTGGGGCAAACTAGCTGGACACACTTTGTGGATCTGGACACTTTTCACAGCATAAATCAAGTATGTTCACTGTAGAGCTAGAAGATAAAGATGAAAAGAAAGCTGCTGGTGGGTCCCGTCCCACACGCCAGCATGACCCTGCGGTCTGCCGTCCCGGACCCTCCCCCATCCCGCCCCGTCTCAGTCTCTGGGGAGGGGTCACAGCCGAGGGCTGGGGTCTCACTTGTCTCTAGAGTGTGACCTCAGGGGACGCTGCTGTCTGCCCAGCTCACTGTAGGGATGGGACAGTACTAACACCCACCCCGTTGGGCTGCCACGGGGTCCCCCGAGGTGCCCATGGCCAGGGGACCCCCATCCCCCACTGGCTTCTATGACATCAGAAAGTTGGGGTCCTCCTGGCTGTGCTGACCCCAGGCCCTGTCCCTGCCCCTGGGTGGGTTCTGCTCCATGAAGCCCAGACCCCAGACCTGCCCGCACTTCAGGAGCTCGCACACACACACACACACACACACACAAACACACACACACGCACATGAACATATACACACACACACACACACATACACACATGCACACAAGCATGCACACATGCACACGAACACATACACACGCGTGCACACACGCACATACACAACACACACCCCACACGCACACACACAGAGAGACACATACATGCACAATACACAGACACAGACACAGACACGTACACACATGCACATACACATGCACACACGTGCACACATGCACAACACACACACACACACACACACACACACGCACACCCCTGTTTTGTGAGGGTCTGTGACCTGTCGGGGGTGGGCGAGGGGCGGGCAGACAGCGGTTCACACAGCAGAGGCCCCGGGCGCACCTGACCTTGCCGCAGTCTCCGGCTGAGCCGCCTAGAACCACAGGGCCTCACCCTTCGTGAACGGGGAGCTGTTTTCTCCCAAACTGAGGAGGTTCCCTCTTGAAGGGTCCACAGGGTCATGAGCACAGAGCACTTTAACTGCCTCCGAGATCCGCCGTGTCTCCCCGTGTCTCTGCCGGGCTTTACTGTGTGGGCCCTACACCTGCATCCTCACTGGTCCCCATCTCTAGGGTTTCAGGGGTGGGGTGCATCTGAGTCAGTGCTTCCTGTTCCTTAGGCCCCTCTGCCCCCCCCACTTCTCATTCACCCAGCACCTCGGCTCAGCCTTTGGTGTGTTCGGCTTCTTGCCCGGCCCTCCCTGCGCTGGCCGCATTGGTTCCACAGCCAGCTGGCTCTGGGCGCCCCCTCCTGTGTTTGGACGTGACGTGTTTTGGCCGCAAGTTTGGAAGGTGGGGGACGGCTGTTGGAAAGTGGACAGCCCCCAGTTTCACTAAGCTTCTGAGTTCTAGTCATTTATCCCGGGACGCCAGACTCAGCATCGTCTTCTCAGAACAGACTTTGAAGACAGCCTCCAGAAGGGAACGGACGGGAGAGAGCACGGCCCCCAGGCTGCATGACGGCCCCTGGCTGCCTGATCTCAACTGGGCAGCTTCCAAGCACCGGCCCAGGGGCCGGGCCCAATTGCTCTGCCACTTTTATTGATATACTTCAACAGAATGGCATCCCATATAAGTACAATTAACATTAATTATGAACAGTATTAGTAGGGTTAATTGTCCTTATATCATTTTACTTTCCTTACTAATAAAATAATGGTACCAGAAAAACAAAGCCATCTTCTTGTAACAGAATAAACATGAAAATGGTAGAAAATGATCAAGGAAATCACAACATAAAGAAGAAATTTCTTAGGGGGTTTATTTTATTTTATTTTTTTTTTGCAGTACGCGGGCCTCTCACTGTTGTGGCCTCTTCCGTTGCGGAGCACAGGCTCCGGACGCGCAGGCTCAGCGGCCATGGTTCACGGGCCCAGCCGCTCCGCGGCATGTGGGATCCTCCCGGACCGGGGCACGAACCCGCGTCCCCTGCATCGGCAGGCGGACTCTCAACCACTGCGCCACCAGGGAAGCCCAGGGGGTTTATTTTTAACAACAAACAGCTGATTCAACCGAGAGGCGTGTGTGTCAATGAGTTGAAATCCCCTTCCTCTGGCTTCAGCCATGCGATGCCGCCCCCGGAGCTGCCCTCCTGACCCGTTTCAGGAGGGCACCGCCCACCACTTCACATCGGGAGGGGAAGCCTCCATGCCTTCTGCTTGGTGTTTATGCTTCGTGAGGGATTTGAAAACTGTTGTTCAGCACAGAGTGGGGACGCCCCCAGAATCATAAACGACTCCGCTTAGCAGGACAATTTCTCTCTTAGTTGAGAGGAAGTAAAGCCATTTATAAATCTATATTATAAAGGAAGAAAGAAGCCCCTGTGATGGTAGATTTTATGTGCCAGCTTGGCCGGGCCCTGGGATGTCCAGACACTTGGCCAAATGTGTTTTAGCTTGGATGAGACGTGCATTTGAATTGGTGGATGGGAAAGCAGATTGCCCTCCCCAGTGTGGGTGGGCCTTGTCCAATCAGTTGAAGGCCCGGATAGAACAAAAGTGAGAGGGACATCCCCCCGCCTGACTGTCTAAGCTGGGACTTACTTTGTTTTTTTCTGGCCTTTGGAGTTGAACTGAAACTTCAGGTCTCCCCGGGTCTCGAGCCTGTGGGCTTCCAGGCTGAAGCGCAGGACCGGCCCTCCTGGGCCCGGTTCACGGCCCGCAGGCCTGGGGCCCGTCAGCCTCCTTCACGGCACGGGCCATCTCCTCATGATATAACCCTCGGTACGTGGACACCTTCTGTTCGTTCTTCTCTAGGGACCCTGTGAGTACACTCCCTCTTCACACGGCTTGGAGGCAACATCTGGATATGTTTCTTGGAAGACGGGGAGCCCGCCAGTGGTTGGGATACGCCTGCCTCAGGACCAGGCTCTGGGAGGTGCTGGCCACGCGCAGAGCCAAGAAAGCAGCAGGGCGGCCGTGGCTGCACGTCGCCCACGAGCGCCGGCGGGAGGTTCTGACGAAGTGCATGATGGCCGGGGACCTGCACGCGCTCGGCGGGGCCTCGCTGGCATTCCACGTCCCGCCCCATTCCCGGGCCCCTGGGGCCATTCGGTCCCCTCGGCCCTCCTCCTGAGGGCCCCCCATGCCAGTCCCCGAGTCCCCCGCTGTCTCTGGGAAGCCGCTCTGGACCCCCAGCCCCCGGCCTCCCCACGAGGCTGGTGCAGGTCCAGGCTGGACTGTCTGCGCTCGCATACCTGCCGGCACTCCTCGGGGCTCCTGCCCTCCGGAGAGGAGGGGCCGGGTCACTGCTTCTGCGTGAGCTGTGAGGGAGCTCCATCCCCCGCTGCTGCCCTGGTGAGCTGGCGACCACAGGCTCTGGGGGAGGCCGGGAGGCCTCTGGCCCATACCCGGCAGTGACGTGGTGACACACGGACCTGGCTGTTTGTCAGTGCAGCGGGTCAGCCTGCCCTGGTGGGGTCCGGGGCACGCCCCTCCTGCAGAGCCCCTGCCTCCTCGCCTGGCCCCTGGAGCCGTTCCCAGCTCCTGGTGCCCTGCCCGGCACCGGACCTGATGCTGCTGGGGCAGTAAGTGAATAGGGGTGCAGGCCGTGCTGCCCTGAGGGCTGGCGGGGTCCCCCTGACTCTTGGGGTGAAGAGGATGGGAGGTTACTCTCTCTCCGGAGCCCGGCAGTGGCCTTCTGGGCGCCCCTTTCCCTTTGCCTTGTGGCCAGCAGGTGGGCCCATCGCCCCAGAGCAGTGGTCTGCCCGTTACTGCAGCTGGAGGCTGTGCAGGAGGAAGGGTAAGGGGGTCCCCGAGGAAGGACAGCCTGTGCCCCAGGCTCGGGGTGTTGTCAGCAGCCCATGAGCCCGGGGTGGTGGCGTCGCCGCCTTGGGCTGCTGCCCTCGAGGTGAAACCTCCCCCTGCTGGCCGGAAGCTTCCTGGAGACAGAATAAGCTGCCCCCGTGTAGGTATTCGTACCTGGACAGCTTCTGGTTGTCCTAGTGTGTCCCTCCCGCGCTCCCCAAGATGCATGAATACAAGCAATGCCCTCCCAGACGAGGGCACCCCCAGCTCCCTCTTTAGAGAAAGGTCCAGGCCTTTCCCACCTCGGGTACTCCCTGGGGTGTGTGTACCCTCCACGGTTGCCGGAGCTTCGGGGGCGTCATGGGGCTTCAGGGGGTTTCGGAGAGAGCTGGCTGCAGGAAGGGAGTGCTCTCCGTGGAGCTGCGGGGCCCCGAAGACAGACGCTGCCCTCGCTTCGCAGGCAAGTGGCAGCGCAGGCTCTCGGGGACCCGCCGGCCCTGGAGGTGCCCCCCCGTGCGCACCCATCCCACTGTGAGGAGCCTCCTGGCTGCGGCCGAATGTTTCACATGCTTTGGCCGCCTGCATTTCCTGCCTTTGAATTCACATCTCTTGAGTGTTTGCTTTTTCCTATTGATCTGTAGGAGTTTTAAAAAGTAGACATTCCTGACATCGGTCCTTCCAACGCACTCCTAACACTGTTCCTAGGCTCGCTCGTCTTTCATTTTGATTTTCGTTCCTTTCTTCCTGCCAGAATTCTTTGATTGCTCAGATGCAGTTAAATTTAGTATCTTTTATGGATGTTTTCATAGTTCTTAAATCTGTTAGAAAACAGTTCTGCTTTCTGTTTAGGGAGATTCCTGACCTTAGAGAAACCATCTGCTGAGACCAGATAGGACGCGACGAGGCAGCAGCCAGGAAGTTGGCATCGAGGCCAGAGCCGCTCTGAGCGGCTGATGAGAGCTGGCCTGGGTGGGCCAGGCTGCTGGGGACCGGCCCCAGGCCTGTGGAGGGGCGGGGCTCGGAGCCACCCCCAGGCTGCCCTTCCGTTCTGCCTGGGCGAGCGCCTGCCTCAGGCCAGCAGTGACTAGGGGGCTGCCCCTCCTCTGGGCTCCCCTGTCTGCCCGGCTCCCCTGCTTCGCCAGTGGTTAGACCCGGGAGGTCGAGGCTTGGGGTGTCGGGCTGCAGCCACGGGTACACGACCGCGGTGGCTGGTCAAGGTGGCCAGTGGCAGCGTCTGAGCCCCGCCTGCAACTTCAGTCCCGAGACACAGACCTGGACAAGCCCCTGGATGGGCAGAGCCTGGCCCCGCCTTGGGGAGTCGGGTCCAGCGGGGCCGCAGGAGCGTGAGCACCGTGTTGACGTGCTCTGCCTAGGCCTCTCGCCTGAGGGCACCTGTCAGAGGTCAGCAGTGTGGCCCTAGCCAAGCTCCTCACACGGGCCCCTGAAACCCCAGACGACCGCTGACTCCCGGTTCTGGGGGCTGGAAGCCCAAGGTCAAGGGGTCAGAGGGTTGGTCCCCTCTGAGGACAGCAGGAGGCTCTGCTGCAGGCCTCTCTCCTGGGCGTGTGGACGCCGTCTTCTCCCTGCGTCTTCACAGCGTCTGCGACTTACGTGCCTCTTTCTTTTCACGTGTCATTCTTCCTATAAGGACACAGGTCCTGCTGCACCAGCGTTCAGTCCAACCGCCGCATCTTTACGTGCTTCCCTCTGCGAAGACCCCACCTGCTAAAGCCGTGGTGGTCACAGGCACTGACAACTTGGACTCCGAATTTGGAGGGGACACAATCCAACCTGTATCACAGGCCCTGAGAAAACTGAGGAGGGCTTTCAGGTGAGCCCACGGGCGCAGGTATGTGGAGGGGAGGGTCAGTGGCTGGCAGGCCTTGGGGAAGCTTCCGGATGGCCTCAGTGCCCTGTAGGGGAGTTGCTGAGCTCGGCACTGGCTCTCAGCACTGAGGCCCCTGTGCTGGTGGCCGAAGACGGCTGCTCCCTTCCCCTCCTCCACCCCCGCAGCCCCACTGTGGTAACTTTCCGCAAGCCCCACTGGCAGCTCTCCTCGCCCGCCCTTCCCGCAGGCCTGGGTCATCCCCTCCGAGGACACATGAACGGCCCTCAGAGAATAGAACCAGGCAGGATGAGTTCTCCAAGTCCCTGCACAGCTGCCAACGGCCCCTGAGTCCCGGAACCTGATCCTCTGAGGATGTGGGCAGGTGCCCCGAGGTAGAAAGGTCAAGAAAGGGGGTGTCATGGGCTTCCTTGGTGGCACAGTGGTTAAGAATCCTCCTGCCAATGCAGGGGACACAAGTTCGAGCCCTGGTCCAGGAAGATCCCACATGCTGCGGAGCAACTAAGCCCGTGCGCCACAACTACTGAAGTCCACGTGCCACAACTACTGAAGCCCACGTGCCACAACTACTGAAGCCCACGTGCCACAACTACTGAAGCTCATGTGCTACAACTACTGAAGCCCACGTGCCACAGCTACTGAAGCCCGTGTGCCTAGAGCCCGTGCTCCACAACAGAAGCCACCGCAACGAGAAGCCCCATGCACCACAGAGAAGAGCAGCCTCTGCTCGCTGCAACTAGAGAAAGCCCGCGTGCAGCAGCAAAGACCCAACGCAGCCAAAACTAACTAACTAAATAAATTTATTAAAAAAAAAAGAAAGGGGGTGCCAGACTTTCTGCTCTGTGACAGCCATGAACTCAAACCTCTTTCAGATGCTGCAGGGGAGCAGGTGGCCAGGTGGGCCCGGGTCCCTGTCCACGGGATGCCCTCGTCAAGACGGCACCAGTCCCAGCTCCCAGGGAGGGGACGTGTGCGCTGGGCGTGCGCAGAGCGCTCCAGCCTGGGCTCCTCCCAGGCCCCACAGAGCCGGAATCAGCAGGGGGCATGGTGGAATCTGGGCTTGGACTCAGCACCTGTGGGTGGGCCCGGCTCCTGGGGACACAGCTGATTTGCTTTTAGTTCAGGAACTGGGGTTTGTCAATCTCCGAATGCAGCACGGGGTTTGCAGGGGCCTGGGGCAGTCCAGCCAAAGCGTCCGAGAGCGGAAGACAGACACACTGTCTCCAGTAAGACCCCCGGATGGAAGCCCTGGGGCTCCCAGTCTCCCAAAGAGCCCACTTTGGGACACTCATCTCAGGCAAGGGTAGGACAGGATATTTCTCTGAGGATGCCGCCTGGCCCACGGGAGCCCGTGATTCAGAGAACACTGGTTTGTTAAAACAACTCCCTGTACAAAGCCCTGGGGGGCATATAGATGATAAAATAAGAAAATAAACTCTTCCACATTCCCCCACCCAGAGAACACTACCAGGTACCAATTTCATGATTTAAAAAACATGTTTTAAAACAAAATCTTTACGAGGGATAATGCTATTCATTCTATACAGTAACTTGCAAGTGTCTCTGAAGGATCATTAAAGCATTTTTCGGCCCTTTGATGCACGTCTCCCACGTGGTTTTATGGGTAATTTTACAGTGAGGCGCTGGAACGGAAGGGCAAGGTTTAACGCAGAGCTTCCGCCGTTATTACTGGCTCTCACTCTCCGAGTTTTAACTTTACCTCTGTTTCGGGGCTTAAGGTTTGCTAACTGACTTCAATTTGAAATCATCTCTGAAGGGGAAACCCGCCCCCCATTCTCCCTGAAACCTCGGGAAACCCAGCCCACTGCGCCACCGTGTGGCGAGCGGAGGCCAGCACGAGAGGCGCGCCGGGCTCTTGGCGAGCCAGCGGGGAGGGGTTGGGGGAGGTGGCTGCCTTTACCCAGAACTGTCACGGCTCCCGCCCTGGCTCCCAGCGCGTCTGTACTCTAGGGGCAGGGCCTTCAACATCCTGGTTGCACGAAGCCCGATCCTCTGGGTGGATCCCGGGAGCCCCGACCCTCCTGGCCGAGCCTCCTGCACGAGGAAGCAGTGATCACCTAAAGGTGGCAGACGCCCTCAAAGTTTGAGCTCCCGGGAGGGCCAGAGCGCGTGTAGATTAGGAGGTGAGCGGATCCTGAAATGGTGCTCGGCGGGCAAGGGAGGGGCCGAGGGGCTGTCACCTGCTCCCACACCTGTGCCCTGCCCATCGAGGTGAGGGAGGAGAGTCGGGGAAGGCCCTGTTGGATGAGGGAGCCGGTGTCTGCAGGGGCCTCCAGCCCTGCGGGCCCAGGGGCTGGTGGCCGCCGCAGAAGGAGGGGAGCTGGGCCCCCGGCAGAAGGTGGGTGATGGTTGGGGGGATTCACTGAGGCCTGAGGACCTCGTGGTCCTGGCCAGGTGGGGCAGGGCAGCTGAGCCCTTAGTGAGGAGCGGGGAGGAGGGGCTGCCGGAGACCCAGGACTTGAACCCCCTAGGTGGTGGGGTACTTTAGACACAGGAATGGGGGAGAGGGAGGGCTTGGGGCTGCGGTCGCGCTCAGGGTCTCTGCTCTCCCGGTGGCCCTGGGGGCCCCTCCTCGCCCTCAGTGCTCCGCCGCAGCCCAGGGCTGCTTCTTGGGACGGGAATGATTCTCCTCCAAGACCTTAGAAGGGAGTCCTGCTGCATTCTTCTCTCGTCCTAATCATAAAATTAATAAGTGCGCTCTTTGGGAATTTAGACTATATTTAAAGTGGACAGAAAAATAAAAATGACCAGCAAGGCTGTCACCCAGAAATCAGGGGTAGGTCAGATTTCGAGGGTGACGCCCTGCTTCTATCAAGTCTCCTGACACAACAAGCGTTTTGGGCTTCACAATGTCTTTTAAGAGGATCCACTATGGGCGCAATTTCTCTTTGCCTGCTCTCCTTCAAGTTCAGGCGTAATTTTGCAAATCAAGCCTGGAATCAAATGAGAAATACGTATTTGACGCTACCCCGGGTCACCCCCATGACCAACAGTGATCCTTTTATAACAGTGTCAACCAGATTTTTGGAACTGTGTTCAAAACTTGCTACTTTTCCCCTAAATTGACACTGAAATTCACGTGTCCCCACTCCCCTTCCTTGTCCCAGGAGAAGCCACTCCCCACAGAGACCCCGTTCCCAGAAGACGTCCAAGCCGTTTAATAAAACCCGTGATGAGACCACACACAGATGCAGACATTGTAACTAATTCTTGTAGGAATGTCGCTGCAATGACTGAAGAAAATGATGCAAATCAGACCAGGCGTCGCCTTGAAAGGCCTCTGCTTCATTTCCCAGTGTCCTTAGTCATGATTTAACTGCATTGCAGATGGACCAGGTTCATGCCCCCGCTTAACAGGCGCCCCGAACACGCCCCGTGACACCCCGTCAACATCGGTGCGCGAACGAGCTGGGGCGAGCGGGCAGGCGTGGCCCTGGGGTGTGAGGGGCCGTGCTGACGTGTGTTGTGAAGCCGCTGCAGCCGTTCACACGGACGCCTGAGGCTGGCCCCGCCCCCTAACGCTGCTCTGAGCGAGTCCCTTGCTTTCCACGTGTCTACAGTGCTTGTTTAACTTCTAAAAGATACGATAATGTTTTTCTAATAGGCATTAATTTCAGGGAGTTTTCCTTCTCCCTCCTCCCTCCTGGCGACCCACCTATACCCGGTATTGATGCTCTTCCCCCACAGATGGATTGCAGGGACTTAAGCCTCAGATCCAGGCCAGGCCGAATAGTGGGGTGTGCACAGGCTGGGACGGATGGGTCCTGGGACTGGGGTGTGTGTGGGGGGGTGTCTGTCTTGGCTGCCCCGCTGTCCTGTGGGCTGTACCCTTGGGGTCAGCCCGCTCCAAGATACTCCTGTTTTCTGTCCTGGGGTCCGCTTGTCACCAGTGGCTGACACTGCCGCAGGGGACGGCCCAGTCCCTCACCCGTGGTCTTCTGCTCAAGGGCTTGCTGGGAGACCCCTTCTTGAAGCTGTAGGTGGGGGAGGTTTTCCTCTGCAGTCTTGGGGCCTCTGCTGGGTCTGTGGAATAATCTGACCACAGACAGCTTCTTAGGAGGAGAGAATACACACGTATTTGATGTTGGTTTTACGAGCCTGGGGGCAGGGCTTCACAGAAAGAAGATAAAACCCCTAAGTCATGGCTAGGCTTGGAGGATTTCATGCCATTTGACAAAGGAAGATAAATTTCAGGAACTGACAAGACCAAGGAAAGGGGGCAGCTCGTGGGAAGGGCCGGCCTGTCTCTGAGCTGTCCGCCTCCGTTTGTAAGGAGGCCTCCCTGCAGGCTTTGGAAGCGGGGGCCCCTTCACAGGGAGCTGGGCCACTTTCAGGCAAAGAGATCACCTGTCTGCTTTTTTGCGATTACCTTCAGCTCAGAACGATCCCTACACCGGGTGGCACGTTTGGGTGGCCCACTATAGCTTCCCATTAAGCCCATCCTTGAGGTGGCCATGACTGGCGGTAGCCACTGTCTGCACTGGCGGTAGCCACAGTCTGCACCCTGTGGGCAGGCCGGCTGCTTCCCGGTCAGCTTTACCTGCTATGCACACAGGCTTGTAAGACCCTTGAGGGAGGACGCCAAGGCCCCAGCTTTTCGCGAGAGGAGAGGAAGTCCCCCAGAGCCTCCCACAGTCTGCGGTCCGGCCAGAGGGGACCAGGGCGGGAGTAGGGGGACGGCATGCCTGGGGCACTGACCTGGGGCCTCTCCCCACAACTGGGGACTGTGGGTCAGAGGTCAGACCCCATCTTCCGGGCGAGGATCCCAGCTGGTGGGATGTAGAGGAGAGTGGGCACCAGAATGGGGGGGTCCCTGTACTAGGCCAGTCTCTGACCCCCACCCAAGTGCCCATGGTCAGCACAGGTTCCCAGGCCCATCCCTACAAGTCCCACCAGTTGGCAGGGGCCCGGGGAGCTGAGTGTCCAGGTGTGTGGGGAACACGCTTCCATGCGTGTTGTTGGAAGATTGGGGGGTCAGGATACGGTTCATCGGGAGGGCAAGCATGGCCTGGGCTTCCAGACCTTCCATGCACGGTGGTGGCCGTCCTGCTGCAAAGGCGGCTTCTAGTTCCACAGCTGGCACAGCGGCGGCGCTGGCATGTGACCCTGTGCCTGCCCCGGAGCAGGTGCCACCCACAGCCCACCTAGAGACAGCGCCCGAATCCAGCCTCTGTCTTTGGGGGGACATGGGGGCGCCCCAGTGCCAAGCACGGGAATCCCCAGAGGCTGGACCGAGGCTGCCGCCCGCCTCACCGTGAAGCACTGGTCCCTGCAGAGGGAGGACAGGTCACTTCTGTCCTCCTCCCTCCGGCTCCAGGGAAAGGCGGCCCCAAACCCGGTACCAACACTAAGGGGACCAGGGACAGGATACGGGCTTTCCTGACAGCCTCCGCGTCCCCCACTGGAGTCCTGTCCTCCAGGACAGGGGTGTCTGCTCCTGGCGTGCATGCGTGCAAGCACGTGTGCGATCTCACGTCCTGGGCAGCCTGTGTGCGCGTGTTCGCAGGTGTGTGCATCTCTGTTGGGGGAGGAGCACAGAGGAGGGTGATGAGGCGGACTGGCCTCGGGGCGGCCAGCTCTGAGCTGGGGAGGGGCGGGGCAGGGTGTGGGCAGGGGCTGGGAGCAGGCTCTGTGCTCCTCTGAGGCCCTTGCCGAACCCCCGGGGTGGCCCTCGAGAGAGCGGGCAGTAGCGGTGCCAGCCATCCCTCCCCAGCCTGCCTGCTAAGCCCGGAACCCGCGCCTGTCCTGGAATCTGACCCTGGTTCCAGGCTCCCGCAGGCCTGGCCGTGACCGAGCCCACAGTGCCCCCTGGTGCCCTACCACCCCCGTGCTCCAGCTCCGTGCTGGAGCTGGCAAAGCGGCTGCTTTGTGTCTCCGCGGTCAGGGAGGGGGTCGCGCTGCTGGACCCACGCAGGTGCCCAGACAGGTCCATAGGAAGACAGGGGCACATGGACCCGTTGCTACAGCGATAGCAAGTCAGCAGCTGAATCTTTGAGCAAATGAGTTCCTTTGTGGCCTGAGAGAATTCTGCTGGGTCTTTCTCACCTCCCTGACACCAGGGCCTGGAGACAGCCAAGCGCCCACCCGGGAGGACTGCCCAGAGGCTGCCTGTGACCTGTTGTGTGGGCCAGGATGTCAAAGGGCTGCACGCACTGTCACTCAAGTCCCCTCTCGCCTCCCGAACCGACCGGAGAAAGGCTGACACCTGGGTTGGCCAAGCACTGTCCCCGGCTGCCCCTGCCTAGCTTGCAGAAAGGGCTCGTGTCCCCCGCAACGGCACTGCCACGCCTCACTCCCTTCAGGGCCACTCCACCTGCTGCAGCCCCTGGAGAGCAGAGGGAAGACCACCTGGGCCGGACCGTGCGCAGCCCCTGGCCGCCCTGCCCACTTCCCGTCTGGCTCTGTGGGGGCGGGTGGAAGTGTGGGCTTTCCCGCCAGGAACAGTAACGGGATCACAGGACATCCTTCCTGGGCAGGGCTGGACCCTCGACACACCTCATGATGAGTCCCTTACCCAGGGTCCCAAAGATATCAGAGGAGGAGGGAGTAGACAGAGAAAGAGAAAGATGGGGTTAGAGACAGGGATGGAAGGAGGGAGACAGAGAGACAGACAGATGAGAGGAAGGCGAGAGGGAGAGTCAGGGTGGGGTGCAGAGGACTCAACGCCCACCACATCCTTTATCCCAGCCTCAGACGGCGCCGGCCCGGCGTATGCTCTGGTTTCCAACCCCACCCCGGCCACCCTCCTGTCCACCTCCACTACCCACGCCCACCTGCCCCCGGGGCTGAGCAGTGGCCTCTGTGGACCGGGGCCTCACAGCCCCCCTAACCAGCCTCCCCACATGCTCTCTGGGGTCCCTGCCCCAGGCTGCTGCCCCAGCACCATATTGGGTGACTTTCTGGCCATGTAGCCCCAGGAGATGACATTCTGCGGGTTCAGTGCTCTCCCCAGAGTCCCCACATACAGACCCAGGGAAAGAATGTCTCTACCCAAAGGGGCATCATGTGGCCATGGCTCCCACTCTGGACCAGACAAACCCAGGTGACGGCAGCCTGGAGCCCTGCGGTCCCTGGGATGGAGGAGACGAGCTAGGCACCAACAGCTGGCGGCCAGGACCATCCTCGGCACGATGGGGCAGGATGACAACTGGGGGCTTGTTTTACAGATAAACACCCTTTTTGCACCCATAATGCCAGCAAAGCGGTGAGGATACAAAATGTTACCTGACCCCAGAAATCCCTCCTTGTTTTCCCCCAGCAGCGCCCCACCTCCACCGTGAGTAACTTTTATCTTAAAGTCTCTCATCTATGATGTTTTATCTCATTGTATATACGTGGGTCACGCAGCACACACGTGGAGTCACGTTGCATACACATGGGGTCATACAGCACACATGTGGGTTCACACAGCACACACGTTGGGTCAATACAGCACACACATGTGGGTCACACACACAGCACACTTGTGGGGTCATAACAGCACGTGCTCCTTGGTGTCTGGCTTTTGCGTGGCCTTCAGCTAGTGGGACCTTCCTTCGAGCCACGTGATCATTGCTATTTGCTGCCACGCGAGCCTCTAGCTGTGTCTGGTGGTGGAGGCGTGTATGGATTTGTTGGTATAGGGTGTGGTCTTCTGAGTAACGCCCCCCCAGGATGTTCACGTTCTAAAACCTGAAGCCTGTGTGTTCCCTTAAGGGCAAAGAGATGTTGCAGGTAGGATTGGGTTGAGGCTCTCAAGATGGGGCGCCTGCCCAGGGCTATCTGAATAGTGTCCCCCAAACTCACATCCTTCCCCAAACCTCAGAAAGCACCTCATTTGGAAATAGCGTCCTTGCCGGTGTGCTTAGTGTAAGTGCGGTCACAGTGGCATAAGTGGGGCCCTGATCCAATGTGGCATGACTGGTCAGGAAGGGGGACGGGACACAGCCAGGAAGGCGACACGGAGACGGAGGCAACATTGGGTGATGCATCCACAAGCCCAGGGTCACCAGGAGCCGGAGACACTCCTGGACCAGAGCCTGCCTCACGGCCGCGGGTAGCCGACACCTGCTGGTTCCAACTTCTGGCCCCGAGAACGGCGAGAGGAGAAATTCCCATGTAAGCGCTACGGCTGCTGCAAGACATGCATGCAGGCCCAGGGCGTAGCCACGTGGTCCCCACGGGAGGGGAGCAGGCGGCCGTCTGACCCAGGCGGCCGGGCGCACGGTGGCGGAAGTGGAGTCTGCAAGCTGCTGCCGCGAAGACAGGAGGGGCCCCGCGCGCCTCCAGAACCTGGAACAGGCAGGGCGCGGTCTGCCCGGAGCCCCTGGGGGCGTGGCCTTGCCAACACCGCGACTGCAGCCCGAGACACCAACTCCAGACTCTGGGTGGGAACAGTCAGGGGAGGATCTGGGCCATCTGAAGCTACCACGCTGGGGCAGGCTGCCAGGGCAGCCCCCAAGGCACAGGGCACCCCCGACAGGTAGGTGCGGGCGCAGCCCTCGCTGACTCGGCGGCACAGGCCGCTGTCACCCTGCTTGTCACGGAGGGTCATGAAGGTGAGTGTTGTCTGTCTGGACGACCCCTCTTTCCAATCTCTGTTCAAGTCCTTTGCCCGTTTTTCCGACATCTAAAACCTCCTGGAGCACATGTCTAGTTTTTATACTTCTGTGAATATTCCCTCGAATTCGGCATTTTGGGAACCACCTCTTTTTAGGAACTAGCCATGGCGGGAACCCATTTTCTGTGCGTCAGGTCACGTGACCCTATAAAGAAAATGAAGTCCTTCAGGGGATTCCCACCGGGACTTCGGATTGAGTCACCTGTCACCTCTGACCTGGCCTGAAGGTCGGGCCATCTCAAAGCCCCGCCCCCTACCCCCAGGCCCACCGCAGCCTTTCCTTTTCCCGAACACACCGGCCTTGGCAGCCGGACCGACTTGCCCACTAGGAGCCCCGGGTGCAGGGCCGGGCCTCATGACACTTCTAGGGGCCCCCCAGATGCTTTCTTTTATAATAAGAAATAAAATAGGCGTGGTTAGGTCAAAGCAATGTTTTAATGTATAATATGAATGCGTCTGCCTTTACAGGCATAAAGCTTCAAGGTGCTTCTTGTGCGGGAAGGGACCCCTCAAGCCCTGATGCCCGTGCCGTGCGCCCCTCCCCCAGAGCGCTGCCCTCCCCCCCACGGGGCCCCCACTGGTTCTCACGTCTCAGCTTCAATGTCGTGCCCTGGGAGAGGACTTCTCCTTCCCCAGACCCAAATAAGGCTCTTGATTAAATTAACCCCGTTTCCACGACTGTGTAGGAGAGCGCTGCACAAGGGTGTTAATAGGGCCGGCCCTTGCGCTCCAAGCCCCAGGGTGGGGGCGGGGCCAGAGGCGGGCCGGAGGGGGCGGGGGGAGGGCTCCCCCGTGGTTTCCGGTGGCTGCCAACACGCTTGGTGTCCCGGCCATGGCCCCGTTTCACGCCGCCTCCGTTCTCTGTCTTCCTACTGTGTTCACCCCCGCCCCCCCTGCCCCCACCGTCCCCTCCGCGCACATCTGCCTCCGCTCGCACTTCTCACCCTGGGCCCCGGCTGTTAGCTCGCTGGGGCGGCCCGGGGGGACCGTGGGCCGGGGCCACAACCAGGAACTGGTGCTCCGCGGCTCCGGTGCCAGAAGTCCCGCGCGGAGGTGTCGGGGGTCGCGCGTCCTCGGGCGCCAGGGGAGGGTCGTTCTGCCTCTTCCGCCTGCGGGGGTGGCCGGTGGTCCTGCTGTGCGGCGGCAGCCGCCATCCGTCTGTCTTCCATCGTCACGTGGTGTCTTCACGTGGCCTTCTCGTAAGGGGCCAGTCCTGGTGGGTGAGGGTCCATCCCGCTCAGCTGTGGCCTCCTCTCGGCCGGTTTCACTCTCAGGTTCCCGGGGGCCCTTCTCAGCCCCGTCCAGCTTCCTGCACCCTCTGCCGTGGCCGCCTGTGCTGCTTCGCGCGGCACCTGCACAGCTGGGGGCTCGAGCCGGCTGGGGGCGGGCGTCACGTGCCTGAGTGGCCTCGGGCCCCATGGGAACTGGGCGCCGCGTCTGGGTGCCGAGAGAGCTGCCTGCCTGTGTTCGGTTTGGAGCCTGGCACAGCCGGGCCTCAGTCGGTCTTGTGTGGACAAATGAGTGAACCTGGAAACTGTCCCCCAGACAGCCCCCCCATGTGTGGCTGGAGCCCTGGGAAGACGCCTCCTTGCAGAGCCTCTGACTGGGGCGCTCAGTGCCTCTCCTGTGGCGTTTCAGCGAGTCCGCTCCTGTTTGCAAAGTATGGGATGGAGGTTGGTTCTTTCATTTACTAATTGCTGGTCCCGAGGACTCCCGCTTCCCACGGTGTCTGCGTAAGTGGTACATCACATCTGTTCACGTCCATGTTCTCAGGGCCGTGTACATGGGCTTAAATGGTTAAACATCTCAAACAAATATACTTGGCAAATGGAAATCAAACCTTATTTTCTTTTAATTTCGGAGTTGTCTGTGGAAAGCTGACTTGAAAGGCGTTGAAATTGGATAGGTAATTAATTCACATGCACCTACAAGAGAGGGGAGAATGCACAAAATATTTGTAACATTTTGTAAGCACTGAAATTAATGTAGTGTGAATTTGTCATTTCTACCCAAAGTTACAGATTTTCTATATTATAATTTAATCTTTCTAATGTAAAAAGAATAGGAATTTTGCCCTTTCTGGCCTCTCGGGAAGCAAGAACTAGTGTATCTAATTATCTGAACACATAAGAACATAAAGGAATAGCAAGGAGTGAAATTATAAATCAGCCGGGAGAACCCCACGTCTTCTGATTAAACTCTCTTTCTGGAGCCCTTAGCAATCATGTTGCCTCTATGTTCATAGTAATTGCATGTGTCAAAGCTGAGGCTTTGTGTAAATGGGACGAACGCGTTACAATTTTAATTCAGAGAGAGATAGCTGCCCGGGCTTGGGGCGGTGTGGGGAGCAGGGCGGCCGCCAAGGGGGCAAAGGCCCCGGGCGACGGGGTGACGGATGGTGCCGGGGTCTCATCAGGCCACGTTGCAACGGTGGAATTTCTGAAAAGGAGAAATGCAATTTACCAGCACAAAGCAACCACCTGCTCTCCCGCACCTCACCTAGCGGAGCCTGTCTCATTTGCTTCCTTGCTCCAGGGCGGTGAGTTTCCACAGCAGATATACTGTTGACCCTCAGGGCTGTGACGCAGGAAAATGAGATATTTTGACATACTTGCATCTCGGCAACAAAACAAAATCCTGTTTTTAACTTTTAAAATGCTCCCCAAAGCCAGAGGAGCGGCCACTGCTCTCTCTCTTTTTCCCCCTCCAGGAATCCCAGCTTTCTTGTTTTTCCCGGCACCTGAGTGATTGGTGCCTTTGAAGTCTTTTTACTGATGGGCCCGTGGCTTCCAAGAAGGAGAGGCTGGTTTGTCATCCAAGGGAAAGTCCGGCAAGAAACTCTCTCTGCAAGGGATTCGTAGCGAAGGCGCCGCTGTCACCGCGGCAGACTTGGTGACGCCGCGGTGAGGAGGTACAGGGCTGGCGTGGCCACCCTTACGTCCCATGGGCTCCGGGTGTGCCTTCCGCACTCGGGCAGAGGGGAGCCCCGCCATCCAGGCTCCCTCCCGCATGGACGGCTCAGAGCTGGGCCCGCCCCTGCCTCTCCCAGTCCTGGCTTTCTGGCTGGCCTCTCTTTGGCCAGCACGAGGCCAGCGTTAAAGAGATCCTCCAGCTGAGACAAAGGTGGCAGAGGGTGGGACAGGGTGTGGAGGGCTTTGGACTGCGCTGTCTTAGCTCAGAGCAGACACCATGGACACGAGGCGACCGACACAGCAGACATTGGTTTCCCCCAGTCTGGAGGCTGGACCTCTGAGGTCAGGGTGCTGGTGTACTTGGCTCCTGGTGAGGTTTCTTCAGCCGCCGCCTTCTCGCCGTACCTGTGCCCGGCAGAGTGAGTTCCGGTGTCTTCTCTTATAAGGGCACCAATCCCAACAGATCAGAGTCCATCCTTATGTCCTCATTTAACCTGAATTGCCTCCTGTCTCCAGTACAGTCCCGTTGGGGGTTGGGGCTGTACCGTGAATTTGGGGGGGACGCAATTCAGTTCATAGCAGCGTTTGCACAATTGTGTGCATGTAGCAGGTGTACCCACTGCCGGGGAGGCCTCAGTATTGTGCCTGGTTGTCCCCACGCCCACTGGGGCTGGGGGTTTGCCCATCGAGCTCTCTTCTTCTCCCTGGCAAGCGGGTCCCGGAGGGGCTATCGGGCTGCTTTTGCCCCAGCGATACAGGGCGACGTGTCCCGTGGAGACGGGTCCTGCCATCCACCCCATGGACACCATGAGAACACGCGTCCAGGCCACTGGGTAGCGGCCACGTTGGACCAGCGCCTCCAGTGAGGGAAGGTAGTTAGGAAATCATGAGCAAGGCCGGTCCTGCTTTCGGAACGCTCTACCGAGCACGTCCCTCGCCCGCTCACACGGACTCTCCACGTCTGAGGGTCGTTGGTGGCGGGGATGCGAGCAGAACAGGTGGATGCTTCCTCAGCTGGGGAAGCAGCAGCTGAGGTTACCTGGGACTCCTGGGCTGGGCAGGTGCCCCACCCAGAGTCTTGGCCACACTGTCCTCGGACTTGGGGGGTGGAGATGCGGAGCTGTTTCCTGCACCAGCGTCGAGATCTGGTTGACGGCATGTGTGTGTGCATGTGTGTGCGTGTGCTCACGTGTACCATCACACGTATCACGGAATAGGGTGGAAACATTGCTATTATCATCATTGTTTTCTGCAACTACAGGCTCTATTTCATGTTGACGTCTATTGGCTTCCTTTCCTTTTCTGTTGAAGTGTAGCTGAGTTACAATGTTTCAGGTGTACAGCAGAGTGATCCAGTTATACCCGTACACGTATATCTGCTCTGTTTCAGATTCTTTTCCCTCAGATTATTACAAAATATCGAGTAGAGTTGCCGTGCTGCAGAGCGCGTCCTCGTTGGTTATCTGTCGTATAGGCAGTACTGTGTGTATTGTTAATCCCAATCTCCTAATGCTGTCGCTTTAATCAACAACAGGAGTGGAGACGCCATGTGGATAGCAGGGGCTCGAATGCTGAACTGGAGCAGGTCTTGCATCTCCTCCCTGAGGGGAGGGTCCCGGCCGGCGAAGCTGCTTCTGCTGAATGGAGCCGCCCCGCCTGCGCCCCGGGCCCGGCCTCCGTCCTGGTGCCGCTTTGATCTGAGCGCCCGGCCGCCACAGCACAAAGGTCGGTGGCACTACTGCAGCCACGAAGGCTGCCACGAAGGCTGCCACGGATCCCACCCGGCCCCTCCCTGGTGAGCCTGGCTGCCACGGATCCCACCCGGCCCCTCCCTGGTGAGCCTGGCTGCCACGGATCCCCCCGGCCCCTCCCTGGTGAGCTTGGCTGCCACGGATCCCCCCCGGCCCCTCCCTGGTGAGCTTGGCTGCCACGGATCCCACCCGGCCCCTCCCTGGTGAGCTTGGCTGCCACGGATCCCACCCGGCCCCTCCCTGGCGAGCCTGGCGACCTTGGCGTGCCCTCAGCAGCCCCCTCCCCTTTCCTGGCTGCACGTTCACCTGCTGCTGACCATCCGGGTCCTCTCCTTGGCCGTGACAGTGACAGCTCGTGTCCACCAAGCATTCCCAGTGCCCGGCCCTGTGTCCTCTGCCCCAGCAGGATGCCTTTGAAGGAGGAGAAGCGCGGGCACTTCTGGGTGCTCAGCCCTTCCTGGGCTGGGACAGACCCTGTGCTCAGCTCAGTTGACGGGCTGAGTGAGCAGTGACCACCTTCGGGGTTGGTCCTGTCAGTCTCACTGGGCAAAGCACGCGGGGGCCTTGGGCCGCATCTGCCACTCAGGGTCACGTACACGGTGAACCCATTTCCCCGCTGCCTTTTAAATGTAATAGCTGACATCCACCGCCTGCTGCATCCTCTCAGTGACGCCAGGGCCGGGCAGGGGGCGCGCTGGGACCCTCGAGGGACGCGTGTGGCGCTCGCTGCCCTGGGAGGAGCGTGGTGGCCGTGGTGGCCCCCTGCTGGGAAGATGCACCCATCTGGCAGCAGGAGCTGCGTGTGATTCAGGACTGGAACGGTTGACGGGTGTGGCCGCAATCCGATTCCTCTCTCACTCTTTGATTTATGAAGTTCGAGACCGCCGTCGAGGCCGGACCACTGTGACGTCAGAGCATTGATTTAAAAGCCACTTGGCCGACTGAGAGTTTGTGTCAGTGAAACATAAATCACAGTCTAATTTCTAGATCATTCGACTCTCCTCTCTATTGGCAATTTTATTTTCATTGTAAAGTCTGATTTTATTTATTTATGTGTAAGAAGGAGAAATTGAGGTTGAATGGATATATATCCCCGGTCCTGGGTTCTTGGGAATCTGCCCTAAAGGTGCCAGTGATTTATTTCAGCACGGCTACCCCACTTCACAAGCGGCTGGAATTTCTCTTGGCTTCCTGGGCACCCACCGTTGGGTTTTCTTTGGCGAACTTGAAATTAGGCGTCTCAGCCGAAGACAGTGTTTTCCCCATTGTAGGATCCTTCAACTTAGTAGACACTAAAACTGCAGCACAGGGAGGGAGCTGACACCCAGGCCCTGCTCACTGCGCATCAGTTTTGCTCTAAGTGCTTGAGTATCTCCAGCATTTCACACTGCAGAGACAGCAAGTCTGTCTTCGAATTTCTAGAATTCTTCAGAATGTATGGAGATGGGCGGATGGGTATAGCGTATTGAAAGCAAACGTCTGAACACAACAGGCCTGGGTTTTCAAATCTTCATTCCTCAGTTTACCAGTTGCCTTTGAGGAGACCACAGTGCCGGGAGCCGTATAGGAAGTGCCTTTGAGTCTCAGCACGGACGAGACCCATAGTGCCAAGCAAAGCTGGTACTGCCAGGTACAATGAGACCCATAGTGCCAAGCAAAGCTGGTGCTGTCAGGTGTAAATATGGAAAAGCAAAGTTCTCGTTTGCAAAGCTTCCTGAACACAGGGTTTTTTACATTCCCCCTACCCTGTTGTTCCATGAAGAGCAGCTCCCTTTTTTACCGTGGCTAGGGGGCATATCTTTATATCATGCCCCATACATGGAGTTGCTTTGAGCCAAGAGCCTGGTATCCCTGGGCAGAGAAAGCCCTTCCTCCCTGGGACTTCCTGCTGATGAAAGTTCTTCCTTCCTCTGTCCTGCAACGGCCCCTCTTGCCCTTTTGCCAAGAGGCGCTCTCTTCTCACAATCTCCTTGCCCAGGGCTGGTGCCTGGGCTTTCCTGCCCACACTGAGGTTGAGGCCTCCTGGTGGCTGGTGCCGTGTAATTGGTCTCTCTTGCCCAGTGCTGTAAGCTGGGCCCTCTCTGGAGGAGAAACCTGGGTTCCCGAAGACATGTGATCAGAGCCGGGGCCCCGCCAGTTGGCGAGGGAATCCCAGGGCAGGTGCTGGGCGTGGAGGCCACGGGGGCATAGGCTACCAAGGTGACAGAGAACTGACCTTCTCTGGGGGCGCTGCACCTCGCTCACTCGCACACCTCACATCTCCCTGCTTGGCCCCGGAGGATGGCTGGTTAGCCAGAGACGGGTAAGATTCCTCAGGGAAGGAACAACCTAAGACAGGCACAGTCGCAGAGGGGCCATCAGGAGAGAACTTGGGGGCCAACAGAGGTGGGGCATAGACCCTCACCCCCCCAACTTTGCAGGAGCCTGAACCCTCACCCCTTTTGAGAGAGGTCTCTTGTCCCCATGGCTGCTTCGCTTCCCACGCCCAGCTCAGATGGGAACCCAGGTAGCAGACCAGAGACCTGGCCAATGGCAACTGCTCTTCCACCGCAGCAGGGCTTTGTTTCCCATTTCCTCCGTGAACCACAGCTTTTCTCTGTGTGGAAGCAAAGCTTTCCTCTGTGTGGCTCCCCTTGTCTTCCCCTGCCTTTGCCTAAGGTGATTTTTATAGGATTGCTATTGGTGTTGGGAAAAATGTATAGTTTTTATGCAGGGGTTTAAGAAAAACCCCAAGTTAGGGTAAAAATCAAGAGGAGAATTGTAACTACTTTGGCTCCTTTAATGATTATATTTGTTGGGGAAATACAATGGTGGGAATATTTCTGCAGTAGCTTTTTGATTTTAAAAGAAAAATTGTAAGAGTCATGGCCTCCCAGTGAAGTTATAAACATGTTGGAAAATACCTGGGTATGGTGGCGAGTTTTTATGCAACAGTGAGTTTAATCAATGAGTTTATGGTACAATGCCCGCTCCCATAGTTTTTTAGAAGCATAAAAATAATGTGTATTGTTTTGATTATTATGGTAGGGTTGGGAAATTTGTAGATGAAATGTTATTTGAATATTGTTAATCACTAATAGAATTATATGTTTAAGTTTATGGCTTGATCAAGCAGAATGTGCAAGTACAAGAACACTTTAATCTCCTGAGAAGAACAAACAGAGTTCCTGACCTAGATGTGACCAACATGTGACTAACCACAGGAGAAGAAAGAGACTCTGGGCGATGGGAAAATTACCTAACCTGTTTTAATCAATCTGCTGATGTAAATTACCTTTGTTTTGTGGCCTATGTGGGGGAGTTTTTGGCGTGGGTATGAGAATGTTAAATTTGAAAATGAGATCACTTTATAGTATAAAAGCTTTTGGAATCTTGAAAATAAATTTGTCAGATCCTTGCATCCAAGAAGAGGTGTCTTGAGTTCTGTCCACGCCGACTCCGTCTTCCCCTTTGGGTGAATCCTGTTCAGCTGGGGCTGGTCCTCGGCACCACAGTTTCTATGAGGTTCTGTTTCCACACTTGTAATAGTAGGAACGTAGCTTTTAGCATTGCCACGAGGATTGGGAATGGTTGACATAGATATCTGTGCACAGTTGTGTCTAAATTAAAGAGAAGCAGTGGTTACTGGGAGAGTATATGGAACTTCTAAAAATTTACTAAATATAGTTGTAAAAACCTCGGAGGTTGGGATCCCGTCGCATAAATTATTCAGGAAATCAAGCCGCGCATCTCCAATCCTGGCAGTGGCTCTGGAAGGAAGGGAAGGGAGGTTACTGCTGCAGGAACTTTAGGAACTGTCCAGGAGGCCTGCTTGTGGACACGGCAGCGTTTCTACGGGGGAGGCCCGGGCGGTGCTGCTTCTGTTTGGAAAGCAGACTGAAGGGCCTTTGGTTATGGAAGACGGGGAGTGTGGGGTGCAGCCGTAAACAGGGAGATGGAGACCGAGGGCGCACCTCTGAGGGGTGGCCTCAAGGGGGTCTTCGGTGCCCTTGATCCCCAGCGCCAGAGAGGCGGGGGCCGAGGGGCCGGACTTTTGCAAGGGAGGGCGGGGTGCTTCTCTAAAGGGTACATCTTCCTCCTGCTGGGGAGGATCCTGCCAACCCTTCCTGGTCCTGGGCTGTGGCTCCCGGCACAGAAAGTCATTCCACACCTCAGGGAGGGCCTGCTACACAAGTTAGAAGGACACAGGAGGACAGAGGTGGCTGCTGCCTGCTGGAGCTAGTGACGTGGCCAGGGTGACCGGATGTGTGCTAGGATGGGGCCCCGGTGGGACGGCGGGGTGCTGGCCAGGAGAAGGCAGCACCTGCTGTGTCCTCTGAAGACCTGGCTGCTTTATTTTTTCTTGAAAGGAAAAGCTGGCTCTGGGGGACTGGAGCTGATGGAGGTGTTCCTCGTCGCCTATGTCCAGTGGGCAGAAACGCACAGAAAGCTACAGACCCTGCAGACACTGAAAACAGGTTGTGCCTCTATTTGAACAACTTTATGACAATAAATTCAACAGCTGAGGTGAAACAGACAAATTCCCTGAAAGACACAAACCACTAAAGCTTACTCAGAAGAAAACAGAGAACCCAGGTAGTCTTACATATAAAAAATGATTGCATCTGCCGTTAAACATCTTCCCCAAATTAAAATTCCACACAGGCTCAGATGGCTTCCCTGCTGAATTCAGCCAAACGTTTAAGGAGGAATCAGTACCAATTCTTTCTACACAAACAGAACAGGAAAGAATGCTTCCCAACTCAGCGTATGAAGCCAGCATTACTTTGATACCCAAACCAAAGACAGTATATGTAAAAAACTAACGGCAATATTCCTCGTGAACATAGGTGAAAAAATTGTTGACAAATTTAAGAAAATTGAATCCAATAATATTTTAAAAGAACAGTACATCACAAGAAGCAAAATTTTAAAAACACTTGAAAAAAGTCCAGTATACAGTCCTGGTAAACGGTTTCGGCAAACTAGGAAAGGAAGGGACCGTCTTCAGCCTTTAAACAGCATCAGTGAGAAACCTACAAGGAACATCACACTTAACGGTGAAAGACAGAACGCGTCCCACAGGGTCAGGAAGGAGGCAGGAATGAAGGACCGCCTCCACCCCGCTGTTCGACATTGTCCTGAAGGCTGTAGCCCAAACAGTAGGGGGAGAGAAAAACAACAGGCGGATCAGAAAGTAAGAAATGAAACTGTCTTCCCAGATGACATCATTGTCTACGCAGAAGACCCCAGGGGAGCTACAAAAAGAGCGGCGGAACTAACTAGTCAGCGTAACGTCCATGGGATGCAAGGTCAACATACAAAGCCACCTTCGTGTAGATTGAATCGCGAAAAAGTCAGAAATTAAACCGAACAAGTCTTGCCGCAAGTAGGACCCCGGCAGTGGGTCCTCCTGTAGCCTGTGGTCAGGAATGCTCTCCATTCTCAGGAAGGTGGTTAAAGGAACACGCAGGGCGTGGATGCTTGCGGCCCAAGGGCAGCCCTCGGGCCCTCACCCTCCAGCTCTCCATCATCCTGTACTTAACACCTTAGCTCAAGCAGCGGGAGTGGGGGAGGGGGCTCAGCAGGGGGAGGAGGGGGTCACTTCTGATCCGGGGGCTTCATCGTGAAGCTTGGGGAGGGCCTAACTGAGGAGGGGTCCGCAAGTGGGGTCCTCCCGGACCCTCCTCTGCAGGCGTGGGGATCCCGCTGGTGTCGACCTCTGTGTGAATGGCTCCAGTCACTCAATACCCCGCCTGTCTCCTCACCCAGAGAAGAGGGGGGTGGGTTCACTCTTACGGGGAAGTGCACTGGGTCCAGCAGAACGTGGGAGCCACGTCCACGGCCCCTTGTACTGATCGGCGGGGTCTTGGCGTGGGAAGCTGAGCGGTCCAGATGCCCCGTGGGAAGGGACGTGTCCAGAGCTGTGAGTGTCGCTGGTGAGCTCAGGGGGCACAGAGACCTGATCTTCTCGCTGGGCTTTGGTCGAGGGCTTCTGTATGCTGTGCTGGTGGGAGGAGAATGGGGCGCAAGGATCTGCGCACAGGGTCAGGCTCAGAAAGGCCTGTCGTCAGCTGGCCAGCAGCGGACAGCACGGGCTGGAGGCTGGCTGGCTGTGTTCCAGGAGGGCCAGGAGGCGGGTCTGCTCTCATGCCCTGACTTCTCCCTTCCTCTCGGGCAGGTTGAAGGCAAGGATGTCTGCCTGTGGGCTTGCCCTCGAGGTCCAAGGATGAGGTGCGAGGAGCGGCTGGTGGGCGTGGGGACCTCGCTAGGCGGGACTCTCGCCCGGCGCTTCTGTGCCCGGCTCTCAGGATGGTGCAGACGCCCTGCTGGCAGCCCTCCCCTCCTGCCAGCTCTCTTTCTTTATGTTGCTGGTCTTCCGCTCCCCTTCAAGGTGACTGACCGCTGGGCTCAGGGCCACAAGGTTTCACTAGGACCCTTGCTGACCCCACCCTTAATTCTTCATTTTATCTCTGCGCTGAATACCCCGTGAATGCAGTTTCTTCCCCTGGGCATTCGGCAGGCCCCTGGGAGGTGCTGAACAGGGCTCAGGCCTCCCCCGTCTGTCCTGTGTCCTCTCCTCTCCCTCCCGACCCCTCCTCCACGCCACCCCACCTCTCTTCGCTCCCAGACCGGAAGCTGGTGCTGTCCCAGGTGACCCCCTCTCCTCCTGCCCAGCCACGGCTCTCTCCAGGCACCGGTGGCCGCCAGGGCTTCTAAAGCGTGTCCACTCCAAGGGGTTGTCCCTGGACGCCGGCATTTGCTGAGATCCTGGCGCAGGCGTCCCTCAGGTGCTGAGGAAGTCCCGTCACGTGCGGTCACTGTCTCACGCCAGCTGTTGTGGTTTCCCTTGCCTTGAGGGGGACTTTTCTGGACTGCACGGTGGAGGTGTGGAGAGCTCTGGTTTCCAGGGGACTCTCTTCTCCTTCCCTGTCCTGGTGCCTCTCCCCTCCGCACCCCGTCTCAGCTTCTTCCCTGGTGGGGGCAGAGGCCTCCCGTAGAGGTGTCGGCTGGGCCATGTCCCCTTTGGAGTCTCTAACAGAGAGTGTGTTCCTTGCCTCTTCCAGCTTCCGGCAGTGGCTGGCACTCCTCGGCTTATGGCCACGGCACCGTAGTCTTCAGGGCCAGCGCCTTCAAGTCCCAATCCATCCTGTCTCCATGTCACCTTCTCTGTGTGTCTGCCTCCCTCTCCTAAGGACCCCTGTGATGGCATTTAGGCCCCATCCGGACAATCCGGGAGGATCCCTTCAAGGTCCTTGGTATGGACTGGAGGTCTGTGTCCCTCCCCAGTTCACATGTTGAAGCCCTAACCCCTGATGGGATGGTGTTGGGGGTGGGGTCTTTGGGAGGTGATTAGGGTGAGATGAGGTCATGAGGGTGGGGACCTTGTGATGGGATTGGTGCCCTTCTAAGAGGAGAGGAGATCAGCGTTTTCGCCGTGTCTTGTGAGGACTCCACATATCACCGTGGACAACCTCCTTTACTTAGAGATGACCGACTGTAGCTATAACCACATCCACAAAATACTTTCACAAAAACACCTACATTGACGGAACCACTGTGAGATATGATTGACACACACAAAACCAACACAGCTTATGTTCAAAACGTAGGGCTTTCCTTACCTTGTGCCCCGACGTTGTGATGCTGGTAATATTCAAGAAAACTAGTTCCCCTCATTACACTTTTTACAGGCACTTTTTCAAAAGTTTTTGGGAAGGTAGGTACATAGACAAGGCAGGGAAGAGAACTCAGAGAGGAGACACAGGGCAGATCAGGGCTGCTGAGGCCTCCGTTCCCACCTGTGACTGGGGCTTGTGGGCACACGATCGCCACGCCTGGCTTTGGGGCTGTCCTGCTCTGTTTGCCCCTGGACCCCGGGGCGGGAGGGCCACACTCTTCCAGCCTGCTGTTTCCAGCCTCCCCGGGATGTTTTCACCCTCCCTCCTTGGCACGCGTATCTCCCGAATCTGGCTTTCTAGCTCTGCCGTGTGTCTGCAGTACAGCCCAGACAGCAGGGGGGCAACTCTTTTGTTGTCACAAGATTTTGAGGGAGGAGAACATGGCACCGTAAGGGGAGTGCCTGCCCTGAGCCCAGGGGACAGGTGCCCTGCCCGCGCCGCCCTGTGACTGCATCCCTGGGGCTCTGAGGATTCACGCTTCTCCCTGGTCCCCAGAACCCGCCCCTTCCCGCGCTGCCATTGTGGGGCTATCCCGGGAGGGGTGTCTTCTCTGCGGTTGTCTTGGGTCTCCCCTCGGCGCACCCCAAGTTTTAGCTGCCCCTTGCTGATGTTGCACAGAGCGCGCCCCAGGCCCCGCTGGGAAGCGGCATCCACAGCGGGGGAGACAGCGATGGCTCCAGCCCCGCGGTGCGCGCAGGTCCAGAGCCCTGACCGGGAACCCGATGCGCCACGGGGAGTACATGGAAATGGAGAGGCTGAGAGAGGCGGGCGGGGCAGAGAGGGACCCCCACCCTAGTTCAGACTTGTCAGCCTTTCCCAGTTCAGCCAGTGCTGAAATTTCAGCTGATTCCCTCCCGTCCTCTCCAAGGAACGCACGGCCTTCGGGAGGGCTCCGGTGAGTGGACGTGGGTCGGCTTTGCCCCCGCACCCTCAGTGACCGGGAACAGCCGTCTGAGACAGTGCTCCAGGTCACTGGACTCATACCTTGGCAGGTAGGAACGCTCAGGTTTCCAGGCCAAACAAAGGTCATGAGACAGCAGTTTTTACAGAGGCCAAGGTGCCGGTGGGGACGCAGGTGTCCTCCATGCCCAAGGGCACAGAGGCGGATGGCCGGGGCTGCTCCCAGACTGAAGACTTGGGATGCCAGCATTCTGGGCAGCGGGTGTCAGCAGAGGGGCTGCAGGGGGACCCTGGGCTGGGGCTTTGGGAAGCCACCTGCTCCTCTAGTACATTGGGTTACAGCCCCTGCATCTTGCTACGATGCCGCCCTTGAGCTGAGCTAATGACACTGTATCACATTGCACCACGTCGTGCCACACGGTTACGTTTCTGTTGCGTCGTGTCACACTATCTTACTCTATTGATAGGATTGAATCCAGGATTAGACTGAGATGAGGGCTAAAATCCCTTCAAAGTAAGATCCCAAGGTTCGATGAGTTTCCTGCTTTCATGACTGAGATCTTGAAATTCCACTTCATTCTGAACTGCAGGGCCTGTGTTTTATTTCTCTGAGGAAAGTAGATGTAAAAGGACTCACTGCTGAGACATCTGGCTACACGCAGCACGGCCGTGTCGCCACTGAGCTCCCCTGGCGCTACCTGCCCCAGACACGACTGTTAGCAAGGTGCCCGCGGCCCTCCCTCCGCACGGCTGTTGATCACAGAGCAGAGAGTAGGACTCCCGCCTAGAAGCTTATAACAGGCGTTCGCTAGAGTCTTGTCGTGCTGCGCGGTGGCGTTATTTCTAACGCTTTCTCAATCCACAGGAAGGTGGGCCTTTACTGAGCCCTTCCTGTGTCAGCTTGTTTGCTCCCCAGCCTCACGTCCAATGGAGCAGTTGCCCCAGTCGTACGGGGAGAGGCTGAGAAGGTGCCTAGTCGGCCGCGGGTGGTGGCAGAGGGGGATTCCTGAGTTTGGCCGTGTGACTGCAGACTGTGGCCCTCCCTGCTGCCGCCTTGCCATGACTCCACGGCAGTGATTACCCCAGATGTCCCCTTCTGGAGTACGAGGGCCTCAAAGCCACAGACTGCTTCTTCCTGTACCCTGGGTCTCAGGGGACAGCTGTGGCCAAGCTCGGGGTGGACATACAGTCCTGCCTCTGAGTTCAGGGGCTGCCCCCTCCTTTCTTCCCAGGACTGACTGAGAGCTCAAGGTCAGAGCCGGGAGGAGAGACCCCTTCGTTCACTCAGTGGTCGGTCACTGTGCTGGAGCCAGCGAGCGGGTGGGGATGGGGGTCCTGCTGGCCGGATGGAGAAGGTAAGCCGTGTCCACGACCCGCACAGCGCCGGTGAGCAGTGCCCCCAGGGCACCGGGCTGACGTGTTCAGGGAGGGAGCCCCAGCTCCGACCCAGGGCTGGATGGCCAAGGACCCCCCACCCCAGAGCAGAGCCTGGGAGGCTGGGGCCAGGGAGGTGTCAGCTTGGAAGGAAGGGAGGGAGGGAGGGAAGAAAGGAAGCAGAGAGAAGGGATTGCGAACGGCAGGATAAGCAAGGTCCTGGAAGACAGTGGAGACGGCAGAGCCGAGTCTGCTCAGTGCAAAGCGGACCTCGTCCAGAAAGGAGATTGACAGGTGGGCTGCGGGGGTGGGGCCACGGGAGACACCTCACCTGCGGCCCGGAGGCAGGGGCGGCATGTGAAGCGGGAGGGGAGGGCCCTCTAGAACCTGCGGCGGAGGCACAGATGACCTCGCCGGGCGGGTGGGCTGTGTGTGACAGGAGCGGACAGCTGCGCACGGGGTGCAGGTGGCCTTGGGGGTGAGGGTCTGCAGACCCGGGCTGCGTGAATCGGGGAAGAATGATTAGGTCTTTGAAAAACAGAAAGCACGGGGAGCTAGACCTACGGAGACTTGGGAAGCCCCCGTTGCGGGATCCGTGGGGACCCCTCGGCACCGGCACTCCCACAGAACCCTCCTTCCCGCCTGTCCGCTCTCTCTGCCCCACGGGCCCCCTCCGTCCTTACCCAAGGCCCCAGGGATGAGGCCCAGCAGTGCAGCCAGCGCACTTGGGTACTGGACGCCAGGACTGGACGCTGGCAAGAGACGCTCGCCCTGGCCTCTTCCTGGGAAGATGCTCCAGCCATGTCCTGAGGTCCCTGGACTGGTGTCGGCTTCAGGCCTGCTGGAGCATGACGCACACGTGTCCTCACGCCTTCGGGGGACAGCCTCTCTGGGTAGAAAGGGTCCCTGTTCTTGCCCAACACCGTGCTGGGGGTGTGGGGTGTGGGGTGTAGGGAGGGGTGCCCGGGGGTCCCTGTGCGAGGGGCATTCTGGGACTTCAGTCCTAAAACTCGGAAGTCCTGGGCAGACAGGGCTCAGGTGGAGGGAGGGGCACCTCATCAGCACCGCGGGCCGTGGCGACTGGGAGACTCAGGCTCCTCGGATGCCCCGAGGAGGGGCACAGGCTACTCTCCATTTGGCAGCCCCAGAGCACGGCGTGTGTGGCGTCAGCATGGGCGCCCCGCAGCCCCACTGAGGAGGGAGAGCCCCTGGGGAGGTGTGCCCAGGGCCAGGGGCTGACCAGCATGCTGTGCCCGGAGCCAGAGGTCTCCTTCTAAGGGAACCGTTTATAAGGGGCGGGGAGCAGAGGGGCTGCACCCAGCCGGGCTGACCGCCCCCCCGCCCAAAGCCAGGCCTGCCCTGGACCCTTCCCTTCTCCGCGCACCTGTGACTTCCTTTAAGATGTTAGGGTTAGGCGACCCGCGTGGCCCCGGCTCCGCCCGCGGCCCGCCCCGTCCCTTCCCCCTCGGCTGACTCTCCCCCCGCCCCCCCCCCCCCCCCGCCGCCGCCCCCCCCACACCGCCCCGTGCGTTCTCTGCACCCGCCCAGCGGTGGCGCTGTTGCCCTTGGAACCGGGGACCCCCTGCCTTCCGACTTGGGGGTCTCGTTCCAGCAGGGACGGGAGCCCGGGGCGCACGGGAGGGTGGGGACCGGCGAGGCCGGCGTCACAGGGGGAGTGGGCTTTGGGGACCGGAGCGGCCCCAGCAGGAGCGGGGGCCGGCGGACCTGCGGACCCTCCCCACCGCTTGCCGCGCAGAGCAGAGGCCTCCCGGGCTCCCTCGGGGGCGGGGGGGGGGCGGGCGGCAAGGTGGGGCAGCCCGTCGCCTCCTCTCCCCTCCCCTCCTCCGCTGTGCGGTGGTCTCGATGGTCCAGCGGGGCAGCTCCGGGTCCTGGTCCCTCAGTCCCGGCGCTTGCAGGCTGGCAGGGCCTTCCCAGCTGTGTCCCCTCCGGACGCCCAGATCTCGGGTGACGGCCGCGTCTATGACCCGCTCCTGAATTGGGGCCCTGCAGGCTGTCCTCGTGGAGCCGGCGGGCGGCGTGGGGACTGTCCCGCTGCCGGACACGTGCGAGGTCGCAGTAGCGGAGGGAGGGACGGCAGGTGGGCCGGTCCTGGTCCAGCCGGAAGGGAGGGGCCGAGCGGGGAGCCCCGGGCAGCACGTGGCCCTCAGCACCGGGTCTGCGGAAGCCAACAGCCAAGCGGGCTGCTTTCAACGTGATATCTGCGGTCTTTTAAAAAGTAATTTCAGGAAATGTTTTTTTTTGGCTGCCCCGCCAGCACGCGGGATCTTAGTTCCCCGACTAGGGATGGAACTCGCGTGCCCTGCAGTGGAAGCGCCAGTCTTAACCACTGGGCCACCAGGGAAGCCCCTCGGAAGTCTTTCTTCTGCTCTTGTTAGTATTTATTCTGCTCTTTCCATTTGGCTCCCCCTCCCCAGCTCTATTGAGATATAATTCACGTATAACATTAAGTTTAAGGTGTACGATGGGATGATTTGAGGCTTGTGTGTGTTGTGTAATGATTACCACAATGGGTTAACACACCCACCACCTCGCGCAGTCTGTGTGGAGGGGGGAGCTTTTAAAATCTCCCCTCTTAGTAACTGTCAGATGCAGGGTAGGGTGTTGTTACTATGGTCACTGTGCTGTAGTTTTCTCCCTGGACCCGTTCATCTGATAACTGGACCCCTCCCCCCGCCCCCCCGGTTTTCCACCCCTGCCGCCCACATGCTGGGTTTCGCTTGCCTATCGCCCATATTCGTCATGTTCTTGTGGATTCTTTCGATCTCTTTCTTCATGCTTTTGTATTATTAAGATGTTCTCATTTGCTTAAGCCGTTATCTGTTTTGCTTATTCATCCTTGTGTTTCTTCTTTATTGTTTTGTTCTACCCTAGTCCTCATTTCTGAAGGGAGGTTTTCCTCTTATTTCTAATTATCTCTTAGGTACTAGGTACTCATTTCTGAGCTGCTCTAATTTTGAATGATCTTGTCCTCGAAGTTTATATTGTTCATCGTTGCAGTCAGCTTGCTTTGAAGTCCGTAGGGTACGATTTTGATGTGCTCTTGTGCACATCTTTCTGCATGCTTTCGTTACCTGCAGGGATACTGTTCTGCTCTTTATTCTTCATATAATGACTTGGCATAGGGTTCGATTTTGTGTGTGTGTGTGTGTGTGTGTGTGTGTGTGTGTGTGATGCGTGGGCCTCTCACTGTTGTGGCCTCTCCCGTTGCGGAGCACAGGCTCCGGACGCGCAGGCTCAGCGGCCATGGCTCACGGGCCCAGCCGCTCCCCAGCATGTGGGATCTTCCCGGACCGGGGCACGAACCCGTGTCCCCTGCATCGGCAGGCGGACTCCCAACCACTGCGCCACCAGGGAAGCCCAGGGTTAGATTTTGATCCTCTTCTGTTGCTCATTTCTTATGTGGAACTGATTTTCCTAAACTTTTAGAAGGAGGCCTGTTCAGTACAGCGTTTCTAGCTTCACAGGGGTCCTTCTCTTGTTTTCTTATGGATAAAACAAACAAACAGACACGTGGCGGCCTAAGATTTTCTGAGTGTTCCCCAGCCCTTCAACTTTTCCTCTGACCTTATTTTTCCTCTGTCTCTATTGTCCTGAACATGGGGCCTCAGTGTGGCCCTGCTCTGGAAGGGAGCTCTAGGGGGGCTGGTTCCCACTTTGTTTTCTTAAACTGTGTAAGCAAGAGTCGATGCTGTCTAAAATGCACTGCTTATTCCTGTAGTGTTCTTTTCCAGACACGTGTTTTGATTCTCCGTCCTGAGCCCTGTGTTAGGCTTGGAGCACTTTGTCACTGTTGGGGCTCCGGCCAGCCCCCGGCACACTCACTGATTTCCTCATCTCTGCCTTTGGGAGACGGTACTGGTGGCGTGTCTTTCCACGCCTTCCCTGTTGAGAAGGACGGTCAGAATTCTCCTTTGCTACCTGAACTCGGGCTGGGGGTCTTCATTCACAGTCGTCTGTGTGTATCCAGCAGGTCAGGAAGAGTCGGCAGGGGGTCAGCAGGTGAGCCTCACCTCCCCGGTCCTCCACTGTGCAGTGCAGAGGCCAGCTCTCCTTGGCCGGCGAGAGAGAGCAATGGACCTGTTTCCAGCTTCCTTTCTGGAGCTGCCCTCCCCCACTGCATTGGGACCCCTCTTCCCTGCCACGTCCTCTTTACGCCTGGCCCCCTCTGGTCAGCTGCTTCCCGTCTGCTGACCTGGAGCGTCGAGACCCCTTGCCTGTCCTTGGGTCATCCTTCCAAATGGGTTTTTAAGAAGGATTGTCCTCGACAATTCACAAGGATGTGTCCTCGACACTGTAACTTCCTTGAATCCGGATCGACACACTAAGCAAATTCCCGGGCACCGTTTCCTGCTTATTTACCTGTTGGATTTTCCCTTGTTTGTGTGTGCATTTTAACGTTGCATTTTCAGTTAATATATGGTGGTGATTATGTTCCTGTGTTCAAGTAGGCAATTATCCAAGTAGTTGGTTTTATGCATTCATTCATTTAAAAGATGCTCTATATTATAATTAATTGTATTGAGGAAATTCAAAGAAAGCTTAGCAAAGCTGGTAGCTGTCACACAGCCATATCTTTAGGGAAGATGCCACCTGACTTGGTGATCACTTACTGAAATAAACCATGAACTCATTCACTTGCTTTTCAGGTTGCCTTTTGTTTTTTTTAAGGAACCTTTTTGTTTGGGAATAATTTTAGATGCACAGAGAAGTTTCAAAGAGAGCACACAGCATTCTGTGTTCTGCTCCCCAAGTGTACACACAACCGCTTCACGTTGTCACAGCAAGGAGTCGACCTCGGGGCATTACTGCTAGCAGAACTCCAGAGTTCCTTCTCACTTCAGCAGTTTTTCCACAATGTCCTTTTTCTTTGGTTCCAAGATCTAATCCAGAATTACCATATCGTGTTTAGAATTGTAGTTATTTTTCATGGTGTTCTGTGAAAGCAGTGGTGACGGTCAGGAAAGGTTTTGTAGAAGAAACCAGCCTGTCCGGGATGCTCGCTGCACACCTGTGATGCGACTCGTTGAGAACATTGGCGACCCTGCTGGTCCCCTTTGGAGGCCTGGAGCTCCTGGGGCATCACTGTGATTTTCCTTCTTAGGAGGAGAGGGTTAGTCATCCCATAAACACTAATCCCAAACCAGACGTGCCAGAGGGAATATCTCCTCGTCCAAGCTGCTTCCAGGTTTGCACTGAGGCACGTGAAACCCGTGGGCCATCACCCCCGTGAGGTGTCTGCGGTGACCTCAGTGCTTCATGGGTACACGTGCGCATCCCCGCAGTCCATGCGGGGGAAGCCTTGCCCCTTTGTTAAGGACTGAGCCCTTTGGGCGTCAGCCACTCTCATCTCAGAAGGGCGGTGAGCCAGGTCTCACCCTCCCTGCACCCCAGGCCCCAAGCGTCCACCTCCAGCCTCAGTGACCAGAGCACAGGGCGGAGGGTGGGAGGCACATTGGACTCACTGAGTAGAAACGGGGAAGAAGTCTTCAGCCAGTTTCTACTGATCACAAGGCAAAGGTGGCCTTTGACTCAGGACACAGGATCTCGTGGGAAATTCACAAGGTAAGAATGTTACCCTGAAATCTTGTTATCTCAAGTAATATCTAACAGCAGGAAGGAATGCTGAGAGCAGGTCAGAGCAAGAAAGGGAAGTGAAGCTTGTTAAAGAAAGTAGGAGTTGGAATGATGACACGTTGCCAGCAATTTTTAATCCCTTTACTAAAAGAAAAGAAATGCAGACAATAAATAATGCCAAATGCACCCAGGCACGTAAGCGTGTGGCTCCCACTCCCGGGTGCTCACCCCTCTACCCACCAGCCGAAGTCCTGTGGGTTGAGTCCACCTCCGAGGCCTCTTCGTGAGGGGAAGAGGTCCTGGCGATGATGGCTGATGTACTTAAAGACGATGGAGTCTTGAGGACACAGTGGTTGAAACATTCATGACATGCTTTCCCGTATTTCCAAATCCATTGTTGTCAGTTGCATAATTAATGGTGACATTGCTAATTCTGGAAGAAGAGAGAGTTTGCGTAATTTGTTTATGAGGGAAAAAGCAGGCTTCTGTTTGGAGAGCCCTGATGTTCTCTGCTGAGATGCTCTGTTTCCCAAATATCGGAGGACAAATCGCATTCTTTCCCAGTTTGGAAACAGAATAGGACTAAATCCTACCCGAATGTGTTCTCCCTCCCTGGGCTAGTGCAGAGACCCAGGCAGTAAAAAAAAAAAAAAAAAAAAAAGGGCTTCGGGGCAAATAGACCTCTGATTCCCGAGAGATGGTGAATAGCTGGGAATAAGGGGCCAGCGTGTGGCCACACGTGGGGTGAGAAATCAGCTCTCTTGCAACATTTGGGGCTCCCCCTTGGGCAAGATTAGGCTCCACACCAGCCTTGTAATGGGGCAAGAGACTTGTGTGTGGCGCGGAGAGATAGGGGCGGAGGCATCCAAGCGTGGACTGCGTGCTTAGAAAAGATGGAGAAGCTCTGAATTCTTCTGCAGTGTTGACCAATAACGTCCTGGACCTGCGCTAGAAGATTTTCTTGATTTCATGCTTGAGGTGCTAAGCACAGCATGTGGCACCAGCCCCAGAGCACCAGCCCCTGCCCGGGTCTCCAGTGTCTCGGAGGTTGAGCCGGAGGACGCTTCTGCTTTCGGGAGCCAACAGTCAGCCAGAGAAATTGAGGGGGGCCATGCAATTTCATGTACTGAGTTTCTCTTAAAGTGGTAGCTCAAAACACTCATGGTGGGCTTCCCTGGTGGCGCAGTGGTTGAGAGTCCGCCTGCCGAGGCAGGGGACGCGGGTTCGTGCCCCGGTCTGGGAGGATCCCACATGCCGCGGAGCGTCTAGGCCCGTGAGCCATGGCCGCTGAGCCTGCGCGTCCGGAGCCTGTGCTACGCAACGGGAGAGGCCACAGCAGTGAGAGGCCCGCGTACCAGAAAAAAACCCCAAAAAACCCACTCATGTTGTTTTGTCGATGTTGGGCGTCCCAGTGCTCCCTGTTCCAAGGGTCCAAGTCTGGTGGTTGGGTGCCCTGTGACAGGAGCATCAATCCCCACGTTAAAGCATCCGAAAGTGCTTTAGCAAAGAGGGCATATTATTGCCGCTAAAACAGTTAGAGCTGAATTTTGCTTTGGAGTGGTTTTATTATTTTCCTTTTTCCTTTATCAACTGTTGTTACATACTTTCTCTCTGGCTATGTTACTTTATATTTTATTTTATTGTGTCCAATGCATGAAGAAGGTCACCTGAATGCCCACCACGTTTTTCTTAGTTTACTCCAATGGTGTGCATGTAAATATTCAGCAACTGGGTTTCTGGGGAGAACAACCCTGATTTGCAAGGTTTGCTGATTGCTGTGGTGTAAATACTCCCACCCAGCAGATTTCAAGCTGCTCACATGATGCCGCTGAGAAGCCGGGAAGAGATGTACACATCGCCCCATCCCCTGGGAGCCAGACAAGCTGCTGGAGCTGCTCGGGCTGTCAGCCAGGTGGACGCGCCGCCCCTGAGGGGCAAACCGCCTTTGCTTTCCTATGGTTACATATAGAGCTTTGTCTCCCAAGAGAGGGCTGGTCTAGAAGGTGTGGCTGGATCGACACAGGTCAGCATCATCCTGGGGCTGGCGTGAGGAATCATTTCTATCATGTGCTAAGAGATAGCGTACATTTTCTTGGTTCATCCACCATCATTGAAGCACATTATTTTAAAAACAACATGATAGACTGTAAGGGACCTGGTGTCAGGAGTCACGCTCCCCAGGACGAAAATCCGAACTCTCCTTGACCTTGAGAACATTACCAGCAAACTCCAGCCTAAAAATGCTTTCCTCTTATGGCGTGAAGATTAAATAGGAAATACAGGCATAGCTCCTAACCCAGGGCCTGATGAGCACTCCACACTCAGGGAGAGCTAGTTTGCGCCTATAGTCTGCTCTTCCACAAGGAATTCGGGTAACTGGCTGTAGAAATCACTCAGAGACTCTAAAAAGGAGTGTGAACTCACTCTCCAGGTGCTAAGAGTCTAGCAGGGAAGTGATGGTCATTGGGGTGTCCAGAGAGAGCTCCACTGGGTGACAGGTGGGTTGGCTCCGTCAGGCGGGCTAGAGGGGGCAGCCCTCCCTCCTGCCCTCTGCCCCCTCTCCTGCTCTATCCAGGGCAGTAGGGGTCACATCCGCTGAGAAGGTGATATGTACAACGAATCGTGAAGAATGGGTGACATTTGTCAAGCGGTGGGGGGACCATAGCTTGATAAAGAGTGAGGGTTATTTTTCAGAAAAATGTGTATATATGTATCTATAATTTACAAATGGATACAGCTTATAAATGGCCACACCAAAAAATCTGTTCCCATTCCTTTAACATTTAAGTGGGCACTAAAACCTTTAGATCGGAATTCCTCAAGTTCCAAACACTAAAAATACTAGATAAGAAAATGGCTCTTTCCCCTTTCTAAGGTGTATCTTATATCACTTCAGACCCTGCGACGCACCGTAACGTGAGGTCGGGGCAGGGGGCATCGCAGGCCCACCTCTTAAAGCCGGTAAAGAAACAGAAGCCCATTGTGTTCCAGATTTGGTCACACCAGTCCTCAGGGACACCACTGACTCTCTCTCTGCCTTTGCTGACACCTGGCTCTTCCGTGGCCCTTCTGGCGGTCGGGACTCACGTCTGAGGTTACTGTTCTCAGGCTCAGGTTTTCCCACGAATTCATTTTCATGTCTCCTCCCCAGGCTTGTTCACTGCCTCTATTTCTGTAAGACAGTTGTCCCATATCTCTTAATCCAGGCTTCTGAACAGCATCCAACATGGTGCTTGTGGTCAGAATAGCCAGGATGAGTTCTGGCTTGGTCACTTTCCATTGTAGGAATCTAGCAAGAGATTATCTTATTCAAATCTCAGTTTCTTTATCCAGGAAGGAGACAGTGAAGCAAATAACAGGAAGTTTTTGTGGAAATTAAAATAAAAGTATACATTTAAGAGTGCAGTATAAATGTTAATTACTATTGATACTGTCATTTTAGACCATAAAAATAGAGGCATGAATCTCCCCCTTTTCCTGAAATTCTTCCAAACTAACTAGAGAAAAAAGTCCTTTCTCAAGCCCACTCTCATTATACTCTGACTAATCTGGAAACACGCATCTCTGTACGACAAAGCTTTATAGAAAATGCCCATAAAGAATTCAGAAATTGGAAACATTGAACGTGGATTATAAAATAACAAATTAAAAACAAGCTTGGAAATACTTGCAGGGATCAGGAAATTTAAAAAAAATGACACAGATAATTTGTAAATGAATTAAATAGAACTTCCAGAAACAAAATGTTAAGAAACTGAAAAAACCTCAACAGATGAGTTTAATAGAAAGTTAATACAACTGAAAAGAGAACCAGTGAATTGTAAAATAGGCCCCAAAGAGTCCCGAACCAGAAAGATTAAAAAAGGAAACTATAGAATAACAGATTAGTTTAACAGGATGTTTAGGAAATAACAGATTTGTTTAATCAAAGTTTCTCAAGAAGGGCTAAGAGAAAGCACGTGGAGAGATAATGGGTGGGGATTTCTCAGGATTGATTAGAAACACTGATCTAGACATTTCAGAATCTCAGTTAATCTCAAGCGACATTCAAGCATGAGGGAATTCATTCTCAGATATATCTTAATAAAACTGCAAAACAACAAAGACTGAGAAAATCTTCAAAAGAGACAGCCTCATTGTGTTCATTCTTCTCTGAGTGCTTGGACATATTCATAAGAACTTTTTAAAAGTGTTGTCTGCTAATTCCATCATTCTTGCCATTTCTGGCCAATGGACAACTTTGAGAACCGTCAGTGGTAACACAGGGCTGGCACAAATTCAAGGTCTGACCAGACAGAGTAGGAAGACCTGGTTGAATGCTTGGGACTTTCCATAAAGATCCCAGAAAAGGCTCGCCTTAGTAGTAGGGCTAAACTAGATTCAGGGTGCAGGCTAACCTGCATCCAACTTCGCCTGAAATCACCCTTCAGAGGACCAACTTGATCCATGGACAATTTACTTCCTTTTGGGAGGAAAATCCTCAACACTCACTAAAGGAAGACAACGAGGTCCAGCCACTCAGAGACACAGTAATCACGATGGCCAGCATGCAATCAAAATGATTAGACGTGCAAAGAGTCAGGGTCATTTGACTCATTCCTAGGAGAAGAAAACCCAGAAATGACAGGGAAGATGAAAATAGCCAAAAGGAATTTGAAAACAGCCTTTAAAACATTTCCCAGTAGTTAAAGAAAACTGCACATCATAAACAGGGGAATAGAAACCATAAGAAAAAATCCACATTAATATTCTGGAGCTGAAAACACAATATCTTAAATCACTGGATGGTAGTGATTTCTAGTAGACTAGAAACTAAAAGGAAAAGTGAACTTGAAGACTGGCCTATAAAAATTGTCCACACTGAAGCAATAAAAGAAAAAAAAAATGGCTGGAAAAAAGAGGAGCTCTTCATTGACTTCTGGCTTAATATCAAGGGGCCCAACATAAGTGTAATGGAAACATAAGAAAAAGAGGAAGGGCAGAAAACCATTTGATTAAATGATTGAAATTTCTCCAAACTTGGTGGAAAATATAAACCTACAGCACTCAAAGAAACTCAGAGAAAAAAAGAAAATCATACCAGGGCACATTTTAATCAAATTACTGACAATGAATTATAAAGAGAAAAACTTCTTAAAAGTAGCCCAAGAGAGGGGGACATATTACACGCAAAGCGACAAAGACAGAAATGATGGCCGACTTCTCATTGGAAACACTGAAGGGCAGGAGACAATGGAACACCAACTTTGAAGTGCTGATTAAAAAAAAATCATTCTAGAATTCTATATCTAGTTAAAATCTCCTTATAGAAATGAGGGAAAATAAAGCCAATTACAGCTGAGATCGGCTTTTATTACTAGCAGGATTGGTAATAAAAAATCATTATATTGTTTCCTCAAGGTAGAGAAACATGGTAACACATTGAAACCCACATCTGAAGGAATTAAGACCCTTGAGGGATAGTAAATATACGAGTAATGAATTTTTTTCATTTTTCAATTTATTAAAACAATTATTGGCACTTTAAAGCAAAAATAATAAAAATACATGGTGTAATATGTAGCATATGTGGAAATAATCTGTATACCAACATTAAAATAAAAGGCAGGAAGGGAGAGATGAAAGTGTATCGTTATAATCTTTTATATGTATACAGTGATACAATGTTTTATAAAGGTAAACCAGGATAAAAGCATATTGGAACTATAGAGCAAACACTATACAAATAAAATAAAGAGTAACCACTAAGTCAACAGAAGACATGAAATGGAACCTTAAAAAATACCAAATCCACAAGATCACAGAAAAAAGAAGCAACAAACAACAGATGGGAAAAATATAAAACTCATATCAAGAAGTCGGACTTAATCCAATTATATGAGTAACTAATTAAATTAATAAATTAACCAAACTAAACACAATGCAGATATTGTCAGACTGGATAAAATAATGCTGCCTATAAGAAACAATTTTTGAACATAAAATTAAAAGGATAGAAAATATCATATTATTTAAATACATTTATAAGCAAGCTGGAGTAGCCATATTGGGACCACAAGGGACATTTCAATAAAAAGACATGACAATCATAAATACGTATATACCTAACATATGAGTCTCAAAATACATAAACGTGAACTTACAGAAACAAGAGGAGAATAGACAAATATACAATTAGTAGAAGATTCAGCCCTATTCTCTCAGTAACTGACGGATCGTAAGCTGAGAATCAATAAGTATATAGAAGGCTGGAACAAATTAGTGACGAAGTAGGTCTAACCGACCTCTTTAGAGCATGACGCCTTCTAACAGTAAAATCCATTCTTCCCACATCCACATGCACATTCACCCAAGTAGATTATATGCTGGGCTGTGAAACAGGTTTTGGTACATTTAAATGGATTGAAATTATACAATATGTATCCTCTGACCACAAAATAAATTAGAAATCAACAAGTAGACACTGGGAAATCCTCAAATGCTTAAAAGTTAAATGACATATTTGAAACCATAGTTTCAATGAAAAAATCCCAAGGAAAATTAGAAAATCTTGTGAATTGAGTGATAATGAGAAGGCAACACATCAAAATTCATGGGTTGCAGCAAAGCAGTGCTTAGAGGGAGATTTTAACGTTAAATACTTACATTAGAAAAAAGAAAGATTTGAAAGCAATGATCTAAGCTTCCATCTGAAGAATCAAGCAAAAGAATTTGAAAAGTAAGTAGAAGGGAGGAAATAATAATATAGAAAACAGAGAAAGTCGATGGACATAAAAATTGGTTCCTTGAAAAGGTCAATAAAATGATAAAGTGCTAGATAAATTGATCAAGAAAAAAATGGGAAATACATTTACCAGTTTCAGAAACAAAAGAGGGGCCATCACTACAGCTCTTACACAGATTAAATTGATAATAAGGAAACATTATGAAAAATTATGACAATAAATTCAACAACTTAGATGAAACGGACAAATATATTGCAAGGCGCAAATTACCAAAACTGACTCAAGGAGAAATAGAAAATCTAAATACTCACGAAGCTATGTAGAAGAAAAGAAACGGGTATGTATGTATTTTCCAGGAGTTTTTATTATTATTTATAATTTTTAGTCCTCTCCTCTTTCTTACTGTAAAAATAATAATCTTGGCCATGATTTTCCTGCATGTGATTTTAAGATTTGTTTCAGATTTTCCCACTTGTCTGAGTCTTGACTTACAAGTATGCCCCAGTTTATTAGGTCTCTAGTGATACCCTGTGAAAATTTACTTTTTCTCACAGTGTCAGATTAAACAAAAATGTTGTTTTCTCTTCCTGGTATCAGATGTCAGAGATATTAAAAATTAACTTTCATTGGTGTCCAGGAAAACGAAACAAAACCACTGGGCATCTCTAACGGTGTCTGACTTTTGCCCTGAGGGCATCGTGGTCTGTGTGAACAGCTGGGGAAGATCACAGTAGCACCCAGGACTCCTCTAACCCGTTTACCATAATCCCTTAAAATCTGACAAAGACTGAGGGGTAAAGCAGGACACGTCAGAGGAACATCCTCCTGTTGACAACTGCAGGTAAAAGGACAGAGCTCACCTCTGCAGGTAATCCACCAGGTCTGCTGAAATCCAGGTGTGAGTGCAATGAACAAGCTTCCCGGGGCACTGGGCAGCACTCCTTTCACACAGAGCCTCGCAAAATCATAAGGAAGCGCCTTGGGACATAACCACTCTGTCTGACGTTTTGCTTTGCTGTTTGCCTTTTTTCTTTACCCTTTGCAAAGGTGTTTTCAGTTGATTTTATGAATCTCTGAGGAGCAGAAGGAAACCGTATGCTGCGGCTCCCTGAGGATGGAGAGCCGCAGGCACGCGGCGTTTCTGCGGGGACACGCTGGGCACTCCCCAGGAAGGGGAAACTGTCAGACTTAATTAGCAACGGCTCCTCTGAACTCTAGATGCTTCCGGGGCCTCTGTGACAAGCTTTGTCAAAGCAGGCTCTTGGCCACCACACTTCACATCCGGGGCATTCTGTTTTCCCCGAGCACTGCATACAAATGACTGAGACTAAGAGAACGTCAAATAGGCAGAAATGTGAACTGCAGTAAACAGGAAACTTAGCAAACAGGCAGACTTTCTAGCCTCTGCGTGCCTGTGCGTGTGCATGTGTGTGTGTGTGTGTGTGTGTGTGTGTGTGTGTGTGTGGTGTGCGTTACGTGCACGTTTCAGTGCATAACTAGAAGCGAGCACTCACTTCTAGTTATAATTGTACCTAATCTACAATTAGGTGGATTGTTTTCTGTATCAGAAGTCGTGGCTGTTGAGACGCAAGGGGCCCCCTGCCGTGTCACCCCGTGTTCGTGCTGCCCACGTGCTGCTGCTGAGGAGGTGGCCCTGCAGTGCACCCCTGAGCGCACCTGACTTCCAGAGTCACCTAGTGGAGGCAGGAGCAGGGGGTGGCATGGGCCGGAGGGTCGGGGACAGCACTGTCGCTGACCCGGAAAGCTTGCCGCGGCGGCACGGGAGGTGGCGAGCGGTCAGGCCTGGAGTGGCCCCTGAGCAGGGGCTGGGGTGGGCATGGGCCGGCCTCGGGCAGCTGTTCCTTACTCTCCAGGGACCGGCGAGCTGTGTGGGGTGAGGACAGAGGGCCTGACCTCCTTGAGGGAGCGGGGTCTGCACGGAGAGAGCGGTGTGGCATCCCCAGGCTGCGGCAGGGCCATGGGCTCTGTCCCCGGGGAAGCAGACCACTGAGGGCGTGGGAGCCGCCTTCACTGCACTCAGGGTTGTGGGGAGATGCTGCCCGGGACGGTGACGCTGCCTCTGAGACCCCAGGTCTGAGGTGAAGCTGCCGGTGGCGGGCTCGGAGCTGCTCTGCCTGGAGAGGGTCTGGGGGGAGCAGGTCTTGGGCACCCCAGAGGGCTGGGCGGGGTTTGGGCACCCACGAGGGTCCTCAGGCGGCAGTCCCGCTGGTCATGCTGTCCTCGCCGGGGCGGGCGGGCCCACCCCGGCCTGACTTCCAGGTCTCTGCCTGACCCCACGCTCCGTATGCAGGGTGGAAAGCATCCCCTGCTGGCCCTTCTTTCCTCCTGGACCCAAAGCACTCTAACCCGTCAATACGTGCGTCCGGGAGGGCGCTCACGGGCGGGGAGCAGCGCTGGCTGGAAGGCCTGTGTGCTCGCAGCAGCTCTCCCGGGTGGCCGGGCGGCAATGACGTTCTCCTGCCCAGTCTGGAGGTGAAGCAGCGTCTTAGCAATAATCCACCAGCCGTCTCTGCTGCTCCTTCCCTCCAGCCACACTCTGGGAGGTGGAGTTTCCAGTAGGAGCGTTTAATCAGACGCAAACAACCCGAGGCGCCCCGCCCAGGAAGCTTTCAGGGGTCCAGATTCCGGGGCTGGAGGGGCCCGGGGACCCGCACGTCTTCAGGGCTCTCCAGGTGGGGGTCATGGGCCTGTGGTTCGCGGACCCTCGATCCCAGCACCTTGTTGCGTTGTAGCGAGTTTTCTGCCCCAGGCCCGCAGTGTGGCTCATGGCACCTTCGCTGTCACACTCGGGGCGTGGGGCGGCGAGGGCAGCCCTCAAACGTGGTTGAAATCGCCAGTGTCGCCTCGCCCCCATTGTCACAGGCCCACTGCTTTGAGACTGTCGCTTAGAAAGTCCGGAACTTTGTGGAGCAAAGCCTGGCTCTGGAAGGCTGGGGTCTCGACCACAGCGTTGGCTGGAAACTCAGCCGCTCACTTGCTGTAACTGCACAGGGGCTGCGGCAGCAAACCCGGGTCCGCGCAGCCCTTGCAGCCTCTGTGGCTGAACCACTTCCTGGCTCTGGAAGGAGGCTCTCTTTCCGTGTGCTCAGGGTCCTTGCCGTCCTCGACGCCCTGGAAACTTCTCTCAGAACACAGCTGACAGGTGGTTTTGCTCTGTGGGATAAGCCTGCACCCTACCTTGGAGATCCATCCAGACTGGGGTGTGGATCTGCTCCCCCAATCGCCCGGAACCAGCTGCGTCAGCATCACAGAGCCTGAAGGTGACCGGGGTGGTAACGCGGGCTGTGGCTCCCAGAGGTCCCCCGTCCTCCTGCGCGCTGAAGCCCCTTCCCCACCTGCCCTCAGGCACACCCGCTAGGGCGCAGCCGGGCGCTGCAGGGGCCTCCCTTCCGCCCCAGGTGAAGCGCTGCCATCTTCAGGAGGACAAGTCGGCCCTTCCCACAGCTCCAGGGCGGTGTCTTTCTTTCTGTCACGTTTCCCTCTTCCTATTGAAGTTTTACCAACACAGAGGGGCAGTTACACAATGTGCATTGGACCCCGACAGGAGAACAAAGCAGGGGAGTGGACATGTTGGTCTCAATGGGTCAGAGTCCCCGAAAGATGCTAGAGCCTCCCCTGTGTTTTCCCCGGGGCTCCACAAAGGGCGCCAACATCCGCAGACGCTGGAGAGTGACTTTGCTTCTCATCCCGGCACAGAGACACCTGCTCAGCCCTCCCTCACTCTGACCCCGAAGGGGACTGGCTGTGACTTCCCCTCCCTCAGTGCGTTTGTGAGCATGGCTGTGTCTGTGCAAGGGGGCGGGAGCCGCCTGCTCTGACTGCAGGTGGGGCTACCGTGAAGCTCACCAGGTGCAGGCTCTGGGACCCCTGCCCAGGAGCCCCGCTCAGGCCCCTTCACAGCCCCTGCTGAGGCCAGTCTCCAACATTCTATTCATAATTTCTGGCGCTTTTTCTTAAAAGGGTCCCCAAATGTATAAGCTCCAGGCCGTGGGAGACTTGGGCCCTCCCCGGGTCCAAGCCAGGAGTTCCTGATGGCAAGTGGGCATTGGTCCTGGCATGCCGCTGTGAGCCGTGGCCTGCTGCAGCTTTCAGAGGTGTGTGTCACAGATGCAGGCGGTGCTCACCAGGTGCTCCCACTGCCCTGGAGACCACGGCTCCCTCTGCCTGCTGTGGGGCTGGGCAGCGTGCGCAGCCACGAGATGTAGGTGTACACTGTGGCCCCAGTCTTCTCCTCTGTCCTTTATGCCCCCAGCCTCATGGATGACTCGTACGTGTCTACCTCCAGCTCATATCTTTATAATGAGTCCTTGGACATGTGTCTAACTGATTATTTAACTCCTCAAAGACACCTGAAAATTAGCACATCCTAGCCCACTGAGAAGCGCTTACCGGTTGAGACAGACCCTCAATTTCTCTCTGGAATCTTTGGGTGCCCAGAAAAGAGATGGCTAACTTTTATCAATTCAGTGTTCAATATCTAGGTCCATAGACCATCAGCCCATGGGGATCGCTGGTGGAAAGAGCAAAGGCCAAGACTGATTGGAAGAAAAAGGGAGCAGACACAGATTACCAAGATCAGGGAGGAGATAGGTGACATCACTGCAGAGCCTACACGATTGATGGGATAATAAGGGAGTATCATGGACAGCTCTGTTTCTACACTCTCTCCAACGTTTTGGACTGTTTTCCCACCTTTATGCCAACACGACACAGTTAACTATTGTAGATTCATGGTGAGTCTCCAAATCAGGTAGTTTAAGACCTCCAACTCTGTTCGCTGCTTTAAGATGGTCTTGGTTTTCTAGACACTGCATTTCCACATAAATTAACAAATCAGTTGGTCAATTTCTACAAAAACTTGTTGGGTTATTTTGATTGAAATCCCATTAAGTCTGTAGGGAAACTTAGGGAAAATTAGCATCTTAACTTTTTTTTTTTTTTAGTTTTTCAATCCTTGAACTTGTTATATTGTTCCACTTACTTTGGTCTTTTTAAATGTGTCTCAGCATTTTTTGTTATTTTAAATGTATAGGTTTTGCACATACGCCATATATTTTGATTTTATTGGTATTTTAAAAACTCTATTTTCCAATTATCGATACTTTGTTGGTTATATATGGAAAAATTATTAATTTATTTTATATATTAGCCTTGTAGCAAGTGGCTTTGCAAATTTATTTACTCCTAATATTTTGTAGACTATCTTAGATTTTTATGTACATAAACATATATGTGAACAATGACAATTTCGCTACTTTCCAACTTTCCATTTATGTATGTATTTCTTTATTTAAATTTGAACTTGGTCTTATTGTTCTGGAGAGGACTCAGAGAACAATTTTTTTTTTTTTTTTTTGTGGTACGCGGGCCTCTCACTGTTGTGGCCTCTCCCGTTGCGGAGCACAGGCTCCGGATGCGCAGGCTCAGCGGCCATGGCTCACGGGCCCAGCCGCTCCGCGGCATGTGGGATCTTCCTGGACCGGGGCACGAACCCGTGTCCCCTGCATCGGCAGGCGGACTCTCAAGCACTGCGCCACCAGGGAAGCCCCTCATAGAACAATTTTTTATGGAAGTGGTAAGAGCAGACATTCTTGTCTGTTCCTGACCTCGGGGAGAAAGTGTTCAATATGTCACCACTGAGTTTGATGTTAGCTGCTGTGGTGTGTGCGTGTGTGTGTGCGTGTGTGTGTGTAAGGTACTCTTTCATTAATAAAGTGCCTTCTATTCCTAGTTTGCTAAGGGTCTGAAACATGAACTAGTATTCAGTTTTATCTTTATACACCTATTGACATGATTATATGATTTTTTCCTTTATTTTGTTAATGTAATTTTTGCTCATATTCCTAAAGTTTTATTATAAAATTTCCAAACTTAAAAAAGTGGAAAGAATTATGCAGTGAACACTCACTGCCTAGATTATTTTTCTAAATTTGGTTTATCACGTGTATAGCCATCTCTCCAGCCTACTTATTGTAAACTTTTATGTATTTCAAAGTAAGTTGACATCAGTATACTGGATTCTTAAACATCTCAGCGTGTATATCACTAAGGAGAGCTGAATATTTATGTACATCTAGTTTTATTTTGAATGAAACGCACAAGTTTTGAGAGTCCACTTGGAAAGTTTCGACAAATGTGTGTACCTGTGTAATGCAAACCTCTATCGAGAGACAGAGTACTGTCACCAGCACAGAAAACTCTCTCACTCTTCCATGCAGTCAATATCCACCCCTCCCCCCACCTTCCCGCGGTAACAGTGTTCAATATATTTTCTCCACAGAATAGTTTAGATTGTTCTAAAACTTTCCGTAAGTAGCATCATAGAGCACGTACTCTTCGTGTTTGGCTCTTTTCACTTGAGGTAATGTTTGGAGATTTATTCCTGTAGTTGTGATTATGAGTGATTAATTCTTATTTGTTGCTGAGCTGTACTCCATGGTGGAGTGTACCCGTTTGTTTGCCCATTCTCCTGCTGACGGACACCAGATCCATCTCCAATGTCTTGCTGTTATGAACGAACATTCTTGGCCACATCTTTCTGTGAGTACGTGCTGTCACTATTCTTTGGTGAAAACTTAGGAGGGGACTCCTGGGTCACAGGGTCATGGTATGGTTATTTCCAGGAGCTACGGTCTGACGTTTCCAAAATGGTTGTATCGTTTTGCGTTCCTGCCAGTTCCCTTTGAACGCTTGACATTATTGCCAGTCATTTTAGTTTCAGCCATTCCGAAGGGTGACTGGCTGTGGTTTGAATTTGCATATTCTTGATGAGTAACGACGTTGAGAATTATTTCATGTGCTTGTTACCCTTTCATATATTCTTCACTGAAATATATGTACAACTGTTTGCCTATTTTTATTGTGGTCTTTGTTTACATTATTATGTTGTAGAAGAAGTTCATTCTTTATATATTCTAAATATAAATTCATTGCCAAATATATATTTTGTGAATATTGCCTCCAAAAATATGGTTTGACTATTCAGTTGAAAGTTTAAATTTTTAAAAGAATGTTTAACATCTTTATTGGAGTATAATTGCTTTACAATGGTGTGTTAGTTTCTGCTTTATAACAAAATGAATCAGCTATACATATACATATATCCCCATATCTCCTCCCTCTTGCGTCTCCCTCCCACCCATGCAAGGATGCTCAACGTCACTAATCATTAGAGAAATGCAAATCAAAACCACAATGAGGTATCACCTCACACCAGTCAGAATGGCCATCACCAAAAAGTCTACAAACAATAAATGCTGGAGAGGGTGTGGAGAGAAGGGAACACTCTTGCACTGCTGGTGGGAATGGGAACTGGTACAGCCACTATGGAGAACAGTATGGCGGTTCCTTAAAAAACTACAAATAGAACTACCATACGACCCAGCATTCCCACTACTGGGTATATGCCCTGAGAAAACCATAATTCAAAAAGAGTCATGTACCACAATGTTCACTGCAGCTCTATTTACAAGAGCCAGGACATGGAAGCAACCTGAGTGTCCATCGACAGATGAATGGATAAAGAAGATGTGGCACATATTTACAATGGAATATTACTCAGCCATAAAAAGAAATGAAATTGAGTTATTTGTAGTGAGGTGGATGGACCTAGAGTCTGTCATACAGAGTGAAGTAAGTCAGAAAGAGAAAAACAAATACCATATGCTAGCACATATATACGGAAAATTTAAATTTTGATGAAATTTAATTATTAATTTTAAAGATCGTTGCTTCCTGTGCTCTGTCTCAGGAAATTTGGTCCATCCCGGGTTGGGAAGCTCTCCTGTACTTTCTTCCAGAAGTTTGTGGCTTTCACATTCACACTTACACCCATGTTCCATCTTGAATTAATTTTTGTGTGTGATGTGAGTTTGGGCGGAGGTTCGTTTTGTCTGTGTTTGAATCTTCAGTTGTTCAAAGGCTTCTATTTCCCTGGTAGAGTGATTTAGTCTTTGTTAAAAATCAGTTGTACATGGAAATGTGGGTCTGTGTCTGTGTCCTCTCATCTGTTTCATTGGGCTTTTGTTGCTCTGGGCCAGCTCCACACTTGTCTGATTACTGCAGGCTTTAGTGAGTCTGGAAGTCAGGTAGTGCAGTCCTCAAACGTCATTCCTTTTCATCACTTTGGCTGTTCTAGGTCTTTTGCTTTATTAAATGTATAATTTTAATTAACCTGACAATTTCTATAATAAAAAGCCTGCTGGAGTTTTGAAAGTGTTGTATTTAAAAGGTAGGCATATATGAGGAGAATAGACATCTTAATTATGTTGAATTTTCTAGGTCAGAACATGGTGTATCTCTCCATTTATTTATCTTCTTGATTTGTCTCAGAAATGTGTGTAGTTTTCAATGTGGAACTCTTGCACATTAACATAACATATTCCTAGCATTTTGCGCTTTTTGATGCTATTGTAAATGGAAATTTAAAAATTTTATTTTTCAGTCTACAAATAACAAATGCTGGAGAGGGCGTGGAGAAAAGGGAGCCCTCCTACACTGTTGGTGGGAATGTAAATTGGTGCAGCCACTGTGGAAAACAGTATGGAGATTCCTTAAAAAACTAAAAATAGAAATACCAGGGCTTCCCTGGTGGCGCAGTGGTTGAGAGTCCGCCTGCTGATGCAGGGGACGCGGGTTCATGCCCCAGTCCGGGAAGATCCCATATGCCGCGGAGCGTCTAGGCCCGTGAGCCATGGCCGCTGAGCCTGCGCGTCTGGAGCCTGTGCTCCGCAACGGGAGAGGCCACAACAGTGAGAGGCCCGCGTACCACAAAAAAAAAAAAAAAAAAAGAAATACCATATGACCCAGCAATCCCACTACTGGGCATAAATCTGGAGAAAACCATAATTCAAAATATACATGCACCCCAGCATTCACAGCAGCACTATCCACAATAGCCAAGACATGGAAGCAACCTGAATGTCCATTGACAGATGAATAGATAACGATGTGGTACACATATACAATGGAATATTACTCAGCCATAAAAAAGAACAAAATAATGCCATTTGCAGCAACATGGATGCAACTAGAGAATATCTTACTAAGTGAAATAAGCCAGAAAGAGAAAGACAAATACCATATGATATCACTTATATGTGGAACCTAAAATGTAGCACAAATGAACTTATCTACAAAACAGAAACAGACTCACAGATGTAGAGAACAAACTTGTGGTTGCCAAGGGTGGGAGGGGCGATGGAGTGGGAGTTTGGGATTAGCCGATACAAACTATTACATATAGAATGGATAAATAACAAGGTCCTACTGTATAGCACAGGGAATTATAACCAATCTCCTGGGATAAGCCATATGGAAAAGAATATAAAAAAGAATGTATATATGCGTATAACTGAGTCATTTTGCTGTACAGCAGAAATTAACATAACATTGTAAATCAACTCTACTTCAATAAAATTTTTTCTAAATTTTATTTTTCAATAAAATAAAATTCATATGATGCTAGCATATAAAAACACAGCTGATTTTTATTGATCTTGTGTCCTACAAACTTAACTTCACTTATAGTTTCTAATCGTTGTTTGAAGAAGAGTTCAGTGTGGAAAATAAATGGTGGGTGTGAACATCCTTGGGTGTGCAGATGGGTGAACATCTGAACTTAGTTGGGAGAATTTTGTCAGATGCCTTTTATCTTACTACTGAAACAATAACATGTTTTTTTTTCTTTCTAGTGTGTTAATTTGGTGACTTAAGTTAATTGGTCTTGAGTGTGAAGCATCTTGCATTTCTGGAATAAAACCTCTTGATCATTATGTGATACTATCAAATGTTGCTGTTAAGGAAACCCTACTTACTATGTCCTTTATACTTTGCTGAATTTGATTTGCTAATAACTTGTTCATGACAGATACTGGTCTGTGGTTTTCTTTCTTGTAATATCTTGTCAGCCTCTGGTGTTAGTGTTATCCTAGTTTCATAAAATGAGTTGCAAGTGTTTCCTTTTTCTACGTCCTCTGAAGGAGTTTGTATACTGTAATTATTCTTTCTGTCTTGATTGTTTGGAAGAATTTACCAGTGAAGGGATCTGGATCTGGAGGTATTTTGTTAAATTAACATAACTAAGAGATATAAATCTATTTGCATTTTCTATGTCATGTTTTTGGTAGGTGGTTTTAAGTGATCTGTTTACTTCTTCTAAATTGCACAGTTAGTGGCATAAATTTCTTTTTTCTTTTACTTCTGTTTTTTCCTTTGGCCGCACTGGGTCTTTGTTGCTGCACATGAGCTTTCTCTAGCTGCGGCGAGCGGGGGCTACTCTTCGTTGTGGTGCGTGGGCTTCTCATTGCAGTGGCTTCTCTCATTGTGGAGCATGGGCTCTAGGCACACGGGCTTCAGTAGTTGCAGCGTGTGGGCTCAGTAGTTGTGGCACATGGGCTTAGTTGCTCCACAGCATGTGGGATCTTCCCCGACCAAGGATAGAAGCTGTGTCCCCGGCATTGGCAGGCAGATTCTTAACCACTGTGCCACCAGGTATGTCCCATAAATTTCTTCATAATATCTTTTAACTAACTTTTAAAAGCCTGTAGGATCTATAGTAACATACCATTTTTTTTCTTTCCAAGCTTTCTAATTTGTGATTTCTATTTTCTTGTCCATTCTCAAAGAGTTTTATTAATTTTTTGAATATTTTCATAGAACCAATTTTTGACTTTTTTCCCCTATTGCATGTATGTTGTATGATTGATTCATAATACTAATTTTGTTATATGCCTTCTCCCATTACTTTCTCAGGGTTTATTTGCAAGTGTTTTCTTTTTCATAGTTTCATTAGAGAGAAGCTTAGATAATTGATTCTTATTTTTTCCTGTCTTAAATATATGCATTTGGAACTATAAATACACCTTTTATGTAGAACTTTAGCTGCATCTCACAAGTGTCAATGTATTTTATTTCAATTATCCCTCAACTGAAAACATACTGTAGTTTCCATTGTGACTTCTTTTTTAACCCAGGTGTTTCTATTATTGATGCCTGGTTTACTCACACCAAGCAGAGAACATACTCAGTGCGAATTTGATTTTTAGAAATAGCTTAGACTTACTTTATGGCCAGAATGTGGTTGGTCAGAGCAAATGTCCCATGTGCACTTTTAAAAAATGTCTATTCTGCAGTAATGGGTGGAATGTTTGATATGTGCCCATTCTGTCATTGTCTAGTTGTGTGATTATATTCAGTATTTTTGGTCTCTTTTTCAATCAGTTATTGAGAAAGCTGTCTTTAAAACCTCCACCTATGATTGTAGATTGGCCTATTTATTTCTATACTATTCTTTTTATATTTTAAGCTATGCATTCAAATTTAAGTTTTTAATATCTTTCTGTTATGTGTCTCATTTATTATTACAATATATCTCTCTTTACCACTAACAATAATGTTCACTTCAAATTATATATTTTTTCTTATATCAATACGCCTTGCTGCCTTTCTTCTGGCTAATGTTTGCTTGTTCTGCATATTTTTACTTCAACCTACGTCACTGTGTTTAAAGTATGCCTCTCATAAAGAGCATATAGTTGAAATTATTTTTCTTTTTTAAAAACAAGTCTGACAAGCTTTGTCATAATTAGAGTGTTTAGTCCATTAACATTTAACTTAACTACATTCATGGTTGGACGGTTAGCGTAATATCCTATGATTTGTTTTCTGTTCATTCTATCTGTCCTTTATTCTTCCTTTTCATTTTTGAATTAACCAAGTATTTTTATTACTTCTTTTCCCCCCTCCTCTACTGGCATTATAGTTATATATTTCTCATTTCCCTATAGTTTCAAATATGCATAACTGATTTATAAAAATCTACCTTGAATTAATACTTTTACTGCTTCCTGAGCAATTGCTGAAACTTACAAAAGTTGTTTTTTGTCTTGTATGTACTCTTGCTTTTTGTGCCATTGGTGTTATATTTTCTTTCTGCTTTTGTTAGGAATACTGCCAGATGTCTTCCTCGTTATTGCTTTAAACAATTGGTACTCTCAAACTTACTCCGAAATTTCTCCTTTCTGGTGCTTTTCATTGCTGTATGTATTTGCGGGCTTCCTTTCCATTTCCTTCAGGCAAAAAATTTGCCTTATTATGCCTTGTAATGTAAATCTGTTGGAGAGAAATTTTACACATGTTTTCAGTTACAAACACATCTTTATTTTCCCTCCATCATTTAAAAAATATTTTGTTAGGTGTGGACTTCTAGGTTAGTAGTATTTTTCCTTTTCTTTCAGTGCTTAAAAATAGCATTCCCTTATCCTATGACTTCCATAGCTTCTGTTGAAAAGTCATTCATCAGTCTTACTTTTTTCTCTTTGAAAGTACAAGCTGTTTTGTCCTCTGGCTAACTTTTAGATTTTTTCTTTGTAGTTGGTTTTTAACAGTTTGGCTATAATGTGTCCAGGTGTGGGTTTTTTTTTAATTATATTTGTGTTTATGGAGTTTCTTGTATCTGTTTGTTGATATCTTTCATTTTGAAAAAAACCTCAACCATTATATCTTCATGTATAGCTCCATTCCATCCTTTTCTCCTTGTGGGATGGGATTATTTGTCAGCTAGCTTTTTTAACATGTTCCATGTGTGCTTTATAGTCTGTTATGTTCTTTTCATTCTTCTCTCTGGGTTTCACTTAAGGTATTATTTATTAATCTGTATTTCAATTATTTAACCCTGTTTTCAGCTATATTCAGTTGATTAGTAAACCCTCCTGACGGAATCTTTAATTCATATTTTTCATTTGTAGAATGCCAGTTAGATTCTTCTGTGTGATTCCTATTCTCTATTGAAGTTGCCTATCTTTGATCCATTTTATCATTTTGCCTACTTTAAACTTATATTTATAGTTCTTGTTTAATAACTCCCAAATCTGAATGATCTGTAAATAAGCTTCTAATTTCTGTTATCTTTCTATTAACTAATATCAATTTTTTGCCTCTTTACATTTCTCACAAAATTTGATTGTGTGCTGGACAATATAGTTAAAAGAACCACCAGAGATTGGTTCAAGATGGTGGAGTAGAAGGACGTGCGCTCACTCCCTCTGAGAGGGCACCAGAATCACAACTAACTGCTGAACAACCATTGACAGGAAAATAGTGGAGCTCACCAAAAAAATACCCCACATCCAAAGACAAAGGAGAAGCCACGATGAGATGGTAAGAGGGGGTCAATCACAATAAACTCAAATCCCATAACCTCTGGGTGGGTGACTCACAAACTGGAGAACACTTATACCACAGAAGTCCACCCCCTGGAGTGAAGGTTCTGAGCCCCACCTCAGGCTTCTCAACCTGGGGTTCCAGCAACGGGAGGAGGAATTCCCAGAGAATCAGACTTTGAATGCTAGTGGGATTTGATTGCAGGACTTCAACAGGACTGGGGGAAACAGAGACCCCACTCTTGGAGGGCACACACAAACTAGTGTGCACATCAGGACCCAGGTGGAAGGAGCAGTGACCCAACTGGAGTTTGAACCAGACCTAGTTGCTAGTGTTGGAAGGTCTCTTGCAGAGGCAGGGGGTGGCTGTGGCTCACCATGGGGACAAGGACACTGGCAGCAGAAGTTCTGGGAAGTACTCCTTGGCATGAACCCTCCTGGAGTCTGCCATTAGCTCCACCAAAGACCATGTAGCGTCTAGTGCTGCATTGCCTCCGGCCAAACAACCAACAGGGAGGGAACTCAGCCCCATCCATCAGCAGACAAGCTGATTAAAGTTTTACTGAGCTCTGCTCATTAGCGCAACACCCAACTCTACCCACCACCAGTCCCTCCCATCAGGAAGCTTGCACGAGCCTCTTAGATAGCGTCATCCACCAGAGGGAAGACAGCAGAAGCAAGAAGAACTACAGTCCTGCAGCCTGTGGAAAGAAAACCACATTCACAGAAAGATAGACAAAATGAAAAGACAGAGGGCTATGTACCAGATGAAAGAAGAAGATAAAACTCCAGAAAAACAATTAAATAAAGTGGAGATAGGCAAGCTTCCAGAAAAAGAATTCAGAATAATGATAGTGAAGATGATCCAGGACCTCAGAAAAAGAATGGAGGCAAAGATCAAGAAGATGTAAGAAATGTTTAACAAAGACCTAGAAGAATTAAAGAACAAACGAACAGAGATGAACAATACAATAACTGAAATGAAAAATACACTGGAAGGAATCAACAGCAGAATAACTGAGGCAGGACAATGGGTAAGTGACCTGGAAGACAGAATGGTGGAATTCACTGCCACAGAACAGAAGAAAAAGAAAAAGAATGAAAATAAATGAAGACAGCCTAGGAGACCTCTGGGGCAACATTAAATGCAACAACATTCGCTTTATAGGGGTCCCAGAAGGAGAAGAGAGAGAGGAAGGACCCGAGAAAATATTTGAAGAGATTATAGTCAAAAACTTCCTTAACATAGGAAAGGAAATAGCCACCCAAATCCAGGAAGTGCAGAGAGTCCCAGGCAGGATAAACCCAAGGAGAAACATGTCGAGAAACATGGCAATCAAATTGACAAAAATTAAAGACAAAGAAAAGTTATCAAAAGCAACAAGGGAAAAATGACAAATAACATATAAGGGAACTCCCATAAGATTAACAGCTGGTGTCTCAGCAGAAACTCTACAAGCCAGAAGGGAGTGGCACAATATATATAAAGTGATGAAAGGGAAGAAACTACAACCAAAATTACTGTACCTGGCAAGGAGCTCATTCAGATTCGATGGAGAAATTAAAACATTTACAGACAAGCAAAAGCTAAGAGAATTCAGCACCACCAAACCAGCTCTACATCAAATGCTAAAGGAACTTTTCTAAGTGGGAAACACAAGAGAAGAAAAGGACCTACAAAAATGAACCCAAAACAATGAAGAAAATGGTAATAGAAACATACATATCGATAATTACCTTAAATGTTAATGGATTAAAGGCTCCAACCAAAAGACACATGTTTGGTGAATAGGTACAAAAACAAGACCCATATATATGCTGTCTACAAGAGACCCACTTCAGACCTAGGGACACATACAGACTGAAAGTGAGGGGATGGAAAAAGATATTCCATGCAAATGGAAATCAAAAGAAAGCTGGAGTAGCAATTCTCATATCAGATAAAATAGACTTTAAAATAAAGAATGTTACAAGAGGCAAGGAATGACACTACATAATGATCAAGGGATCAATCCAAGAAGAAGATATAACAATTATAAATATAGGTGCGCCCAACATAGGAACACCTCAGTACATAAGGCAAATGCTAACAGCTATAAAAGAAGAAATCAACAGTTAACACAGTAATAGTGAGGGACTTTGACACTTCACTAACACCAATGGACAGATCATCCAGACAGAAATTAATAAGGAAACACAAACTTTAAATGACACAATAGACCAGATAGATTTAATTGATACTTATAGGACATTCCATCGGAAAACGGCAGGTTACACTTTCTTCTCAAGTGCACACGGAACATTCTCCAGGATAGATCACATCTTGGGTCACAAATCAAGCCTCGGTAAATTTAAGAAAATTGAAATCATATCAAGCATCTTTTCCAACCACAACACTATGAGATTAGAAATAAATTACAGGGAAAAAATGTAAAGAAACACAAACACATGGAGGCTAAACAAAACGTTACTAAATAACCAAGAGATCACCGAAGAAATCAAAAAATACCTAGAGACAAATGACAACGAAAACATGACAATCCAAAACCTATGTGATGAAGCAAAAGCAGTTCTAAGAGGGAAGTTTATAGCAGTACAATCCTACCTCAATAAATAAGAAACATCTCAAATAAACAATCTAACCTTACACCTAAAGGAACTAGAGAAAGAAGAACAAACAAAACCCAAAGTTAGTAGAAGGAAAGAAATCACAAAGATCAGAGCAGAAATAAATGAACTAGAAACAAAGAAAACAGTAGCAAAGATCAATAAAACTAAAAGCTGGTTCTCTGAGAAGATAAACAAAATTAATAAACCTTTAGCCAGACTCATCAAGAAAAAGAGGGAGAGGACTCAAATCAATAAAATTTGAAATGAAAAAGGAGAAGGTACAACAAACACCGCAGAAATACAAAGCATCATAAAAGACTACTACAAGCAACTCTATGCCAATAAAATGGACAACCTGGAGGAAATGGGCAAATTCTTAGAAAGGTATAACCTTCTAAGACTGAACCAGGAAGACATAGAAAATATGAACAGACCAATCACAAGTAATGAAATTGAAACTGTGATTCAAAATCTTCCAACAAACAAATGTCCAGGACCAGTTGGTTTCACAGGTGAATTTTATCAAACACTTCAAGAAGAGCTAACACCCATCCTTCTCAAACTCTTCCAGAAAATTGCAGAGGAAGGAACACTCCCAAACTCATTCTATGAGGCCACCATCACCCTGATACCAAAACCAGACAAAAATACTACAAAAAATGAAAATTATAGACCACTATCACTGATGAATATAGATGCAAAAATCCTCAACAAAATACTAACAAACATAATCCAACAACACATTAAAAGGATCATACACCATGATCAAGTGGGGTTTATCCCAGGGATGCAAGGATTCTTCGATATATGCAAATCAATCAATGTGATACACCATATTAACAAGTTGAAGAATAAAAACCATATGCTCCTCTCAATAGATGCAGAAAAAGCTTTTCACAAAATCCAACACCTATTTATGGTAAAAACACTCCAGAAAGTGAGCACAGAGGGAACCTACCTCAACATAATAAAGGTTATATATGACAAACCCACAGCAAGCATCATTCTCAATGGTGAAAAACTGAAAGCATTTCTTCTCAGATCAGGAACAAGACAAGGATGTCCACTCTCGCCACTATTATTCAACATAGTTTTGAAAGTCCTAACCATGGCAATGAAAGAAGAAAAAGAAATAAAAGGAATACAAATTTGAAAAGAAGAAGTAAAACTGTCACCGTTTGCAGATGACATGATACTATACATAGAGAATCCTTAAGATGCCACCAGATAACTACTAGAGCTAATCAATGAATGTGGTAAAGTTGCAGGATACAAAATTAATGCACAGAAATCTCTTGCATTCCTATACACTAACAATGAAAGATCAGAAAGAGAGATTAAGGAAACAATCCCATTCACCATTGCAACAAAAAGAGTAAAATTCCTATGAGTAAACGTACCTAAGGAGGTGAAAGACCTGTACTCAGAAAACTATAAGACACTGATGGGGCTTCCCTGGTGGCGCAGTGGTTGAGAGTCCGCCTGCTGATGCAGGGGACATGGGTTTGTGCCCCAGTCCGGGAAGATCCCACATGCCGCGGAGCGGCTAGGCTCATGAGCCATGGCCGTTGAGCCTGCACGTCTGGAGCTTGTGCTCCACAATGGGAGAGGCCACAACAGTGAGAGGTCCACATACCACACACACAAAAAAAGACACTGATGAAAGAAATCAAAGATGACACAAACAGATGGAGAGATATATCATGTTCTTGGATTGGAAGAATCAATATTGTGAAAATGACTGTACTACCCAAAGTAATCTACAGATTCAATGCAATCTCTATCAAATTACCAATGGCATTGTTTACAGAACTAGAACAAAAAGTCTTAAAATTTGTATGAAGACAAAAAAGACCCCAAATAGCCAAAGCAGTCTTGAGGGGAAAAAAATGGAGCTGGAGGAATCAGGCTCCTTGACTTCAGACTATACTACTAAGCTACAATAATCAAGACAATATGGTACTGGCACAAAAACAGAAATATAGATCAATGGAACAGGATAGAAAGCCCAGAGACAAACCCACACACCTATGGTCAACTAACCTATGACAAAGGAGGCAAGGATATGCAATGGAGAAAAGACAGCGTCTTCCATAAGTGGTGCTGGGAAAACTGGACAACTATATGTAAAAGAATGAAATTAGAATACTCCCTAACGCCATATACAAAAATAAACTCAAAATGGATTAAAGACCTAAAGGTAAGACTGGATACTAAAACTATTAGAGGAAAACGTAGGAAGAACACTTTTTGACGTAAATCACAGCGAGATCTTTTTTGGACCACCTCCTAGAGTAATGGAAATAAAAACAAAAATAAACCAATGAGACCTAATGAAACTTAAAAGCTTTTTCACAGCAAAGGAAACTACAAACAAGTTGAAAATACAACCCTCAGAATGGGAGAAAATATTTGCGAAGGAATCAACGGACAAAGGATTAACCTCCAAAATATATAAACAGCTCATGCAGCTCAATATTACAAAAGTAAACAACCCAATCAAAAAATGGGCAGAAGACTTATATAGACATTTCTCCAAAGAAGATATACAGACTGCCAACAAACACACGAAAGAATGCTCAATGTCATTAATCATTAGAGAAATGCAAATCAAAACTTGAATGAGACACCATCTCACACCAGTCAGAATGGCCATCACCAAACACTCTAGAAACAATAAATGCTGGAGGGGGTGTGGAGAGAAGGGAATACTCTTGCACTGCTGGTGGGAATGGGAACTGGTACAGCCACTATGGAGAACAGTATGGAGGTTCCTTAAAAACTACAAATAGAACTACCATATGACCCAGCAATCCCACTACTGGGCATATACCCAGAGAAAACCATAATTCAAAAAGACACATGCATCCCAACATTCATTGGAACACTATTTACAATAGCCAGGTGATGGAAGCAGCCTAAATGCCCATCAACAGACGAATGGATAAAGAAGATGTGGTACATATATATGATGGAATATTATTCAGCCATAAAAAGGAACGAAATTGGGTCATTTGTATGACGTGGATGGACCTAGAAATTGTCATACAGAAGAAAGTCAGAAAGAGAAAAACAAATATCGTGTATTAATGCATATATGTGGAATCTAGAAAAATGGTACAGATGAACCGGTTTGCACGGCAGAAATAGAGACACAGATGTAGAGAACAAACGTATGGAAGCCAAGGGGGTAAAGTGGTGGAGGGGTGGTGCTGGTGGGATGAACTGGGAGATTTTGATTGACATTTATACACTAATATGTATAGAATAGATAACTTAAAAAAAAAAAAAAAAAGAACCACCAGGTCAAAGGTGATGTCATTTCACCTGGAGGTGTTCCATCTAGCCTGCTTTTAGGAAGACAGTGTGAGGGCTGATTACACCAACCCACCCGGGGCTTACAGTGGGCTGGGGTTGGGTGGTCACTGCAGCTGGACTCAGTTCACCTTGAGTGACCCATCTCGCTAGGATTTCAAAGCCCGGCAAATGTCTCGCTGGGAGAGCCGCCATTCCTGCTGCAGGCCCCGCATGTGAGTGGGACTTTGTCTCTCAAATGCTGGGAGACACAGGAGTTTTGCATTGCTTTCTGACCCAGCACCGAAGTTTCAGCTCGTCTGGCTCTCATTGCTTTCACTGCTGTCCAAAGTCTTTAAGACTACAATTTTTGCCATTTATTCCACTTTTTTCTAGATTTTACAATGATTTACCCTGCTGATATCTACTATATCTTACTTGGAAGTAAAAGTTCCAGTGATTTTCAAAAAATACACCTCATTCTCTATATCGACTTCCACTGATGACGAATATTACTTGAAGCCAACCATTGAAACAATTAAATAAGTAAAGCCCTTGTGTTCGTGGAGAGGCCCTGGAATTCGATGAAGGCTGCATCAGAAAGACTTGATGTGGGAGAAATAGAACGTGTCCCGGTGGGGATCTCCTCTGCCTTCCTCCAGGCACTTTGACATGTCCCCATACAGACTGTGTTCCAGGCTCTCTTCTGTTCCATTCAGCTGTGGGTGCGGAGAAAGTATGAGAAGATAGGTGATGGGAAAGAGTAAAGGGGAAAGATGGGAAAATGCATTGGTGAGGAGAGAGCAAAGATGATGCATGGGCTGTTCTGGAGTATTTTCTCCAGAACTAGACTCAGAATTAAACTTTCCAAAAGGAACCTGCAAAACCTCTCTGTCCATCTGAGTCCAGAGAGCCACCCCACTGTGGCAGTGACTCTGGTCACTCTCCTCCACCCACAGCCCTGGCTGCCCCTCCTGTGCGCTGGGGCCCCGGAAACGGAGCCAGCCACTGATCTGCACACATTCACCTCGTGATGTTTCAGGAGAGGGAAAGACAGATTCTTGCAAACACCCTGTGCGTCTGCTTGCTACGCGGGTGCAGAGCGGGAGGTCCCCGCCTGGCACTTGTTAATTGACTGAGAGCCTCGGGAAAGACAAAGGGAAAGCTCAGCGTGGAGGTACCTGCTTGCCTGGGAACTGTGACAGAGACACGGAGGAGCATTTCCCTGTAATCATCAGCCCAGGGAGAGCCATTTGGAGGCGGGAACGCTAACCATCAATCTCCCTGTGCATGCGGTGTCTCTGTTTAATAGCTGATAGAGCGTCTCCAAAGGGCTTTTTAGGCTCTTTGTTTAAAATGACATCTAATGGGCCTGGACTTATCAGTGTCTCTGAATGCATTTTCTGTGCTCTGTCCCCACTGGGGGATTCGGTCCATTCTGATGGATATGTGGAGAATTGATTTTGAGCTTGGAATAATTTAATCCATCAATTTAACATTAATGAATATGCAAAGGGAGTCTCTTTGTGGATGAAAAACAGAAGGGGGACGTTCTTATTCATTTCAAATGGACTTGAGAGATGGAAATAGCCTGTGCTATTATCTGCCATAGAGTCTGGCGATTGGGCCATCGGATGAGCTGTGTAGGTCCCGAGCAGCTTAGACCAGTCCATGGCCATTCGGAGATTCCTGCAGCACGGCAGTCGAAAGCCCTCAGGAATGCAAGGATGTGGCTATTCCCCAGGTCAGGATGAGGGCTTTTCAGGGTGAGACAAGCTGGCATTGAGGCCTGAACCCTGAGTGCTGGTGCATTGTTTAAAATCACATCAAAAGCCCTGGATTGGACAACAGGGTTAAATGATTTCAGATTTCTTTGGTCCCGGAGGTGTGTCAGAACGAAACATTGAACAAAGCTGGGGGAGAACAAAGGTCCTCTCGAGCTCACAAGGCAGCCAGGGAAAGGCAGGGTCCCCAGCCCCACACCGATGTCTGGATGGGCGGCTGAGTCTGCAGCCTGGAGCCCACATGGTGCTTGGGGGTCTGGCCCTGTGCTTCCGCACGGTGACCAAGAACAAAGCAGCCCAACTGAGAAGGCGGCCGAATGCTTCCGTTGCGCTCCCTGAGCCACCCTGCAGCCTTTCCTGCAGCCTTTACTTCTCAAGTTCCCGACCTCTCGAGTGCCCCTACCTTCTTGCTGTGAGTTCCTGAATGAGATGCCCATGGTTCTGTTCCCTGGAGGCTGGCTAGGGTCCCCCCACGGAGTATCTTCCATCCAGGCTTGTCCCCTTTCATCACAGACACCTCAAAGAGCTCCCGTCCTGGCTCCTCCCTGGAGGCGTGTGGGTTTGGGTAGAAGCCGAGCCCCCTCCAGGGGCCTTCACTCCCTCCAATAACAACCAGCTGTGCATGGATGGGGTCCTGCAATGGGAACAGTGTGCAATCGAACCCCACGGTGTCACGAACCACTATGCACAGATTCATGTAAACTCTGAATAGACGTTGTCTTCTCCGACGTGCAGCAGATATAGAGCAGATGGTCCCATCACTTGTTGCAAAAATCCATTTCTGCTGCAGCCAACCTGATCACTGTACCCGGCAAGTTTCTTCACTGTAGAGCCCAGAGCAGCCAGCAGATAGGACGTCAGAGTCCTCATTACGTCCAAGTGTATCCGGAGCTGACCCTTCAAGGAAACGGGGATTTAGGGCAAAGGTATGGTTTTTACTCCCAGAGACTTGGAAGGAGAATGTGACCTGTCCAGCTGACCTCCTCAGAGCCCGAGGAGTCATATTCTAATGACATTTATGTAATACATATAGAGTGATGACAACATTTTCATAATTTCTCCATCCCCAGAATTACTGCTAAGTGACCTTCGTAATGTCATTATTTCAATCACAAAATCTCACTTTCCATGGCTGCTGGTGGAACTGATGGGAACCTGGTCCGCATTATCACTGGTCCCAGTTTCTCTTCTCCTGCTCTATCTTGTCATACCTGTGATAAAGCTCTCTCTACAGCAGGGACCTGGAGCAGCTCAGCGTGTGCGGCCTCCCTCTCACTGGGGGTCTGCAGGGGCCCCCAGACTCAGCTGAGTCTCTGAGCTCCATGGGCCCTGAGGGGTGCCCTCTCCCTGGGTCTTCAGCCTGGTGGTGACCCCACTATGTCACAACTCTGTGTCACATAGGCTGGACCCTTCCAGGTTCAAGGATTTTGCCAGGACATGTGGACAGGTGCAGATGGCAAGGGGGGGGTTCTCCCCATTCAAGCCATCCACTCAGGCCAGGCTGCCACGGTGCCTGGGGAGCCCTCACATGCAGTCTATTCAGAAAAAATGATACTAACAGGCAAAAGCAACATGAACAGCTGGGAGTTCTCACCTTGGTGCGTGTCTGCCTGGCCTGAGCCAGTAGGGGCAGCATGATCGGGCCTGCCACCCCAGGATCCAGCACCTGGGACAGGCCCCTGGACTCCAGGGACAACACCTGAGCTTTCAGAATCCTGGGCCTTCCCCTCAGTCAAGATGAACCAAATCTTTGGAAAACTGGGCCTCATTTCTTCCTACAAATTGAATGAACTTGGGCTGTGACCAGTGGACCCCACGGACAGTTGGAAGAAACAATAGCAGTTATTACTGTGATTATCAGAGGGTAGAACTGACCTATGTGTGCTGGGTGCAGCTTGGCAGTGAAGGGAGGGGTCACCCTCTTGTTTCCATGCCCCCCCTTCCCTGCTGTCACTGGGGAGGAACTAGGCAGGGAAGCCCTTCCAGCCGCATTTACTTGGAGGAACCAGGAACCCTGAGTGCCCTACGGCCAAGAACACTCCTGGGACCAGGTGCAGCCTTCCAGGTCCTCGCTCCCCAGCAGCTGCCACTTCACTTAGCAGGATCAAGGAAGTGGAATCGTAGGTTGGGAACAAGAAAGCTGAGAACGGGCCAATTTACGCCACAGAAAATACACAAGAGGCTCAGCAACTGGTGCCACATTTCTCTGGAGATGGGGTTAAGGTGCTCAAATCTAAGAACAGGGCTGAAGGTGGCCTTGAGGAGTAGGTCCTCACACTCTGTCCCACTGGTGATGCCTCACCAGCCCAGGAGATGCTGTTCACTGTCTGCAGTGGGTTGCGGGGGGAGCAGGGCCTGGGGCTGGAGGGTGGGAGTTTGGCTGCTTGATGGACTCGCCCGAACCCCTAACCACACATGACGGCTGCCCTGGGCCCTGAGGACTCTGGTAAGGGGTGGTACGTTAGCTTCCTGAGGCTGCTGGAACAAAACACCATAAACTGGCTGGTTTAAAACAACAGAAATTTATTTTCTCATTGTTCTGGAGACCAGAAATTAAGGTGTTGGCAGGGCTGTGCACCCCCCAAAGACTCTGGGGGAGGATCCATTCTTTGCTTCTTCCAGCTCCGGGTGGCTTCTGGAATTCCTTAGTGTCCTCAGCTCATGGCCACTCTCTCTTTGTTCCATTGTTACACGGCATTCTCTCTCTGTGTGTCTGTCTTTATCTTCCTTTCTTTTATAAATACACTTGTAATAGCATTTATCACCCACCCACATAATCTAGGATAATGGCTTCATTTTGAGATTGTTAACTTAATCACATCTGAAAAGACCCTTTTTCCAAATAAAGTAATATTCACAGGTTCTGAAAGTTAGGGTGTGGACATATCTTTGGGGGGGGGTGCTGTTCATCTCACTACAGAAGGAAATATTCTCTGGAGAATCTCACCAGCCCAAGAAAAGGGTCCTGAAGATATGAACATCCAGTGTCCCCAGTAGACTGTTCACTCATTTGCTAAAGCTTCCACTCAGATATTTAGTCCTCACTCTTAATTATGAGCAGATTTTGTCAAATATCTGAGACAAAACAAAAGAAACAAACATAAATGAGCAGCATAGAGAAAGAGATCATTTGAGGAGAAGGAATCTTTAAAACAACAACCACAACCCTGTCATTAATATTCTCAGTAAGTTAAAGAAAGATGTTGTACTTATGAAACAAAAAGAGAATGCTATGAAAAGGAACATTCAGCAAGACAAAAAGATAAATTGGAAAAAACTTAAAACAGCAGAAATTAAAAAAAGAATTGAACGATTAGAAGATAAAGTTAAGAAACTCACATAAAATAGAGCAAAGAAAAACAAAGACAAAAAGATAGAAAATGAACCAACATTTAAATAATAGGAGTTCAGAAAAAGAAAAAAAAAAAAAAAACTAGAGGAAGAGAGGGAAAACAGAGGGGATGAAATCATCAATGAACTAATTCAAGAAAATTTCCTAGAATATTTGGTGTCGCAGAACAATGGGTGAAATAGATTCTGATCAAGGCACGTCTTTATAAGTTTCAGAACCTGGGAACAAAGAGAAGGTTCTGTAAAGGAAAGACTAAGAACAAGGATGGTTTCAGAACATTTTCACTGCAACACCAAAAACAAAAAGAATGTGGAGAAATGCCTTCAAAGTTCTGAAGGAAATTCTATACTCAGCCCAACTCTCATGCAGGTATAAGGAAAGAATCAAGATATTTCCCTTATAAACAGTCTCAAAACATTTATTACCCATGCACTCTTTTCCAAAAAGCTACTGCAGGATATGGGTCACTGAAACAACAGTGCCAAGGAGGGGGCAAAGGACTCCACCTTGGAGAAGGGAGAAGGCTGATCCCCCAATGGCAGGTGTTCCCAGGTGTGTGTGATAATCCATCCAGATGGGAGAGGTCTGAATCTAGAGAGAGCCCCATTGCTCTTGAATGATCTTTTTACCTGAGGATGGAAAGTCCAGGTGAGCCTGAATACCATATATGGATGCAGCTCTCACACACTCCTCCAGCCCTGCCCCTGAGTCAGTAGGGGACACTCATTACACTCCACCCAATGTCTGAGAGCTTGGGAAGGCCACGGCGGTTACAGTGCTGCCAGGTACCTAGTACCTGCTCCAATGAGAGACCAGCAGCACCCTGACCATGTTTGGTAAGCCCCCAGTGCATTGCTGTGGAGCTGAGGGCCTCAAGCTGGTGTGGGTTCCCTCAAGACACTGGAAGCAGGTGCACATAGCTGTGTCTTTCCAACAGTTACAAAAGCGAGATATTTTTGTACGCTTTCCAAAAGAAAGCAACCCATATTGTAGGAGTTCAGGCTTCATGAGTCCTAGCTGCCTTGTGCTCTCAGGGCAGCTGAAGCCACCTAGGTGTACAGACCCTGGCAGTAAGCCACCCTTCTCTGGACCTCGTCTCACAAGGGCAACCTCACTCTGGCCATGAACAGAGGGAGGCCTACATGCTACTCAGTGCTTCAAAATTAAAAGATTATTTTTTTTGGAGACACATGCTATGGCAATTAGACTATAAGTGAAAAGCAACAGAATAGAAATAACCAGATAGAGACTATCAGTTCTGGCCAAAATGGAGTAACAAGAACTAGATTTATTCTCCTGACTGAAATAACAGACAGGCCGACAACATGTGAGACAATGGTTTACAAGACACTAAACATAAGGTTGCAAAGGTTGGAGGCCTGTGAGCAGCAAGAAGCAAATGAGTTGAGCCCTGAGATTCCTTTAGCTTACAGGTTGGAGTCTGTTTGCCAGCTGTGATGTGAGGTAGGGACCACAGGCATAGCCCAATGGGCGAGGGCATAGGAGACGGAGCTGAGAGTCTGTGCAGATGAAACACTGAAGTTTTCAGGAGGACTGGAGAAAGAGAGATGAGGAGGGAGGACTCCTGAGACCTGCACGAGGTCTCCACTGAGTACCCAGCGGAGTACTGATCAGAGCATGGAGAAAACTGCAGGAGGCCAGGGAAGAACCTCTTGAAAGCTTTGAGGTGAAAGGTCAGATGCCCATGCAGGGCTATGGAAACTGCCTGTTCCCACCAGGCAAAGTTGGAAATCCCAGGACTTATGGGCATTAGGCAGAGGTAACACAGAAGAGTGTTACCTGCATAGTGGAGAATGATTGGTCCTTGATTGGAGACTGCTCAGGTCTTGCCTAACACATCCTAAAGTGGGACCCCAAAGGATCAATATGTTCCAAGAAAAGTCAACTTTGTCCTTGAGCAGAGCTCAAGAATATTTATAGAAATACAAAAATGCCTATCACCCAACTTAACAAAATTCTCAATAACTGGCATCCTATTATGGATTAAATTGCCTCCCCAAATTGATATGTAGAAGTCCTATGGTTTCTCTTCTTTGTTAATATTGTGAGTTACTTTGATGCACTTTTAGTGTTAAATCAATCTGGCATGAACTTGGTTATGATGTATTATTGTTTTTATATGCTGTTGGGCTTAACTTGCTAAAATTTTGCTTGTATTTTTTACATCCATATCAATGAGAGATTTTTTTCCTGTAGTTTTTTTTTTTTTTTTTTGGTAATACTTTGTACAGTTTTGGTGTCAGAATAATGCTGATATGAAATGAGTTGGGGAAAAATTCTCTCCTCTTCAATTTTCTGGAAGGATTTGTGTAGAAATCCTGTAAAAAGGAGTACCAAATCCTCCTTAAAGATTTGGTAGAATTCACCTATAAAGCCACTCTGGAAGACAGCATAGAAATTTATTCAAAAGTTAAACACACACCTACCAAATGATCCAACTATTTCACTCCTAGGTATTTATCCAAGAGAAACCAGAGCACAGATATACACAAAAGCTTGTATATAAATGTTCACAGCAACTTTATTTGTAATAGTTCAAATTAGAAACAAAAAAATGTCCATCAATAAGTGAATGCACAAACAAACTAGGATATATTCATTACCTTGATTGTGATAATGGTTTCATGATTATATACATCTATCAAAATGTGTCAAGTTGTACATTAGATATGTAAGTTTACTGTATGTCAATTATACTTCAATAAAGTATTATAAAATAAAACACAGTAATATACATAACTAAAAAAACACATATACTGCAAGCAAAATAGTACTATATACTTCTCTAAATGGAAAAAATATAGCAACAGAAAGAAAACTTTGATAGATGAGTTAAATAGCAGAGATGACACAGATGAAGAAAGAATAAGTAGACTAGAAGAAAAGCCTGGAAAAATGACCCAGAATGTAACAGAGTCAAATAAATAAAAAATGTGAATAGAGTTCGGCAGTTACCAAAGGTAGAATAAGAAGGCCTAACGTGTTATTAGTTGGAGCTCACAAATGAGATAAGTATGAGGATGAGGGAGAGGCAACATGGAGAGAGCTAATAGCTGAGAATCATATAAAATTGATGAGAAACATGAATTCTTAGACGCAGAAGCACAAATCCAAAGCAAGGTATATGAACAAAAATCTGCACCTAAATGCAAGACAGTGAAATTGAAAGACAAATAGAAGATCTTAAAAGTATCTGGAGGAAAGACTGATATAAACCAAAGAACGACTACAATTAGACTGACATCTGACTTCTCCATAGCAAATATGCAAGCCAGGAAACAATGGAATTCCATCTTCAAAGTGCTGAGAATTGTCAACTTTTTGTATACCCAGAAAAACTATCTTTCAAGACCTTTTCAAGTTTCATCTTAAGAATGAAAAGAGTTTTCAGACAAATGTACATAATGAGGTAAAGCCCAAAGTTAACTTCTCTGAAATGATTTTCTCAACCTCTCAAAATTCACCATTGCTACGCTGTCCTTCAACCCACCAGTGCTGTTTAGAATATCTTCTCTTCTTCTTACAACGTATCCCAGAGACCTTATCATTTTAAACTCACTGATGTATCTCAGTTGCTTTATTTGTGGGTAAAGAATGAAGAGAGAGAGTTATATCAAGAATGTGTATATATTTGGGTGCACTTTCTGAATCCTCTACCTCAATACTTGTATCTCTCAGGGAGAAAAAAAAATTTCCAGGGAAAATTGAGGGTACAAAATGGGAACTCCTTTACTCCCCGCAAATGCTCTAGACACACCTAAATTGTTTTCCATCTCTGTTTGCTCTCCTTCCTTCAAGGTTCAGAGAAAGAATTGCAACATGTGTTCGAGTTTGGTGCCTCTTTGCCTGCTCGTCTCATGTGTGTCTGACCCTTCTCAGCACTGAAGTCCCACTTCTCCCTCTGCTGGTGGAGATGTTCCTCATCCAGTCTTGCAGGTCAACCCCTACACACCTTTCAAGACTATGCCTAAGGGTCCCTTTCCTTATTAAGGCTTTTGGAACACCTCTCCTTGTGCTGCAGTGGGGTTTCCTCTGTGGGCTGACTGCCCCCTGTAAGGCCTGGGTCGTGGCCACTCTGCTCTGTTACTGGCGTGCATGTTTTCATTTGTCCCTCTCCCTTCATCCAACTGGGGCTTCCTTTGGGCAAGAAGCATTTGCTTCCTCTGCAGCCTTGGTGCCCCCTACAACATCTGGCATTGATGGTACTGGATGCCTGGGGAACGTGAGAATAAGTTAATGAGCCTTTCCCCCCTCTTACAGCTACACTGCTGGACTGCTGTGTGACGAAGCACTGAAACAGAGTGTGAGGTTCTGGAAGGACCAGGAGACTTTGTCGAAGAGGACAAGGTGCTGGAGTGGTTTAGGCTGAAGAGCCATGCTCAGACACTGGCGGCAGGGTGCTCAGCCTGCAGTCTCAGAGCAGGATCTTCTAGGAGCTGTTAGCCTGTGTAACGATGAATTAGATGACCTCCAACTTCTCCATCCAATGTGGGAGTAACTGAATCTCCCTGAAATGCTTCCAGCATCATTTCACTCATTGCTCACAAACCTCCAAAAAGGCTGCATTGCCTTTCTAATCAAGCCCCAATTTTATAAATGCCCTTCCTTGAGTCACTGTATCCCCATTACTTACAGGTAAGCAAGTCCTGTCCTGGTATCCTCTTGTCTCGTGCCCACATGTCCGGCTGTTCTGATTGTGCCCAGGATGTGCCCAGCACCTAGACCATGCTGCCTCACCTGCTATGAATCTTCTGTTGAAGTAACCCCAAGATTTCCAGGTTGGAGTGTCCAAACTGAAGACATGATTTTCAGGTTTTTAGCTGGGAGAAGACTTGAATCTGTGTCCTGAAATGGAAGAGGCTATTCCAAAAGTGTCAAGTTCTCCACCACTGGAAACGTCCAAGTAGAGAGCAGGCAACCGTTTTCCATATGTGCCTGAGAAAATGGTGTATTTCATCTCCTGGAAGCCTCCTGACACCCAGTTTCTGAGTTCCCGTCGGTCTCAGCACCTGCTGGCTCAGATCCATTGGTCAGGTTCCCATCGTTCGCGTGTGACCTTGGATGTCCCTGCTTCTTCTTTGCTGCTCAGAGAGCCCGTTTGCATCTTCATCACAGCCCCTCCCCCTTGTCTGCCCACACTGTACCTGCTCCTCTAGCAGAGCCTCCGTAGTCTGAGGGAAGGCAACATCTTGCTGACCCCTGCAGGCTCACAGCTGACCCCAGAGCAGTGCGCAGCATAGACCCTCCGTAAATCCCCAGGGCAGATGGGAGGGGAGGAGAACCAGAGAGAGAGAAGGTAGGAGTGAGCCCCAGGGCCCAGCCGCAGCCTCGACACAGCTGGAAGGGCAATGGTTTCTGCCCCTTCTTCGCCATCACCTTCTGGAGGAACAGGCTTTTGGGGACAATTATGTCAAACCTTACTTCCTTATATATTAGTTTCCTTCCATTTCTGATACACTATATGGTGATTTAAAACAGCAGTTTACAGTGAAATTCATTTACAACACCACCATCCATTGTGATCACAATGTCATACATTTATGTTTTAAGTAATTTTTAATGCTTGTAGCAGCTGGGGCCCTGAAGTGTGGAAATAGCTAACATTTTTCACCCCGTGCAGCCTAGGGAGAAGAATCGTTGCTCTTTAATTATACGACCACCGAAGACAGCACGCAGAGTGGAGCAGATATAATTGCAAAGTAAGAAACGATTGGCCAGGACCATAGCCGAGACGTTAAATGAAGACACAGAGATGCCGGGACGCCGCGGGTAAAGCCTGGAGCAGAAATGAGCATCCTCCAAATTAATAAGCAGCTGTAATTATAAGTCAATTGATTAAAAAAGGAAGCAATGTTAGGAAGACGGGATTATGCACAGAGTGAAATACTGCCCTCTAACCCAAAAGAGCTGGATCTAAAGGGCAAAGATTGCTTTCTGCTTGTAGATGAGGGAAGTGCTAACGCCTCTGTGCTCAGGCTTGCACGAGTGTCCAGGGTGCAGCGACGTGACAGTCCTGAGTGGCGCTGATGGGGGGTCACCTGTGCCCTCCACGTGTCCCCAGGTCTCCGAGGGAATCGTGCTAAGATAAATTGACACAGACCTGTGTTACCTCCCACCCCCACCGGAACACCCTCTAGGAGCTTCAGAATTGGGGGAAGGAGTAAAGGAGCTTGAGGAAACCCTGCTGATGGCCCAGATGAGCACTGCCCAAACTCGCAGTCTCTCTGCCTCTGTTTCTCTCCCTCTGCCCGCCTCCTTCCTTCCCACCCCCTCCGTTTGGGCACCATCTTGAACAGTGCACAGCTGGCTCGGTTTGTCCCCCCCCAGAGCACCCGGCTAGGTTCTCCATGATGGCTCCTGACACAACTGGGGTTCAGCACTTCCTGCTGAGTGGAGGACACTCCTCTGTCCCGGGTTCATAGACCCCGCTGTCCAGCAGAAATGTAACACGAGCCACGTGTGCAATTCTAGTGAGACGAAACAGGTGAAATCCATTTAAAGAATATATATTTTTTAACCCGATATATTCAGAATAAGATCGTCCAGCATGTACTTGATGGACAATCGTTACTGAGCTATTCTACACCCGTAACGTTTTCTGCAGCCAGTCTTTGGGAACCAGTGGCTCTCGGTTCAGACCAGGCGTGAGTCACATGCTGGGCTCACTGCATGTTGACGGCGCGGGTCCAGGCGCCGGGCCGGTTGCTGCTTCGGATGAAAGCAACCCAAGGCGGTGTGATAGACGGTCCCTCCCGTGTCCCAGAAAGCCATCAGAGTGCAGAGAGCGGCAGCCACAGCAATCCTCAAGGGAGGGTGTGGGTGAGGGCCCCGCAGGCCTGGTCAGGACTGACCTGTTCCGTCCCGGTAGGGCCCCCCCCACCTCCTGCATCCCTGATCCATCTGTGCTGGGTTCTCATCTACACCTACCTGGTCTGAGTCTGAAGCAGCAGACCACGGTGCAAAGGGCCCTCCCGCCAGCCCCCTGGAGGAGTGACTTTTGAACAAGGACCTGAGGGGAGTGGGGGCCGTGGGATTCCCGAGGGGGCGAGGCCGTGTGGACCCCCTCCTCTCTGGGAGCCCCCTGGTGCTTGGGTGTCCCTCAGCAGCGAGGTCCCCGTGCAGCCTCCATCTCTCGGCCTCCACTCCCGCTGTGTTTCAGGGCAGGACACCTCGGGGTTGAGACTCCTCTGACTCTGCCCCGAGGCTGGCCGCTCTCCACCCCACCACCTGGTTCTTGTCGGGACCCCAGAGGCTCACCCGCGCAGCAGGCCCTGCGGGGACGGCGCACGCCCGTCGTCAGCAAGTCTGGCTTTTACGGCCTCCTCCCTCCCCTGTGCAGACCCTGCCAGGAGCCAAGAGCCCCTCAGGGGAGGGTTTGGGTGCGAATTCTGCTGCCCGATATCAGCAAGTAAAGGTCCTAACAATGAAGGAGAACAAGTGTCCAGCAGGAAGGGATGCCTTGTTCCCAAAACATCCCTTTCCTTTAAACATTTTTAAAATTCCTAAGTTTTAAGTGTTTGTTTAGTGGGTGGTGGAGAGAGAAATGGGCTGAGAACTTGAGCGCTGGTGAGGGTGGCAGAGGGGAAAATCAGCCTGAAGTTAGGCAAATGGTCCGAAGGGCACATTATACTCAGGTCCGCTTGGGTCCCCAAAGCCCTGCGCCTGCTCGGGTCCTGGGCACGGACGGAAGCCTTAGGTTTTGCGTGAAATTGTTTCAACGTGGCTGCTGTGTAGACAGAGAAAAAGCTGGGTCCTGGCACCCTGGTCTCGGACGTCCAGCCTCCAGCGCGTGAGAAATCAGCGCCAGTTGTTGAGGCCGCCCTCCCGTGGGGCTTTGGTCACGGTGCCTGGACTGGTGAATTACCGAGTCAGGAGACACAGTACGTATGTTCCGGTGCGTTTCCGCTTGAGCGGGGTAGGGCGTGGGATTTAGCATCCAAGGAAAAAAAACGGAATTCTCCAGACGCAGAGCTGAGTCTTTTTCTCACAGTAGAGTACTTCCCAGGAGAAGTGCGGTCTGTACTTGGGTGAGGGTCTCCCCTGCATCCCCTCGGGTTTTCCTCATGTGTGGCCTACGGGATGGGACATGCTAGGGAAGGAGCTGCCGTGGCCTCAACGCTGAGGGGGCCGGCGGAGACCCCAGTCTGGGGTTCTGGGTCCAGGCCCCCCACCGCCTCTGCAGCCTCTCTCAGGGTCTGGGGCTCTTGTTTGAAGCAGACATGATGCCGGGAGCCCAGACACCCAGACCAACGGGCCATGAAGGGGGGCTGGTCTCCCCCCTGAAGGGGTCCCGAGTCTCTGGACTCTGAGCTTGGGGGTGAGAGCATCCCGGGTCTTGGCGTCCAGCAACCGTTTCCTGACCGGGACCTTTACAGGAGCAGGAAATAACTATGGGAGATGGTTTGGGCTTTTGTGGAGCAAAAGCTACCAATGTAGGGTAAAAAAATGAAAATTACTCTTAGATCCGCATGGTAAACTCTATCACTTGTGTGACGATTGAGCATTTTGGTCCTGGGCAGTTTATTTGGGTGATTTCAGCCTGAACACCCCCCAATTGCCAAAGGGACCCACGGACCCCAGTGGCTGAGCGCCCCGCAGCCCACAGCCCCTCCCCACGGCCCTCCACCCACAGGCGAACCGGCCGAGCCCACTGCTCTGACTGGTTAAGCACTTGGTCACCCAGACCTCCCTGCCTGACTCTCGCCAAGTGGGCAGGTCTCAGAAATAGACTCTGACCCGTCTCTGACAGGTGCTGGTGGGGGGCAGGACCCCCCGAAGCCCTGCCTCCTGTCGAGGTCTCAGCTCGGTGTCAAGGCCACACGGATAATTTGCCTTCACCGTAATATTGGTGAGAAGGAAAGAAAAAGCACGCTTTGGACGGCTCCATCCCGCTCCCCATGGGGTCACTGTGGGGTAAGCCTGCCCTCTGTGGTCTGGGCTGGTGAGAAACTCGAAAACCTCCAGCCCGGAAATCCTGGAGCAGTTCTGTCTGGTGAAAATCCCAGCAACCACAGCTCCCCTCCGTGGCCCCAATACAGCGGCTCAGAAGAGCGCTGGAGTAACAAGGGAAGAGGGGCTGAAATAAAATCAGCCCAGCGTAGAGTCTTCCGGTGGCCCTTCCTCGGGCATTGGTCAGCCAAGGAGGAGCGTCTGCGTTTCGTACAGTTCCACCTTGCGGTGCGTCCTGTGCTTCGGAGGACGCTCAGCCAGGAGTGTGCCAGGCAGACTGAGGGTTCGGTGGAGATCTTTGCACCAGGCGCTGGGAGTGGGGCCTCCACGTACCCTCGTAACCACAGCGGGAAGTGCTACCAGCTCAGCGAGAGGGCTGCGTGTGCTCCGGAGCTGGTATGTCCTGTCCCCCTCCCCTGGTTTGGGTTACGTGAATCTGTCTGGAACGCTAAGAGTCCAAGAGTAGACACGCACTGCGTGTAATAGTGCAAAACCCAGACCAGTCTCAAGTGTCTCTTGAGAATTCCACTACTGTATTGGAAAGGGAATAATAAATGATCGCAAAGCATTCTTTGCTTTAATAAAAGAACACCATCTGAGTGTTGCACCTGGGATGGAAGACCGAGGGGCCTGTTCCTCTCTGTCACTGCCGGCCGTTCCAGTCTCCCGCTGTCGTTGATGTATGCGGCGCCGGGATAAAGGACGCGCGCACAGCCCCACGGCTGCGTGAAGACACATGACGGCGGATCCCCCTTATCTGCATGTGCAGGCCGCCCAGATCCATCACTGCACGCGCAGCCCAGCTCTGGGCCCGGCCCGCTGGAGGCCGGTCGGCGGACGGACGGACGTATTCTCGTCAAATGCAGCTGGGTTCCACTTAGGAATTCCTGCTGTGGGGCAGGGGCAAAGTATCTAGAATAATTTTAAGGACATTTCCCAAATGTTTATTTAGATAAAAGATGGATAACAGTAAAACTCCCAAACCTGCAGCCTGATAACTAGGTTTTATTAATGACCTGCCATTCGCTAGGGCTGGATAATTAAAGGTTTTCCCCCCAAAGGAAGAGAGTGGACAAATTTATCTGATGGTTGGATAACCGGGGACACTGGTTGGAAACTATTGATATAATCAGAGCTCATTCGATTTGCTCGGGACAGCCGTCCTATCAGCTAATTTCACCTGTGAATACTTAATTATCCTTGGAATGCATATGGGCGCCCCATTAATAAAATGTGACTATGTCATCGCTTCTTTGTCACCCGCATGTGCCTTTTATCTCCTGCATCGCCTTCTTAGTCTTCCTTTCCTTTTTTTTTTTATTCCTTTCCACTCTCTCTTCTAAAAAAATGAGGCTTGGGGAGACGGATGTGGGCTGTGTGACTCCTGTGCTGTGTACAGAGGGTGCGTGGCTGGGCGGACCTGAGCTTGACGGAGCTCAGAACGAGGTCTGGACCAGGTGGGGGCATTGAGGCAGGGCCCTCGTGACCAAGTCTGCCTGCGGCTGGATGCGGAGGTGGGCGCCAGGCTCAGGGCCCCAGCAATGGACGTCTCGTGGCCAGACCGGCAGGGCGCTGCCGTCCAGGAGCACCTGGTGGGGGCTTGGAAGCCTCCTCCCAGCCCAGCTCCGGTACAGGCTCCTCCTGTGACCCCGGGAAGGCTGCAGCCTTGTCACCATGGATACACCTGCACACAGGGACCTGCTTATGTCCTCACTGGGCTTGGAGTCCTGGGTCATGACCTTGAGAGGGTCATTAATTTCTCTGACTTCCCATTTTCTCAGATGTAAAGTGGGGGTGATGTTCCTTTAAAAGGAACAGACGTAAAAGGCATCTGGAAAGACACCCGGGAGAAGGGAGGCCCCGAGGCCAGGGGTGGGGGATGGAGGGGGCGGGGTGGGGGCCTCCTGCCTCTTCCCAGGCACCCCGAACATCTCTAGCAGATGAATAATGGGGAGCAGGTGTGGCCCGTCCGTTCACTCCCTCGGTGATTTCATGGACCCGCATGGAGTGGGGCGACCTCAGCTTTACCCACACTTGACTCTCAGGGCTGTGTCTCTGGGACAACGGCAGTGCTGGGCTTCTGGGAGGACATGTGTGGGACCCCTGCTTCCCCAGGCTTGTGGCTCGGCTCAGAGCGCAGGCGCAGTGACGGGGCGTGAACCGGCTGGACCTTCGTGTGGGGACACCCCTCACTGGTGAAGCCGAGGTGCCCAGAGAGGAAAGGGCGCGGGGAGAGGGGAGTCCTGCTGAAGGGGGTGGGGCGCGCTGGTGGGTGAGCATGGGCCCTGGGTGCCCGGCTGGTGCCCCTCACAAACCGGGGCAGGGACGAGGCCCCGAGAGGGCGGCCGTGCTGCCCCACCATCTCTTGGACCTCCTTTCTGTTTCGCCCAGTGTCCCCACAGGGCTGACGGTTCCCTGCCTCAGGCAGAGCCCTCTCTTCCTGACGTCCATCCATGTGCCCTGTATGGTGACAGGTGTGCAGCAGGTGTTGGATGAACCTATGATCGGCAGGGGAAAAACTTCCCCCCCAATCCCATCCCCCGCCGTCCCCGCCTCCACCCGCCCAGCTGCCAGCATCCTGACTGCCCCGTCGGCCCCCAACCAGGTCCAGGCTCCACCTGTGCTGACTTGGTTATCCGTCCCCCTCCCACCTCCATGACAGGCTCTGGAGGGTAGATGTCGGGGCTCCTGCACCCCCGCTCTGCCTGCTGGGCCGTGGGGTGGCCACGCTTGCTGCCCTGGCCTTCTGGGCCACCACTGTCGTGTGGCTCTGGCTCTCCCACTTCCGCGTCTGGGGCACGGCACCACTGCCCACTACTGCTCTCTCCTGCCAATCCTGCAGGTGCCCCCCTTGGAGAGCCCACTCCCCCACCCCACACTGTCCTCCATTCAGGCAGAGACCCTCCTGCTTCTGCTCCTGCCTCCGACCTCCCACCCAGCAGTGGTGGGCCTTGGTCCCTCTACCCCAGAGGTCACTCGCTCACTGAATGCCCCAGTTGCTCCCTCAGCACCTGGGATGAAGTCCACAGTCCTCATCCTGACCCACAGGGCCTCGCAGGCCCTGCCCTGTGTCCCTTCCTCCCCTTACTTCCTGGGACCCCAGCAGCTCCAGGGCCTTTGCTTGGCCACTCCCTGCTGTGCCCTACTGTGCAGACCAGCCCGCTGGCCCCCAGCGCTCTCTGCAGAGGGACCCTCAGCCCCCAGAGCAGCCCCTTGCCACACTGGACCACATGGCTCTTAATCTTCACCGTGAGCGTATCACTTCTCTGACATCTGCATGTGAGTCGAGTGGGCACTTGCTGCTGTGTCCCCACACGGAGCTGGTGCCCCATGAGCACAGGCTGGAAGAATGAGCACTCTGTCATGAGGGTGTCTTACTCTGGGACCTCATGGGGAGAGTCTGGGTGACATGGTCCAAGGAGCCCAGGCCTCCTCCAATAGCCCTGTCCTTGCTTCTCCCTTGGAGACAGGAGCCCTCCAAGGGACCAGGTGGGAGCCACTCCCATCTGCACACCTAGTAACAAGCCTGTCATTTGCGGACCCAGGTGCAGAGATTGAAGTGGACCCTTGTTCCAGCACCAGCCCTACTGGCCAAGGACTTGGAGGAGGTCCTGCTCACCCTGGGACCAGATCACAGGACAGGATCCTGTGACAGGATCCATGCCTGCCCGAACCCCTGGTACTAGACATGCAAGGGGGACATGACTAGACATGTCACTACGAGTGACACCAAAGGAATACAGACGGTTGTAAGAGGCTACTGCAAACAATTACATGCTGATAAATTGAAACTAGTAGAGATGGATACATTCCTAGAGACATACAACCTACCAAGGCTGAACCATAAAGAAACAGGAAATCTGAACAAATAATGAGTATGGAGGTTGACGTGGTAATCAGAAGCCTCCCAACAAGGAAAGCCCGGGACCATATGGCCTCACAGGTGAATTCTACCAAACATTTAAAGAATTAATGCCAATCATTCTCAGACTCTTCCAAATAATTGAAGAGCAGGGATCACCTCCACGCTCATTTTACAAGACCAGCATTACCCTGATAACAAAGCCAGGTAAGGACAGTATAAGAAAATAAATTATGGGGCAATATCTCTGATGAACATGGTGCAAAAATATTCATCTAAATATTAGCAAACCAAATCCAACAGGATTTTAAAAGGATCATACACCATGATCAAGTGGGATTTGTCACTGGGATGCAAAGATGTTCAATATGCACAAATCAGTCAGTGTGGTGCACCACACTGACAGAATGAAGGCCAAAAATCATCTGATCATATGATCATCTCAGTAGATGCAGAAAAACCATCTGACAAAATCAAACATCCTTTCATGACAAAAATTATCAACAAATTAGCTATAGAAAAAAAGCACCTCGGTATGGTAGAGACCATAAATGACAAGCCCGCAGCTAACATCCTACTCAGTGATGAAAAACTGACAGCTTTTCCTATAAGATCAGGAATAAGACAAGGATGCCCACTCTCACCACTTCTGTTCAACAAATTACTAGCAGTCCTAGCCAGAGAAATTAGGCAAGAAAAAGAAATAAAAGAAAATAAATATCAGACACAAAAAAGTTGAATTGTCTGTTTTCAGATGACATAATTTTATATATAGAAAATCCTAAAAACCCCATCAAAAAGGCTATTAGAATTAATAAATGAATTCAGTAATGTTGCAGGATACAAAATCAACATACAAAATCAGTTGTGTTTCTATACAATAGCCAAGAACTATCTGAAAAAGAAATTAAGAAAATAATCCCTATTACAGCAGCATCAAAACGAACAAAATACTTAGAAGCAAATTTGACCAAGCAGGTGAAAGATCTGTGCACTAAAAACGACATGACTCTGATGAAGGAAATTGAAGAGACACAAATAAATGAAAGATATCCTGTGCTCATGGGTTAGAGGAATTAATACTGTTAAAATGTCCATACTACACAAAACAATATGCAGATTCCATACAATTCCTATCAAAATTCCAATGGCATTTTTCATAGAAATAGAAGAAATAATCCTAAACTTAGTATGAAACCACAAAAGACCCCAAATAGCCAAAGCAATATTGAGAAAGAAGAACAAAGCTGAAGGCATCGTGCTCCCTGATTTCAAACTATATTACAAAGCTATAGTAATAAAAACAGTAGGCACTTGCATAAAAACAATGACATACACCAATGGAAAAGAATAGAGAGTGCAGAAACAAGCCCATGTGTATACAGTCAATTAATCTTTGATAAGAGAGCCAAGAACACTCAATGGGGAAAGGATAATCTTTTCAATAAGTAGTGCTGGGGAAACTGGATAGCCATATGTAAAAGAATGAAATCAGTTCCTTATTTATACCACTTACAAAAATTAACTCAAAGTGGATTAAAGACTTAAATATAAGACTTGAAATCATAAAACTCCTAGAAATAGACTCCTAGAACTCTTTGACCTAGGTCCTGGCAATGAGTTTTTCGATCTGATACAAAAAACATAGGCAACAAAAGAAAAGTAAACAAGTGGGACTGTATCTAACTAAAAAAAATGCAGAGCAAAGGAAACATTCAATAAAATGAAGAGGCAACCTACAGATTGGGAGAAAATATTGGTAAACCATGTATCTGATAAAGGGTTAATATGGAAAATATATAAGGAACTCATACAACTAGCAAGACAAACTAATAAATAACCTGGTTAAAAAAATGGGCAGAAGATCTGAACAGACACTTTACCAAAGAAGACATGCCAAAGGCCAAAAGACACATGAAAAGGTGCTCAGCATCACTAACTAGCAGTGAAGTGCAAATCAAGACTGCAATGGACTCTCCCTCACACCTGTTAGAATGGCTATCATCAAAAAATAATGTGTTGGCCAGGATGTGGAAAAAAAGGAATCCTCATGTACCGTTGGGTGGAATGTAAATTGGCGCAGCCACTATGGAAAAACAGTATGGTGCTCCTCAAAAAATCAGAAACAGAACTATCGAAAACAGAACTATCGTACGATCCAGCAATCCCGCCTTTGGGTATATATCCAAAGGAAATGAAATCAGAATCTCAAAGAGATATTTGCACCCCCATGTTCATTGCAGCATCTTTCACAACAGCCAAAATATGGAGTGTCCATCGATGGAGACAGAAACTGTGGGAGATTATATATCTATTATACAATGCGTAATATATTATATTGTATATCTAATGGCAACATGAATGAACCTGGAGTATATTGTGTTAAGTGAAATAAGCTAGACACAGAAAGACAAGTACGGCATGGTCTCACTTATGCGTGGAATCTAGAAAAGTCAAACTCACAGAAACAAAGAACAGAATCGTGCTTGTGGGGAGGTGGGGAAATGGGAGGGTACAAACCTTTAGTTATAATATGAGTAAGCTCTGGGGCTCTATTGCACAGCATGGTGATTACAGTGAATAATAATATAGGGCTTCCCTGGTGGCGCAGTGGTTGAGGGTCCGCCTGCCGATGCAGGGGATACGGGTTCATGCCCCGGTCCAGGAGGATCCCACATGCCGCAGAGCGGCTGGGCCCGTGAGCCATGGCTGCTGAGCCTGCGCGTCCGGAACCTGTGCTCCGCAACGGGAGAGGCCACAGCAGGGAGAGACCTGCATACCGCAAAAAATAATAAAAATAAAAATAATAATATAGAGCATACTTGAAATTTGCTAAGCCAGCAGACCCTGAGTGTTCTCACCACACACACACAGTGGTACCCAGGCGAGGTGACGGACGCGTTAACTCACTTGATGGTGGTACTCCTGCGGCAGCATGTACATAGATCAAATCATCACGCTGTACACCTCAAACACACACAAGGTTTACTTGTCAGTTACACCTCCGTAAAGTTGCAAAACCATTTATTGCTCCTGACTCTGTGGTTGGCAGCTGGGTCTGGACTCAGCTGCGTGGCTTCTGCTGGGCGCAGCAGCCCCTGGTGTAGCTGTGGGTTGGAGCTGCGGGTTGCCCCGTGTCGGGGCACCCGGCTCACGTGGCTGGTTCACATGGCCTTTCACCGTGACGCAGGTCTCTCAGGGCTGTGCAGTTGGCTTCTGGAGAGGGCCCTTGGGGTTGGGGGTTCTGCTTGCTCTCTTGGACCCCAGGGTCCCTCGATGAGGGCTTGGCTGCCATGTCGTGAGGACACTCAAGCAGCCCTGTGGAGAGGGCCACACGGCGGGAACCGAGGCCTCCAGCCAAGGACCAGCTGCAAGCACGTGAGTGAACGCCCTGGGCAGTGGGTGCCCCGGCCCCAGGCAAGCTCTCAGATGAGACCACAGCTCCTCCTGTGTCTTCTGCACAGTTTCATGGGGGATCCCGGGACAGAGCCAACTAGCCGAGCTTTCCCTAGGTGCTGACCCACAGAAACGATGTGAGGGAGTTAAATGTTTAGGGTTGATTTAAGCTGCTAGGTTTTGGGTACTTTGTTATGTTGCAGAGATCCCTGATATCCCCTCCAACCATCCGTGCCCCACTGGGCACTGCCTCTGAACCACGGGCAGCACTCTTGCACCCCCTGAGCTATTCTTCCTGAGTCTGAAGAAAATTTTTTTTAACAGCTCTGTATCCGGACACAAGCGTCAGTGCATTTCGTACCAGACTATTTGCCCATAGGAGTTTGGGAGCTGGCCTCACCAGGCGGCACCTGTCTCCCTGACCTTTCCTGCAGAGAAGCTCTGGGTAAGGCCAGGGGAGTGCAGGTCCATTGGCTTCTGGCCCCTCAGATGCTCATGTCAGCAGAGCCATCACCACTTACCCACATTTGGGGTGTGAGTCGTGGCCCTCACAGGGAAGGGCGCCGAAAGACGAGACTATCCGTTCGCAGTTTTTTCTTCCCCTGTCTCAGTTGTACAGGCCATCTGATCTAGGGTTACTAAGCAAAACACAGAACCCCAGTTAAACTGGAATTTCACTTAAGCAGCAAATACTTATTGTTGTTGCTTTTAGCATACGTATGTCCCATCGATATCTGGGACACACAGCCTGCAGAACTATTTGCTGCTGGTCTGGGAGACCTGTCTTGTGGCTGTTGCCCTCGTTCGCTTCTGCTGCACCTGCAGCCCCTGGGGATCGCACCTCTGGGGGAGCCCCCGTGAGTCCACAAGCTTAGCGCCACTGTGGAGCATTCAGCCTCCTGCTCAGAGGTACACAGCGTTCCTTCAGAGCACGTATCTGACATTTCAGAACTGCTTTTACAAGGCCCAGGGTCCCAATGGACGCCCCTGCACAGGAGGGATGAAGGAGGGTTACCTCCTGGGGCCCGACCGCTTCGACCTCACGGGGCTGACCTTCCCAACATCCCTGTACAGGCGGCGCTCACATTCACTCCATAATCTTGGCCTGGCCCCTCCCTGGGCTTCCAAGTCTCAGCAGAGAAGGGAGGGGCCGACTGGGTGACCCTTAGTGTCTGGGTGACAACAGGCCCTTCTTGTTCTACAACCTTCTGCGTAAATAGTCTTCATTTGAGGAGCTGTCCAGAAGTGTGCAGATGTACTAACGGGAACCAAGCGGTTGGAGCGATTTTATTTCGCTGTTGTTTTCATTTATGGATAAAAGGAATTCTAGTTTCTTTACTGTTTTTCCACTTATTATACTTTTGGTCCTTATGGTATTTTGTGGTCTCATCTGGCTTCCCTTTCTGTGGTGTTTAACATCCCCAAAGGCTCAGGGTGTACTCAGTGCTCCAGGGTCTGGGGGGAGCAGCTTGGTCCCCTGTGTTCCGTGCTTTCGTCTCAGGGTGGACGTGTGATTCTTGTGTCGTTAGTCTCATTCTCTAACAGAAACATAAGAATCATTAGGGAAACTGATGATGAAATCTGCTTCCCTTATTTTCTAGAAACAAGAAACTTTTCCACTTAGGATCTAAGGACTTGTCGTTCTCCCTTTGTGATTTACTTCTTTTAGTCGCGCCGTCTGAGCAGTCACATGCGTCTCTTGGCCCTTCCTGGGATTCCAACAAGGGTTCTCACAGGTGGGCACAGGTGCCCCCCTCTCTCTCGACGTCCTTGGGTCCCAGGTGAAGAGTAGCTCATCGTGGGCTTGCCTGGCAGCGACCGGCTGTAGCTGCTGCGGAGGGAACTCGGGCATATGCTCCCGGTCCTGTGTGGGCACAGCTGAGGTGCCTGGGCATGGCCCTGGCTGGCCCTCGGCCCAGCGGGCTTTGGGGCCAGACCCTGGCAGAAGCGTCCTCGGCGGCGCTCCTCCAAACTCAGCTCAGAACAGGAGAACTTGATGTGCCACCTGAGTGAGGCTCTCCAACGGTGATTCCTGTGGGGACCGACTAGGGTGCTGAGACCCCCATCCCTGTCGGCAGCGGGAACGTGGCCCTGTGGGGTGCTGACTCCTGGGGGAGCCCAGCGCAAGTGTCTTCAGGACCACACAGAAAGGACCTGCCCTGCAGGGGAAGAGGGTGCGTTAAGCTGAGCTGCGGCAGGTTCCTGAGGGGCACGTGTTTCGGGGCCTGGAGAGATAGGAACGGGGGCAGGGCGGCCCAGAAACCCGTCGCCCTGGAGGTGCCCGTTGGCATGACCATCGGGCCCCTGATGCAGCTGTGGAGGGAGACCCCACGGTGCCGGGGGGAATTGTGTCCCCAAAAGACGTGTTGGAGTGCTAACCCCCAGCACCTCGGGTGGGACCTTCTTTGGAGAGGGGTCCTCACAGAGGTGACCAGTTAAACTAAGGTCATGGGGGGGCCTGATCCCACATGACTCATCCAGAGAACATGCAGAGGGGAGAGGATGGAGGTAGAGATGCCGGCGGGGTCACCATGGCCGGCGGGGCAGGTTCTCTACCTTGGGTCTGTCTGTGCTGGGGGGCCGGGCACAGACCCTCCTCAGCCTCAGAAGGACCAGCCCCGCCCAGCTTGGAGAATAAATTTCCGCTGTGCCAGCTGCCCGGCCTGTGGTGCTGACACAGCTGGGGTCTGTGAAAAGGAGAAAAGGAGAAAAGGAGAAAGAGCTTCACAGGACGTGCTGAACAAGAGTCAGATGTGAGGCTTGAAGGTCCATTATTGAAATTCTAGTAACGACTCAATTTCTCTTTGCTGTTCCCTTGGAAACGGCTGGTGGTGGGGTCTGGAGTCCCTGCAGAGCCCCTGCCGGTTTCATGGTTCTGGGCCGGGTTGGACCCGCTGCTGCGGCCGAGAGGACCGGACTCCCCCATGTCACTGCCCCAGTCGAGGCCCCTGCTTGGTCTCCACCTCCATCCCTTGAGGCCAAGACTGCGGTGCGCGGCAGGTCAGAAGTTGCATTTCCTCCGGTTAGCAGAGTCAGATGAGTGCGGCGCTCAGGCCATTAACTTGGCGGCTGCGACATCACCCAGTGGCTTTCCTGGGACCTTTGCAGCTGACCTTGAAAGAAGAGCCGCCAGAGCGAGACTTTTAGCAAACCCGGGGAAGAGAGGGTTCCATTGCCTGCCTCTCCCCTGCCCACTCGGGGAGACTCAGGGTGCGGTGGGGACAGGACGTGCTGGGAACCCCGGGAGGCCTTTACCCAGAAGAGGCCCGGCTGGTCCCTGCCTGGAGCAGCTCGGACCAGGAATCCAGGCCGGCCCGGGGCAGCAGCACACAGCTCTCAGGGGCCCCCCGCGCACCCCAGAAGCAGACCCACCACCGTGGGGTGGGCCCAGCCGAGCTGGTGGTGGGATGGCGGCAAGGAGGGTGCGTGGGAGAGCAAGCTGTGTGGATATTAGGATCTGCAGCTCCTCGCAAGGTGCTCAATGCGAGGTGCCCCCCCCGGGGCTCGACTCCCCCGGCCAGTTAGGGGGTGCCCATCACGCAGCTGGATCTGCCTCCCGAGGTTAGAGGTCAGGCGTCCCTCCTGGCTTTGGTGTTTGGCATCGCTGTGCAATACAGTCTGTCCCGGAATTTCTCCAGATGCAGGCCTGAGGGGCCAGCCACGGGTCGCTCTGACTGCTGCGTTCGCGGCCCCGGAGCCCGGCCCTGTCTCCCTGCGGCCCTCACCCCACCCACACCCGGCTAGTCGGGGTCCTGAGCAGGAGAACAGCCGCTCCTGGCGTTGAAGGAGCCGGGTGTCCAGGGAGATGGGGGCAGAGGCCTCGGGAGGGCAAGTTTGGCCGGGTGACCTGCGGTGGGAAGGACGGCCACTCTGGCGCCCGAGGGCGTGTTGGGAGCTGTGGGCTGGGAAGGACGTGTGGGGTTTTCTCTCTGTTGTGCGATAGCGGGCAGCCTCTGGCCCCCTGAGCCGGGCACCCACAGCTGGCTAGATGGGCCCGCTGGATGGTCAGAAATCTGCACCGTCTCTGAGACAGCGGCCATCGCCCACTGGGTGCGGAGGAGGGAACGGCCGACCTGCCGACACGGCCACAGGGGGTGGGACACGAGGAAAAGCTGTAGACCCTGGCTCTACTCTGAACCCAGGGTCCCGACCGGACACGGGAGGGCAGGGCAGCCTGAGGCTCCTTCACGGCTGCGAGGTCGGCTTCAGGGGCCTCCCCATGTGGTGGGACCCTAAGACCCTGCCACCCCTGCGCTGGGCGCTGGTCCCCACCTGCCTGCACCTGTGTACGCGGTCACCGTCCTCCCTAACCTGCTGCCCGGGGCCTCCCGAGCCACGGCGGGGTGGGGTGCTGCATCCGTCCCAGAACGCCCAGGTGTGAACACGGCCAGGGCCAAAGAGCCAGCGCGCCTTCTGTGTCCACGCGACATCGGAGGGAACAAAGCCTGGAAGAGCGGAGCTTTCAGAGCGAGAAAGGAGCCCCGTGGTCAGGCGCCTGGGCCAGGCCTCAGCGGCTCTGACAGGGCAACGCGGGCAGAGTGGAGGGGACCAGTGGGAAGGACACAGCTCCCAGGGCAGCTCCCCAGTTCCAAACACTGGACAGCCAGGATGCAGTCTGCCTGGGCGGGGCACACAGCACTCAGCGTGGTTTGTCCCAGTTCCCGACTGAATTTGCACCAGGCATCCCGAGGACAGCGCCCTCACCCCTCCGTGGGGAGCGCCTGGGTCAATAATCACCTCTTGCCAGTGGCGGGGCTCAGAGGCTACACCCACGTCAGGGCCGGGGCCCGCGTGCCACTCAGAGGCCCTTCTGCGGATGGACGCTACTGGTCTGTCTTGTCCGGAAGCATTTAAGGCAATCACACTGTCAAATAGGAACAAAAGAAGGGCACCAAGTGGACAGACGTGTGGCAGCCCCTGTAGGCCAGGCCACGGACCCACACGATGCACCCCCACGTGCACCCCACGCAGACATAGCTCGTGGGGGACCCACATGCCTGGTTTGTACACGCTCCACACTTACAGGACACACACTGCGAACACGCAGTTCACACGTGATCCATGCACACGGTTCACACATACGCCGCGCGGGTCCTCCCCCCACCCCCTCCTGCCCCCTCAGGTCCCCATTCCAACCTCCCAGCCTTGCCTGGAGACCTCACGGCACTCGTCTGCTTTGCTCCCCCGAGAGAAATCCAGGCCACTTTGAAACGCCACCGTTTTCCTGGGACTTCTTCCATCTCCTGCTCTGATGCCCCTTCTGCACCACACGCACAGAGGCAGGCGAGTACACACGCAGGCACACATGCACACACACACGCGCCCCTCTCCCTGCTGCTCTCTGTTTAGCCATCCTTGATTGGGGGTCTTCTGGGCACCCACACGCCTGCAGCCAGGGCCATCCTCTGAGTCCCCAGCCCAGGGATGCCAGCAGGGCCCGTGTGATGGCAGCCTGGCCCGGCCAGCATCTAGGGCTGCAGGCTGGGGAGGACGGGGCCTGGGGAGCTAGTGTCTCTTCCCCGACCCGAGCCCTGCGTCCAAGTTAGAGCGTGGGCTGGCCTCTCATCTCCGCCCTGCAGGACAGGCCCCCTCCTCCCGGCCGCCTCTCCTCATGTCCTGCGTCCATGCGCCCCCCGGTCACTCTGCCCTCAGCAGGGCCTCCACCCACCCTGTGCTCCCCTCCTCGAGACGAGATGATGCAGAATCAGTCTCGGGCTGGAAGGCTGTCCCGTCCGTCCTCATCCCTCGCTCTGCGGGTAAGGAATGGAGACCAGGGCCTGGTGGCCTCAAGCCCATTGCTGTAGAGCTGGGGGTGGAGGGAGGTCAGGGTGGGAGTGCCTCGGGGTCCACAGCTTCCATCAGGGCTGAGCGAACTGAGTCACGCTCTCCCGAGGTCAGGGGCACCTGGGGCCACAGGAGGTATCGCTGGCCTCGAGGCCTGGGCGTCCCGGGGTCCCTCCTGTGCCATCCCAGGAGAGGCAGCGAAGGGGAGGTGCTGGCCTTCCTCGTACCCTGGAACCTCGGCCGCCCTGACCTGGCATCTCCGTCCCAGGACAGCCGGCCACCAGCTCGACTCAGCTGGGCAGACCTCACTTCGTGTTCAGTAAAGACAACACGGGAGATTGTAAGAGTAACTGTGTCAGATTAAATGTGTTTGAATGTGTTTAATCTCTGTCAGATTAAATGTTAGAATTAAATGTGAATGAGAGTTGGGCCCTTTAGGAACGCCTGCACTTTTCTTTGTCTTGCTGAAAACAATGTTTTCCCCGAAGACCCCAACACGAGGGCCATTACACAACGTGACTCATCCTGCATGAGCTCCCACGCACTCAGCACAGAGGACCAAGCGGCTTTAGCGAGGCCTTTGTGCGCTGCCGTGAACGCAGCAGCTCTAAGTCACGCGGGCCCCAGGGCGCTCGGCCGCCTCCTCAGCGTGGGGGCCTCGCGGCTGAGGCCAGGGAGATCCTGCCCCTCCCCTCACGGCCGCAGCGCTTTGCGGTGACACCGCGGAACAGCCTCAATTAGACCAACGCGCGCTTCACGCCCGCTGCCCCTTCACACAGCACACCTGGCCCTTGTCCAGAGACGGGCTTTCTCATGGTTATCCGGGGATTATAAGAGGGAGGGAAATAAGAGCAGGGCACACTCTCAACATAACAAAGGGTTTGTACTCAGAACGTCTGAGAAAAGGACAGACGACCTATTAGAGGGACAAGAAGAAGATGTACAGGGTTTACACAAATATTGAGTCACTGTGTTACACCTGTGAAACTAGTATAATGTCATGTGCTGATTACACTCAAATTAAAGAAAGACTGACAGGGCATTTCACTGCGGGAGAGATTCAAACGGAAACTAAACACGCAGGAAGGTGCGAGCCCTCCGTGTCTCAGGGAATCCACATCGCAGTGAAACGCGTGCCAGCCCCACAGCGGGCGCAGCGGAGGTGCTGGTGAGGACAGGGGCAGCGACTACCCACTACGAGGCCTGGAGTCACCTCGAAGTGCAGCACGCCCACGCCCAGGCTCCCACCCTGGAGAATCGTGGGCCCTTGGGCCAGGATGTCCACTTGTGACGGCCTCACGATGGAGACGGTTCAGACCAGCCCTGGCACAGATAAACAAACCAGGGACAGTCAGGGAAGGAAAGACCACGCAGCCACGAAAATGGACCACGTGGAGCCCCAGGCCACGCCGTGGATGGCTCTCACTCCCAAACACGGAACCAAAGAAGTCAGGCCTGAGGAACGCACGGACAACACAAGGCTCAAGATGGGCAAGGCCAAGTTCACACGCTCGTCCCCTTGGCCCAGCAACTCCACTCTCAAAACTCTATTTTAAAGACATGCTGGGAGAAGCCCAAATGACTTGGGTCCAGGACCATTTGCTGGTACCGTGTGCAAGGGTGGGCAGCCCTGGACAGTCTCTGGTTTCCATGGTACGGAAAGAGGAAGGCCAGTACAGGGCAGCCCACGGGACACCCCCGGTGTATAACAAACCCCTGTGAGGTGGGGTCCACTTCTCACCCTTTGCCCCCGGGCAAGCCTGAGACTGGGCTAGAGGATGCCGGGCGATTTCCAAAGCTAGGTCACCAAAGCCCACCCTTCGGGGACATTGGCCTTGGAGTGGAGCCACCACGCCTCCAAGAGTCCAACCAGACACAGGGGAAGGCCAGGGAGGGCGGGGCCTCTGGCCACAGCCCCTGCGGGCACTTGGGACACAGCCGCCCAGCGGCCTTGGGCGGAGCAGAGATGCCCGGTCTCCGCCCTGGTCCATCCACGCTGCACGCTCTCCAGCCACGGCCCCCAGGCAACAGGAGACCCGCGTCGTGACTGCAGCACTGCACAGTCCATGCACAGGTTGTGAAAGGGAGCGCAAGGAGGTTGAAGCGAAAATCGACCGTCTCCTGGGGGGTGCGGGTCAGGAAGACCTCTCCTAACACGTCCTGTGCTATGGTTGCCTCTGGATTCCTTTATGCTTTCTACCAACAAAGAACAAAATTAAGGCAAAAAAAAGAAAACGCAATCCCGAAAATTGAAAACAAGCTAAAACAAAAGAACCTAATTATGTATCAAGTTGGTGACGGGACCCCAGGGAGAAAAGCATTATTTCAAATAACTCGAGAACACAGCGTTTTGACTGTTTATCCTCCGTGGAAAACACCTGAAGGAAGTTATCCTTGGAGGGGGCTGTGCGAGGGAGACCAGCCAGACCCTTCAGAAATAGAGGAGGGAAGGGGGGACACAGAAAGAGAGGGAGAGAGAGGGTAAGCCGGACTTTGCGGGGTGAGCATTGACGCCCCAGGAAAGCGGCAGCCCAGGCGAGCCTTCCTCGCAGGGACCACGGTGCCGGCGCCCTGCCCACTCACAGAGCTTTCGCGTGCTTCCAGGCCCTGCACAGGGCTGCCCTGTTTGTAGCCCCCGTAGCTCTGGGCAGTACCCTCTCACCTCCCTGTGCCTTTCCCTCACCCAGTGCGGCACCCCAAGGCCTCTTTCAGAGCCTGCGCAGGCCCAGTCCCCAGAGGTGCGTCTGCAGCTCTGACCCTGAGAAGCGAAAGGAGGGGCTCTGCTCGGCCGCAGCCCGAGCCACTCCTGCCAGGCTGGAGGCTTTCGCATGTTTTACTGTGAAACCAGGAGCCTCGGGAATGAGGCTCTCGTGCAGGTTCTCAGGGAAAGTGAGGGAGCGGGTGGAAGTGGGGGGCGAGATCAGGAAACAGCGGAGAAAGAATCTTCTCTCAAGGAAGGTAAACCAACCCAGGACCTGTGAGCTCAGGGCGCCAGCGGTCGCACCCCTGCCCTGGACCGAGGGCATCTTACCAGCGATGCTGCGCCAGTCCCACTGTCCACAAACCCTCACTGGCACTCAGAGACGGGGATGAGCTCTCCAGAACCTTCCGCTGGGTGCGAAGGGACACACGTGGGCACACGAGATTCCCGTGGAGAAGCCACATGCCCGCCTGTCCTGGGGCAGCTCTGGGCACCGGCCGCAGTGGGAAATCAGGAGCCCCTGCTGGTCTGGGTCGCTCTCCCCGGTGCTGAGTGGCCCTCTGGCTGGTACTTCACCAGCCACACGGCACCCAGTGTCCTCTGAACATTCATGTCACACTCCAGGTCTCCTGGTCCCGAGGTGTCCCAGCTGCCGACTTATCTCTCCTGGCACCAGACCGCCGTCCCCTCTCCTGAGACGCTGCGGCCTCACAAGGCTGGAAAGTTTATCCCCAAATCAAGCCAATATTCCCAGGAAGCAAGGGCTTTGTTTCCCTTAAAAAAAATAAGTCTGCGCTCTATACTTGGCTTTAGATCCTCATGTTCTGACCTAGCCGTCTAGGCACCATGATGCTTTTCTCACTCCATTTAGTTTTTGCTTTGCTCTGTTTTACTGGATGTTTTAATTACCAAAGCAGTGTATGCTCCTTGTAGCAAGTCAAACAGGATAATGAAAAAGTTAGCCATCTCCGTGCCAGCCTTCAGACACATCTCTTTCAGGTATGATGTTAAAATGGGCTATTATCGCTGTACATTTCTCTACATGTGTACAAACAAGAGCACAATTGAAATTGCACATAGGAGTGGGTTCTTTTTCTGTCTTGTTGTTATTTTAAAACAAACCAGAACCCATGCTGCACCCATTGCTCAGAACATTTTTTTTTTCTCTAATACACTTCTCGGGCTGCTTCTGAATCCTGCCTTTTGCTGAAAGTAAATATATTAGGAGGACCTTTTGAAAGTGACTGTACATCAAAACTATGAAAACAGGCAATTTCATGTGATTTAACCCAGTATCTGGAGGGCTGACTCTGTCAGCCCTGTTCTAATGCTTTACAGGAGTGAAATGGTTATTTCAAGGGCTACTTACCTACTGCAACAGACATTGTCGAGCACTCATCAATACTGAGGCTGCAGCGGACACAGAGCTTTATCCGGGGTCTTGAGGATTGCTATTCGGGAGACACAGACTCAGGTGAAACCGGAAGAGTGTTTCAGGGAAGAGAAAGAGTCAGGGGGTCATGAAGACAAAAGCCACAAGGTTGTTCACGTTGCCTGGTGAGAATTGTGGTTGACTCTGGCCAGAAACATTTGTCCTTAAGGAAGCACGAATTGCTCTCGGGTAGGGGGTCCCATAAGTACCCTGAGTTTCTGGCAGATGTCCTGGATGCCTTCGTTAGGACAATAAGTGGTCAAAGGTCAGATTCCACCCAGGCTGAGACATGCCTGGGTCCCCATCCTCAGTGGCCTCTGGGCTCCATCTGAGAGACTTTGAGCTACCCCAACTCCATTTCCATTTTCCTTCCATAGCCTGGACCACCTATTCTGCATGCAAGGGTGCACGGACCATCTTCTATGCAACATCCAAGCGCAGATGGCCCATTTTCTAGTCAACATTTGCCGAGGGTAGATAGGGCGTTTCCACACGGATACAATAAACACCCTTAAACATTTATCATCCTATGCTAGTGCTAATATTTATGTGTGATAAATTCCCCAAAACGTGATTGCTGGGAAAACACTCACTTCTAATTTAGTCGACTTGGCCAGATACCTTCTCAAGAAGTTGTTTCGGTTCTCGCTTTCCCTAGAAACCTGCAGGAGCACTGGCTTCCCCACATCACCGCCTCAGCACCAGTGTGAGGTTCTTAAACGTGCGTGGCTCCAAAGGGGAGAAAATGGTCCTCTGTGACTGAGCTGCATGTCCCCAACCCTGGTGAGACGGTGCGTCTTTTAAATATTTGCCGATCTGCCCACTTTCTTTGGTGAGTGGGGACACCCCACTCTCTGCTATTTTCCCATTGGGTCTCTTGTCTTTCTGCAAATAAAAAAATGAGATAATTTTGTGTAGTAAGGAGATTAACTCTTTGTCATACAACCCGCAAACATTTTTCTCAGTCTTATCACTTTTGGTATTTCTATTGATATAACGTGTCCTTGCTGTATAAAAATACACAACTTCATATAGTAAAATGTACCTAATATTTCTTTAAGGTTTTGGATTTCCTGTTTTGATTAAGAAAAGGTCTTCCAACTTCTAGGTTATAAAAATATTATGTTAAAAGTTCCTTCTGAGGACTCTGTTACTTTATGTCACTGTTGAATCTTCAAGCCGTTGAGTCTTACTTCGTGGAGAGTGATGGGGAGTGACCATGCGTGCCCAGCTGGTACTGCAGCCCCACGTGCACCTGCAGTGGCCAGTGACCTCAGCCTCGGGTCTCAGTGCACGGTGGCCTCCTCAGACATCTGAATTCCCAGCTCGCACATACGGCCCTTCCCACCCCCAATTCCTTCAACTGCTGGAAAGTATACTTAGAAAATAACAAATTCTTAACAGCACAGGAAAACAGAGTGGCCTGTCCTGTCCAGGAGATGCAACACATTTCTGGAAACTGTGGAAGAGATGGTATCAGGTTGAGCCAAAGAGAGGAACTTGCAGCCCCCAAGCTGGCAGGAGAGCCCACGGAAGGTTGGAGCCAGTCAGGGGTGAGGACACCCCGGGACATCCCCACGGAAGGGCCAGAGAAGGGGCGCTGCTGACAGCTGCAGAAGTATACCCTCTTCCCCTGGGGCTGCCGATCGAAGCAGAGGGAGCTCGGGGAGCAGGAAAGCCCCATGGACCATTCAGACCTTCACTGGAGACTCGAGACCAAATAAATACGACAGTGCAGGAAGGCAGGGTTCCCGAGAACCAGGGGAACGGGGGCCCCTTGCAGAGTGTACTCCTGTTTCCCCAGGACCGACCCTCAGCTGCCCCTGGGACACAGCCTGCAAGCGTCCTGCTCAGGCCAGAGCCTGCAGTGTTGGATGTTGGAGAAACAGAACCTCATGGGGACTCACTCCTCCCCACAGCGCAAACCCAGCACCGTCTCCAGGTTATCGGTAAAACTGATGCTGAAATTCAGCCTCTGCACACTGGTGCCAGATTAAATCTTGGAGACAGAGTTTTGGGTGAAGTAGAAAGAAATACCTTTATACCTTTGCCAGGCAAAGGGGGGCCGCAGCAGACGCCCTCAAAACTGTTCCCCGCTGGAGGGGGTAGTGAGGAGTTTTGAAGGAATGGTTCAGGAAGCAGGGCGTGGTCAGCTCGTGGGCATTCTTCTGATTGGCTGGTGGTGAGGTAATTGGGAGTCGGCGTCATCAGCCTCTGGTTCCATCCGGTCTGGGGTGCACGTGCCTGTGGGCAGTAGTTTTCTCCCGGAGGGTGTCTGCTTCCTGCAGAAACAACTTAAGAAGGTGTGACAGGCCTTTATCTGTATCCTTCAGCGAACTGAGAGTCCGTGATTCTGCGATGATGTGACAGAATTATAATCTAAATTGTTACTGGTTCCCCAGCCCAACAGCTATTCTTTGTTTCTATTGATACATCTTCACTTTCCCCATCATCTACCCTCGAGTCAGCCTTTTACTTCAAAAGACAAGGACGCAGGGGCTTGTACACAGTTTCAAAACCAGCAGCACAGGGGCCTCTAGGACACACAGAGTCCAGGGGCCTAAATATTATTAGAAATATTGAAATTAGTGTCTAAGTGCTATCAGAGAGTCTAACACATTCATAAAATTAAAAAAATAAAAGGCCAAAAAGAACCAGAGAGAGATAAAAACCTATCAGAAATGCGAAGTACGATTCCCTCCATCCCGACACAACACGCAAGAACGAGGCTCTCCATGGTGCGAACGTGGCTTGAGATCACGTCAGTGGACTGAGCCCATCTACGAGGCCCGCAGGACACAGACACGGACACCTGGCCCAAGGGGTCTGGCGCTTCTGTGGGGTTTCCAGGAGAGAAGAGTGGAGAGAATAATCAGACACATCATGAACGTTCTGAGAGTTGAAGAGATACAAACCGTAAGCTTTGACTCAACGCGGACTAGAGGTTAGGATGGGAGAAGCAGCCTGAGACCACCTTCACGCTCTGGGCCTGTACCCCACCTAAATTTCGGAGCAGCAAAGTCAAAGTCCCAATACCTTCCAGGGAGGATGCACAGCCTACCTAAGGAGGAGGAAAGACAAACGTGCCTCAGACTTCCTGTCAGCCACACCGTACACCAGACAAATAGCGAGCCTTGGGCAGGGGCAGGTCCAGCGTCCATCACGATGAAATCCGGCTCCTCCTGCACTCGACTGTTTCATTCCTGGCTTAGTTTCTTAGAAACACACTGGCTCATGGGCACGGAAGGCGTGTACAAGGGTGTTCTCAGAAGATCGTTTATGTATGAGTGAAAAACTAGAACACGAATATCCAGGAGTAGGGAAAGGCAAATAAATCTTGCTGAATCCTTATGAGACAGCATCACGTGGCCATTTAAAGGAAGAAATAGCGCTGCGTGTACAGGTGTGGAGAGGTTGTCAAGACAGCAATGTGTGATTACGGAACAGTAAGATCCCATCTGTACTTGAAAGTATTTTGACACACAAACAGGCATGTATTCATACGTACACACGTATGCACACGTGCACACACACACACACACAGACACAAAGGATCAGGAGAACAAGCACAGACCTATGACCAGAGACGACTTCTGAGGCCTCCAGTCCCCTGCTGGGGCGGGGAGATGTGCTCTCACTTTCTATTTAATGAACTTCTACGTCATTTAAATTTTGTGCTCTGAAAAGAAAACCTAGGGGCTTCCCTGGTGGCGCAGTGGTTGAGAATCTGCCTGCTAATGCAGGGGACACGGGTTCGAGCCCTGGTCTGGGAGGATCCCACATGCCGCGGAGCAACTAGGCCCGTGAGCCACAACTACTGAGCCTGTGCTCCGCAACAAGAGAGGCCACGACAGTGAGAGGCCCGCTCACCGCGATGAAGAGTGGCCCCCGCTTGCCGCAACTGGAGAAAGCCCTCGCACAGAAACGAAGACCCAACACAGCAAAAATAAATAAATTAATTAATTTAAAAAAAAAGAAAACCTAGTAATAATTGTAAAGCCCTCTAATAAACTCTGCCCCGTACTCTGATGAGCCTCTGATATCCAGTCTATCCTAGAGGGAGTGTTGATTTTGAGAAGTGCAAAGTCTTATTGAAAAGTATAAAAATTAATATCAAGTTCAAATCCAGAAACGACTGTCACGTGGGCAGTACATTCCACATTGAACTCTTGAGTATCCTTTTCTTCCAAACACATTTTTCATCCAGAATATGAACAGAGCACTAATTCTTTACAAAACGTTGTGTTTTTTTAAAGTTAAAAAAGTCCCTTCTTGTATAGGGTTTGGCCACAGAACAAAATGAAATCCCTTCCAAATGAGATGTTTTACTGCGTTCACTTCCCTCATGAGAAGCTGGCAGAACCCATGGGGAGAGGAAAACCACATACGCGGTTTAAGTTACAGGAGAGAAATCCAACCCGACGCACTTTCAAGTTTGTGAAATACTGACCCGTGGATGTGACGCTAACCCCATGGGGATTTCATGGCCCATGGTACTCTGCTGGCTGAAAACCCGGCGACACGGACGACCCAACCAAGGTGGTCTGGGGAAAGTACCAGCGAGTGGTGAAAGTAAATTACATAGTGCAGAAACGTGTGGATTTAAAGGGGAGAATTGAAAGTAAGTATTCCCACCTGGTGGGCGTGACAGTGGGCTGACCAGCAGGGCGGTGCCCGCAGGGACGGCGTCTGGAGGAGGCCGAGGCAGCCCGCTGGGGCGCCCAGTGTCCGGAGAAAGGCTGCTCTGTTGCTCCTGTTCTATGTCTGCAGCGGGGGCTCAAGGGAGACCCCCAGGCCCTCCTCCTTGGTGCACGTTAGGGTCACGTGAAGTCATTTTCAAGCTTCTGGTGGCTGTTCAGTCCTCTTACTAAGTCGGGGAAATCTGGCCTTTTTCCGCGGGGCCCAGCCCCACTCCTACAACTGGGATTTGGGGAGGAAAAGGCCCCATCCAGCCTCGGCCGGCCCTGGGGGCGGGGGAGGGGCTCACGTCACCGGCTGGTCAGTCCAGGCTCGCCAGGCAGCAGGGCCGTCTGGGTGCCCTCAGCCCCCTGCCCTCCGAGGCCTCGTCTGAGGAGCCCTCAGGGCACAGATGACACTGAGTTCCCGCAGCTCCGGGGACACCCTCCTCGTCCCCTCTACAATTGCAGGGACTACAAGTGCAGTGGCCTCCCCCAGGCCCACGACTCCCTGGCCCACGCGCTCGGACCCCCGGCCAGCCGTCTAGGCGCACCTGAATGCCAGGTCCTGCGGCTCCAGGCGTGTCCATGCGCCCAGCGTCACACCCCCTGGGCACCTGTGGAAGCAGCATTTGCTCTGGCGCTGTCTCGCCCCCGCTTGCTCCGGAGCCTGGCCGGCCCGCTCCTGGGGGTGAAGGCATCACAGAGCTCCTACTGCCTTGGGGCTGGGCTGGCGGCCAAGGGCAAGGCCCAGCTCGGTCTCGGCTGCGGACACCGTTGGAGGGACCCAGGCTGGACACGTCACACTCCTGGGCCATTAGGGGAGGCCCACGCCCCCCCAGAGCTGTGTGAGAGTGAAGAAAGGAAGGCGCCCTCCCAGGGGACCCACTTCTCCAGGTGCAGGTGATACGTCGCTGGTGGAGAGGAAGCCATGCGTGTCCGCGGCGGGCAGTGTCCGTGTACTGAACGGGCGCCACACCCAGAGCTGCGCTTGTTCTCACTCAGAGGAAATACGCTATAAATTTGCCGTTACAGCAAAATCAACGTCTTTTTATTAAGAACGTCACAGAGCCAATTATTTGTGTTCATGTCACCGCTGTGTATGTTGTTCGCTTCAGACCAAACAACACTCCCACTTTGCTGCAGAAAGAGCATGTGCTGGTTTGAAATGAAACCAAGTAGCTGAAAAGTTGAACGTTCCTGGACGGTGGTGAGCACTGAGTGCAGCAGAGTCTCCACGGGAGGGAGCGGAGAAGCAGCGCACCTGCCCCCTCGGGTTTCCGGACGGGAAGAGCGAGTCCCTGTCTGCAGACACGGGTGTGCTGGGGAGCGCTGGGTGACGGGCCTGCCCGGTCACACCCCCACCGGCTCACCCCACTGCCACCACGACCACTGTGACCGCCGCCAGGTCCGCCCTGGCCGGGACAGAGCCTGCAGGTCAGCTCCGCAGGGGTGCACGCGGCCGACCAAGGAGCTGGGTCCTGGGGAGGCTGCTCCCCTGTGGTCCCGGGGGGCCGGCCTTTCCCTGCAAAGCACCGCCTTAGACCCACCATGTGAGCTTGATCTTTTAGAGGAAGCTGATGGGCAAAGGAGGGAGTACCAGGAACGGGAAGGGACATGTGTGTGGCTGGGCTGCGTCCCCCGGGCAGTATCAGCAGAGTTTTGCCCTTTTGCTGGAGGACGTGCTCTTCGGCACCCACTGATGTCACAGCCTCGGTCCTGTATGTGACGTGTGGGATTCCTTGTGGGGCAAACGTGCTGGCGTTCTCCCCCGAGCTGCCCACGCCGCTGCCCGAGTGGGCTCTTTCGTCACCCACGACCCCTCCCCCCAGCCTGCTAGGCCCTGACGTCTCCCCTCTTGGAGCCCCTCCTTCTCCTATGACATTGCTGAATTCTTCCTCGCTACCAGTTCAAACTCTGTCCCAGGATCACAAGCTAAGACTGTTGGCTGCTCGTTCGGAGCCAGGGCCAGGGCTGGTTAGTTGGCATGAACCTCTTATTTAATCCCCTAAAGAGGCTCCCGGGGCGTCATCCTCCGGGCATATGGGAGTCTCCAGTCATGACCCACACGCCTTCTTCCCGACAGACACTGCTCCTCAAAGCAGGCCCCGGACTCACCGTCTCAGCCTCGGTCAGGGCCCAACACGTGGTAGAAACACAGTGCCTGCCTGGCTTCCAAGACAAAGGATGCGTGATGAGATGGATGAAACGCTTCCGTCGTCCCCATAAGTGACCGCCTGTGTCTCTGGCTCTCTTTACGAGGGAGGAGGTTACACAGAGTAAGCGCTGAGCCTGCCAGTTGCCACATGCACCCAAGTGTAGGAGAAACCTTTGCTTTGGCTCTGAGCAGGCCCCGGGGGGCAGCTTAAGCAGACGCTGCTGGGTCAACGGCCAACGTCTGGGCATCCCATGAGGCCGACGGCTTCACAAGGTGGACCTTAGATCTCATCACTGGGCTCTGTGGGCCTGTTACTTCCACCATCTTTCAGTGGTTAGGAAGGCTAAGGTGTTTTGTTTTTATTAAAGATTTTTTTTTTTGATGTGGACCATTTTTAAAGTCTTCATTGGACCTGTTACAATATTGCTTCTGTTTTATGTTTTGGCCCTTTGGCCATGAGGCGTGTGGGATCCCAGCTCCCCGACCAGGGATCGAACTCACACCCCCTGCACTGGAAGGCGAAGTCCCAACCACTGGACCTCCAGGGAAGTCCCATGGAAGGCTAAGGTGTTTTAAGCACCTTTCACTGATTTCAATGGTATGAAAGGCCCCCAGGGACTAATCAAGCGAGCGTCTTGGACACACAGGTGTCTGCCCACCCGCCCGCCTAGGCTGGTTCATGGCCCGGTGAGTTAAGGCCACTGACCGTCACATCCCAGGCTTTCTCATCCTCGGTTCTTCATGGCTGCCAAACGGCTACTGGAGCTCCGGATGTGGACCCATCTCCCTTTCGTCGGAGCCCATGTGGTGGTTAGTTTTATGTGTTAACTTGGCTGGGCCGTGGTGTCCTTTGTTGGGTCAAATACCTGCCTGGACGTTGCTGTGAAGGTAGTTTTCAGCTGTGATTGACATTGAAACCAGTAGATTTGAGTAAAGCAGATGACCCTCTGTCGTGTGGGTGGGCTTCTCCAATCGGGTAAAGGTCTTAGGAGCACAAAGAGGTTTCTCCTCACGCCTGTAACACTGACCTGCTGCTTGAGTTCCTGGCTGGCCAGTCTGCTCTGCAGAATTCAAAGCAGCCCCCATGCAGGATCTGTTGGGCCAGCTCCTTGGAATCTCTGTGCGTGTGTGTAAGTGTGAGACCCGATGTATACACCATCGGTTCTGGTTCTCTGGAGAAGTATGGCTAATTCAGCCCTGAGTATACTTGTGTCCTCACCCAGAGGGTCAAAGCCGTGTCACACGGCCATGCCTAGCTGCTCTGAAGGTCTGGAAATTGGAAGTCTCACCTGTCCTGTATCCAAGGTGAAGGGGAAAGGGAGGGGGCTGGGCGGTCTGCTGTCTTCCTCCATGGTCTGCAGTCCAGATGTGGCGGGGATGCGGGCGACCAGAAAATCCGAGTTGTCCCCACCCCCTCCTATGGCGTGTCTGGGATGTTCCTGAGAAATCCAAGGTGACTTCCGGAGAACAGATTGCACGCTTAAAAGTTTTACCCCCAGCCGCTTTGCTCCAGATTATTTCAGATTGCTCACAGAACGGGGAGAAGAGCAAGCTTCCCAATATTTAGCAGCGCCTAAAATCGATTTCTGTTCAGTTACACGTGACCTCACAAGGAACGAGGCTGACGGAGTTTTTTGTGGTTTTTTTTTTTTGTTTGTTTCCAGTACACGGGCCTCTCACTGTTGTGGTCTCTCCCGTTGCGGAACACAGGCTCCGGACGCGCAGGCCCAGCAGCCATGGCTCACGGGCCCAGCCGCTCCGCGGCATGTGGGATCTTTCCGGACCGGGGCATGAACCCGTGTCCCCTGCATCGGCAGGTGGACTCCCAACCACTGCGCCACCAGGGAAGCCCTCTGACGGAGTTTTAAATTCCTTTCACTCACAGCCACTGCTGCCCCTCTACATGGCTGCGTTAGAAGGAAAAACAGCGATTTTAAGGAAAAGAAGAAACCGTTCTTTTTAAAAAATTAAACATTTAAAAAAAATTTTTAGGATTTTTATTGGAGTATAGTTGATTTACAATGTTGTGTCAGGGTCTGCCACAGAGCAGAGTGAATCAATTATACATATACATATATCCAGGAAACCATTTTTGATTGAATTGGAAACATTCCTAATTAAATCTGTTATGTTTCTAGATACATCAATAGTGTACTCTTAAAAATTAAATAAGGGCTTCCCTGGTGGCGCAGTGGTTGGGAGTCCGCCTGCCGATGCAGGGGACACGGGTTCGTGCCCCGGTCCGGGAGGATCCCACGTGCCGCGGAGCGGCTGGGCCCGTGAGCCATGGCCGCTGAGCCTGCGCGTCCGGAGCCTGTGTTCCGCAACGGGAGAGACCACAGCAGTGAGAGGCCCGCGTACCGCAAACAAAACAAAACAAAATTAAATAAAAGATTCTGCTAAATAGACTATGCAAGGTTAAGTTCGTGTAGTATTGCCGATGAACAGAAAATCCTCGCGCTCTGAACAAGCAGGGGATGCGGCCTTTTTCAAAACAAGCCTTACGTTCTACACATGGAAACAGTTACTGGGAACTGTGGAAAGTCAGATGGCTGAAAGGCGAGCTCTACTTATTTTTTCTTTGAAGCAGAAAAACAGGTATCTCAGTTTGGCTAAGAGATTATTTGGGTTGGGAATGAGAGAAAGAGATGAAAAAGTTCTTTATTAAAAAGCAGCAAAACCAACGGAAGTTAAGTCTTGTACGAATAGAAGAGCCAATGGGAAATCCCCACTGGCCGCGGCAGAGACCTCCCCCTGGGTCTTGCTGACTCATTGGGTTGACGCAGAATTAAAGGGCTCATTCTGAGCTACTCAAAGTGTCAGGCCTCGTTTGCAGGAAGGACCTGCACCCAGTTGGGGATGTCGCGTGGGGCCGGGGTCTGTGAGAACACCTGTGCAGGTTCTACCTGTGCAGGTGGTAGCTGAGGAGCTGGCCCCTGGCCTGGGGTGTTGGGGTGGCAGCAGCATCTCAGAAGATGTGCTGGGGCTTCCCGTGCCCACCCAGATGGAAGCGGGCCCCTACAAGGGGACAGGGAGCCCACCCAGCCCCGGAGGATGGGTGCAGGTAAGATGCCTGAGGACGGGGCCGGAGGGTTGTGGGGTGGCCACATGCCAGATCAGGGAGCTGTGCCCACTTCTGGATTGAGGGCGTCTGGGCTGAGCCCCGACCCTGCTGTCGGCTGTCCAGGCCCCGCTCAGACACTCAGAGGCTGCCCGGGACTGAAGCTCCCAGAAAGCCCTGTTTGTCCAGGGAGGGGAGGACAGAGCCGGAGGAGCCCTGCTCGCCTGCCCAGCACAGAGTCCAGCCAGAGCTCGCGGTCACAGGTGGAGCTGCGGCTCCGGGCACCAGGCCCGCAAGGATGGAGACGTGCCGGAAGTGGGACTGGCAGGAAGGGGGCCTGATGGGGTGGCCAGAGTAGAATGAAGCAGCCAGCTCGGTCCCTTCGCTGCCCCCAGGCCTCAGTGACGGCCGCTCAGCCCGGGCCCCGCCTCCTATGAGGATGGCCAGGCGTCCAGTCAAGGACTCCAGACTCAGTGCCGCCACCACGACCGTGAAGGCCCGTGTCTGGGCAGAGCCCGCACGTGGGCGAGTCGTCCACTAAACAAGCCGTGCCAAGGCCCGTGTCCACCAGCCAGTGTACGGCTCCACAGCCACGCGTGGGCGAAGGCATCAACGGGATGGTTCAGTCCCAACACAGTCAGCGTTCTGACCAGTTCCCGCATCTGTGCTCACAAGGTCTGGGCGGGGCGGGAAGCAGGCAGACTTGGGATCCCTGGGAGGCCCCTTCGGGGGGATTTTCCCATGTGTTTAATTTATTCAAGTTCTATTTTACAGGAAAATATTTGGCAGTTATGTATGGACCCATGGACTGAGACACCTCTTTTTCGTTTTGTTTTTCTTTAATTTGAGAGCATTTGATCTGATTTTTCTAACAAGCACTCAGAAAGGTTAGAAATCTGAATTCTCTTGACCCCTGCACCACGGGGTGAAGTCCAGCCCCTCCGAGAACAAGAGTGGAAGGAGGAAGACCTCCCTGCTCCGTGGGGAGAGGTAGAGCGCGGACAGGACGGGTCGTCTGCTCCATCCTGACGCGCTCAGCAGCCTCTCCTTCCTCCAGGGCTGGACGGGCGTCCGTTCTGTGAACAAATCTCCTTTCGCTGTACCTAGTACAACTTCTGAGAAGCTGCATAGAAAATATTTGACAGCCACTTTTACGTATTAAGTGAGGAGTACCTTAGTATTTAGTTACACTTATCGTTTTCTGAAAAAGAAAGAGTTCATTTGTGGAAAAAATCACCAGTCCCAAATGCATCTGTTCTATGACAGTGACATTTTCTCCGTTAGTTACGGGACTTTTGACCTTTGGCACGTTGCTTAATGTGCACATGGCATGCCTTGAACTGCAAGTTCCTGGGGTGTGGAGTTGGGACCATAATTGCCCCCCCACAGTGTTTGTGAGGAAGGTGTGCGATGGTGGAGCAGTGCTGAGAATGATCTGAACGTCCCGGTTCACGTGCTCTGGCTCGTCAGATCCAGAGGCTGAATCCTGCATTTTCTTACACTGCAGGCGGTGAGGCTTTGCGCCACCCACATGGAAGGAGTGGCTGCAGTTGTTACGAGCTGCGACTGGCCCACACTGAACCCACCTGAGACTTGTACGTCTTGGCGGGAGAGCAGGAAAGGCAGCACGAAGGCCTTGCTGCAGCAAGGTGGGCAGGGTCAGGATTAGAAACCAGTCCCTGGGGCACACCTCAGGGCAAGAATCCGGCAGGGCAAGCGGGTGGGGGGCTCCAGGGGCCGAGGCAGGAGCATGGTCCTGAGAAACACCCCAGCACCGAGGTGGAAGCAGGATGGGCTGCAGGACCGGAGCTGCACGGACATGGTGGACCCCAACCGTGGCCAGAACTGTGTCTAAAGTGTGAGTCAGAAATGAGTGTGCTGTGTGTTGAGCACAGGAAGCTGCCGAGTTTGGGGGGTCCCGGGGGCAAGGAGACGGGCAGACCACCTCCTGTGTGCAGCCCACTCGCTGGCAGGTCCGATGGCTTCTGCTTGTTCCCAAAACGAGCACAGGGAGGAAGAGCAGGGGTGACCCGGGCCCTCACTGCCTCAGCCCTGTAACAGCGGCTGGAACAGAACCCAGGATGGGGCGGTTAAAACAAGCCGGCATTTATTTCTCACAGTCCTGGAGGCTGGATGTGCAAGACTGAGGAGCCAGCGGATGTGGCTTCCCAAGAGGTCCCCCTTCCTGGCGTGTAGGCGGCCACCTTCTCGTCCTCACGTGGACCTTCCCCGGTGTGCACGCCAAGGGGGTGGGGGAGCTGCTGCTGCCTCTTATGAGGCCACCTATCAGTTGGCCTATGAGTTCAGGGCCCCAACCTTACGATCTCATTTAACCTCATCACTTCCTTAGCCTCTTTTCCAAATACGGTCTCACTGGGGGTTAGGCTGCAGCACGTGATTTGGCGGTGGGGGTGATGGTACAAGCCTTCGATCCACAGCATTCACTGAGTTTGCCATGTAAGTACCATTAGCCTCGAGACCTGGACTCCTAACTTTCCTAACTTCTTTGTCAAATCAGCACTTGCCCTGGGCATCCCCTTCTCAATCTGCGTCCCATGTGCCACCCAGGAGGAGTGCTGGAAGCTCTACTCCAGGTGTTCCAGGGGGCAAGTATTCAACACAGGGAGAGAAACTAGGGAAGGGAAAGGAAGGAAGGGAGGAAAGAAAGAAGGAGGGAAGGAGGGACGGGCGGCTTCTGGTACCTGTACGGTGACGCCTGTCGCTGAATTCCCAAATGCCCACATACTCTGAAAGTACGGCCATCAGCAAACAGAACACATAAAACAACCCACAAGAAACCAGAAGACAGAGAGAACATGGCATAAATTCATCTCACATGTAATAGTGAAGTAAACCCCTGAAAGCAGCGTGGCTGGAAATTGCTCAGAGGGAGGAGAGGGTAGCAGGGTCCCACAGGCGGAAAGGCAATTATAACACTAACCAGTGGGGAAGTTTGCACCCTGACTGGGTGGACACAGAGAAGTCAAAAAGAAGGTGCCTGAGAAGTGGGCACCTTTGTGGGGCTGCTCCAGGGAGAGGCAGGTGCCTGGGAGGGTGGCGTCCCTTAGATGCTTGATGGTGAAAGGAAGGCAGGAAGTAGCTGAACATAAGGCACTACTGAGCTACGATGCTATCCAAGGATCAGAGCAAAATAGACCCCAACGTTGCCATTTATTAAAGAGGCTTCACTTCACTATAGCACATAAAGGGGCACTCCTGAACTAAGAAACCGAGTGAACCCTCCAGACCTCTACCACATTCTTTATGAGTCGTAAGCTAATGCTGGCCCAGGAAAATACATAAATAGTCCTGAACAAAAACTGTAAGAAGAAACTAGGAAACTGTAAGACTTAGAAAATTATGAGAAGAAAACAGAAATTGGGAATTAAAACATTCCAGCAGAAGAAAACCCTACCTCAAAAATTCCTCAAAGCAAATGAAAAGTGTAACGCAACAGTCCAGCATAAATGAATGTGATTAAACAAGCAATTGCATACAAGAAGGGACATCACAAATCAGAGGGTCAAAACTCAGAGTATAAATGGAGAAGCACAGGGAGGTGTAAAATAACATCTAAGAAGCTGTGACAAAGCGAGAGAGTGGCATGGACATATATACACTACCAAGCGTAAGGTAGATAGCTAGTGGGAAGCAGCCGCATAGCACAGGGAGATCAGCTCGGTGCTTTGTGACCATCTAGAGGGGTGGGATAGGGAGGGTGGGAGGGAGGGAGACACAAGAGGGAGGAGATATGAGGGTATATGTATATGTGTAGCTGATTCACTTTGTTATAAGGCAGAAACTAACACACCATTGTAAAGCAATTATACCTCAATAAAGAGGTTAAAAAAAGTTTTATAAGTAAGACACTGAAGAAAAAGCTAAAAATCATAATAGAAAGAATAACTTATAAGGTACACAAGGGAAAATACATGCCACCAAAGCTATAGTAAGAGAGAAGACAGAAATAAAAAGATCCCCCCCAAAATTAAAACTAAAATAAAGGAGACAAAAAAGTGAGAAAACAGTAGGTATCACAGCCTATCAAAGAATACACAGCACACACGTAATTAGAGCATGTGAAGAGCAAACTAACACAATGGAACAAAACTCATATTTAAATCTATAGTTAAAGAAATATGAAGGAATCCAATTGTACATATTGAAAGGTGCTGCTGTATACCCGGAAACATGGAGTTGGAACATTAAAATTAAATACAAAATTGGTGGGATGCAGCTGAAGCAGCTCTTACAAGGAAACTTGTGACTTTAACACCAAAATCAGACATAAAGAAAAGTATATCACCAGTTACCTTTGCTTCCCCCTTGAGAAGCTAGTAAAAGAAGAATATTGAGGTCAAGGTAAGTAGGGAAGAAGAAATAATAAAAACAAGCAAGGAAATGAATGAAATATAAAACAAACAAGAGAGAAAATCTGCAAAGCCAGAATCAGTTCTTTGTAAAGGTTAATGGAATTGGTAAGCCTTTAACAAGACAGACGAAAAAGAAAGGGAAAGCACAAACCAGCAACAGCAGGAATAAGAGGACATCACAACAGACCCAGCAGACACTGGAAGCACAATGGGGGATGTGATGAATAATTTTATACTCGTACATTTGACAACTTAGACAGAGCAGTCACCTTCCTTGAAAGATACAAATCACCAAAACAGAGTCAAAAAACACTAGGAAATTTACATACCTCTGTATGCTAAAGACATTGAATTAGTAATTAAACAACTTCTTAAAAAGAAAATAAACAACATTTTTAATAAAGAAAATTCCAGGCCGAAATTACCTCACTGGTGAATTCTAACAAGCATGTGAAGGAGAAATAATATCAACCCTTAGAGGAGGAGATATCACTTCCCAAAGTATTTTATGAGGCTACTATAACCAGGATTTCAAAACCAAACAAAGACGTAAGAGAGTAAATTTATAGAACAATATCCTTCATGAATATAAATGTAAAAATCATTAACAAAACATGAGTATAGGGCTTCCCTGGTGGCACAGTGGTTGAGAGTCCGCCTGCCGATGCAGGGGACATGGGTTTGTGCCCTGGTCTGGGAAAATCCCACATGCCGCGGAGCGGCTGGGCCCGTGAGCCATGGCCGCTGAGCCTGCACGTCTGGAGCCTGTGCTCCGCAACGGGAGAGGCCACAGCAGTGAGAGGCCCGCGTACTGCAAAAAAAGAAACCAAAAAAAACAAAAAATCAAAAAGAGTATATGAATTTCAGTAATATGTAACAAGAATAATATACCAAGATCTAGCTGCGTGTATCCTGGGAATGCAAACCTAGTTTAACGTGAGAAAATCAATCAATACAATTCATCATATTAAGAGATCAAGGGAGAACAACTATACAGCTATTCCAATAGATGCAGATAAACCATCTGACAAAATGCAACACTTTTTTTTTTGTTTTGTTTTTTTGCGGTACGCGGGCCTCTCACTGTTGTGGCCTCTCCCGTTGCGGAGCACAGGCTCCGGATGCGCAGGCTCAACGGCCATGGCTCACGGGCCCAGCCGCTCCGCGGCATGTGGGATCTTCCCGGACCGGGGCACGAACCCGTGTCCCCTGCATCGGCAGGCGGACTCTCAACCACTGCGCCACCAGGGAAGCCCGCAACACATTTTTATAATGTTTAAAACTCTTAGCAACTGAGAAAAGCAGATTTCTCAATGTGATCAAGAGCTCTCACAACTTCTAATAAATATTGTTTCAGTACAAGAGGTCTTAGCCAGTGCAATAAGACAAGAACAAGAAAAAAGAAGTCAGATTCAAAATAAAAGCAAAAGTGCTGAGTGAAAGAAGCTGAATACCAACTAGTTTATACTAAATTATTCCGTTTATTTGGAATTCTTGGACAGGCAAGACTAAGCTGTGCTGATGAAACCAGCCCCTTGGGCCCTGGGGGAGTAGCGGGGCGGAGCTGATAGTTCACTCAAGACTTGAGCACTTCACTGTGTGGAAATCAGTCCCCATTTCCAGAAAGTCCACATCTGTTTTCTCAGAAGGGTGGGATAATATTAAATTTTATTTTTTTAAACCCTGTCTGTGCTCTGTGAGTTTTCTGAAATGACTATGAATTGTGTTTGTAATTCGAAATATCAAATGATCCAATGTAATCCAAAAAGTACAAATGTGATTTGAAATGATCTCAAGTTACAAATTCTTATCAAAGAGCAACTTACGGCGACCTGTCTTCAGAGCTATTAGAGAGCTCTTTCTAGAAGAGTGAGGTCCTTAGAATGAACTCAGGTCAGGGAGTGAGAGGCGGGAGGAGCCGGGGCCCTGACGACCATCACGTTACTAAGAAGTTGGGCCTAAATCCTGAGCGTGCAGGAAGGTGCTGGTCAGTGCCACCTCCTCAAACCAGACCCTGGAGGCAAGGACCGCAGGGCTGGCATCTTACACAGCCAGTGTCTCCCACCTTTTCAATGGTCACGTTATCTCCTTTCTTCTACGGTTTAGGGTCCTCTGGCGGCCTTTCTACTGCCCCAGGGTCTCCTCCTGCCCTCCAACCAGAAACATGGCACCTGTGGGGTAACCACAGGCTGCAGTGACCTCAGGCTGCCCTGAAGACAAACCTCTGTCCACTGCTCTCTGTCCCAAGCCAGCCGTATGTCCCGGAGAGGGCAGGATGTGTGTGTACATATACACGTGTGTGCATGTATGTGGGTGCGTGCACGTGTGTGCACGTGTGGTGTGTGTGCTTGTGTGTATGGTACCTGGCCTGTGCGTGTGTACATAGTGTAGGTGTGTGCACGTGCGAATGCGTGTGGACATACATCCACGTATGTGAACATCCATGTGCACACCTGTGCGTGTTGTCTGGGTGCCTTTTCCCAGCTCATCCCCTGTCCCCGGCGGCCAGCAGCGGGGGTCTGTGGTGAGGACGTTGTTTCCGTCCTCTAAGCCCTGGGGGCCCGGTTTCCCCAGATACCAGACAAATCAAGCCGGCTTGGCTGGCGGTGACCAGTTCCCCGAATTGACTTGTTTCTCCTGAAAGAAAGCTTCTGTTTGGTTCTAATGAGTGGCTTTTCCTAAAGAGAAGCAGTAATCGCGCCAGGACCATAAGCAGGTTCTGTAAACTTGTAATCGCAGGTGTCAAACACTGTGCAGCATTTTCCCTGGAAGACAGAAGCCCTGGGAAATAACACGGAGCGGGCGCCAAGCGGTGTTTCCTTGACAGAAGTTAATTCTAAACTAACTATTCCCGGGAAAGAAAGCGGGGAAACGTTTGTACATGTCTGTCATTTGTCCTTGGAGGGCACAGAGCAAATACGTGTTTTTAACGTGTGACACCAGCGTTATTCTGGGTGGCCTCGGGCTATATGCTGTTTTTCAGGTTACAGAACTGGAGGTGAAGAAAACAACTCTGCATTAAGAGGAACACGCAGCACAGGCTAATCGCAACCACACGGAATCAGATGCTGCAGCAGAGGACGGGGCCTGGGTGCTCGGGGGCCCGAGGGAGAGGCCAGAAGCAGCCTGAACCGGCGGGTGACCCCCAATGGCGCACTCTCAGATCCCGAGAAGCAAACAGCATGAGTGGAGCGGGGGTCGCCCTAGGGCTGGGGAACCTGAAACTGTCCCCTTCTGCAGATTTGGTGAAAGCTACAAACAGCCCCCCAGAAAGTGAGCAGAGGCGGCAAACACTGCACTTAACGTTAGGGGCGACAGGGCCCGGCTCTGGCTCTGCAGCATCTGCCCAGGGGCCCCTGCGGGCACCCTCTCCCGGCTCCTGCCCCATCTCTGTCAGCTCCCCTTCCCAAGGCCCAGAGGCGCCTCACCTGTGTGTGGGCCCCGCCCAACCCTGGGTGTCTCCTCTGCAAACCAGCCTTTGGAAGTGTCCACGTGGCGGTTCTGGCTTTGAGCCACGCCCATACCTGCACTTTACGGAAGAAGCTGGGGCAGCCCCCGGGGCGGCGGCTGGGCGGGGGTGCGGAGCTGTTGCCCAGCGAGCACCTGGAGGTCCCTCTCTTCTCCTGAGGACCACGTCTCCACTCGCCTGCCCTGGGGTCGAGATCCAGCCCTTGAGCCCAGAGTCCCTCCATGGTCACTGCTGGGGGGTCCGCGGTGGCCCTCCTCCCCGGCCCCCAGCCCAGTCTGGGAGGGGACGGTGACCAGGGCCCAGCTCACGGTGCACAGACGGGCACCAAGGACCCCGTCACGGGGGAGCCCCCACTGCATACACCAGGCCCAGGGGGGCTTCGGGGGCTGGGGTCCCGGGCCAGGTCCCCCTCCCTGCCCTCTGCCTCCTGAGTGCAGGCCCTGCCGCTTCCCTGGACCCTCCGCGGTGGGGCTGGTGGTTCGGGCTGAACTTGCCTGGAGTGTGAGTCACAAGGAGTCGGGAGATGCAGCTCGGGGATTTCCCGTCGGAACGTTCTAGCCCTCAGCAGCCCCCTTCCCTCCCAGGCCTTTCATCTGACCCCTATCCCACCACCACCAAGTGTCCCTGGATGCCCCGCACGCACGTGGCCACACTGGTGCCCACAAGGATGTGTCTCCTCCCTCCCTGCCCCCTCCCTCTCCCTCTTTCTCTCTCTCACACACACACACTCTTGCACATTTATTTACACACATGCACTCACGCAGCATGACAGTGGGTCCAGCCAGGAGGGGGTTCTGTGGCCCCTTCCCCTTCTAGGCTGCAGCCTGACCATCACTCATCTTCCTGGCCTGGAGGGGACAGGACGGGTGCTCTGCCCTCATTCCCAGGAGAACCACACCCAACTCTGTCCAAATGGGGCGTTGGACCCTTGTCTCAGGAGTGCGCCCAGGGGACACCACAGGCAGCCCAACTAGGGCTCAACGTTGACAGCGATCCCTTGGACAAGGCTGCAGGATCCTCAGGGCTGTATCCTGGCCGCTCACCTCCCCTCAGCACCCCAAAATCTGCACCCCTGGGCAAAGTGGCTTCCCTCTGCTTTGCGATTCAGATTGGCAACACACACATACACACGTGTACATGCATGCATATACCACATGCACAGACACGTGCACACAAGCACACACATGTGCTCACACCATATGCATGCAAGCACCATACATGTGCACACGCACACGCCACACACATATCACACAATGCACGCCCACATGTGTTCACACACCACACACACAGGCACACGCATGTGCAGACCCCACACAGGACATGCAGACAACATGCCTATGCACTCACCCCACCCACACATGTGAACACACCACACACAGGAACACCACACATGTCGAGTACACACGTGCCACCCTTCTAAAGGAGACCCAGTGGGTCCCTCATCAAAGGTTGGCCCTGCCCTGTGGGGTGACCGTGTCCCCAGAAGTCCCTGTGGGGCGGTCCTGAGCGTGCATCTGACCCTGGGCTCTGCACCTGGCGCTCCTAACGGTCCCTGGGAGAAGCCGACCTGCCCATCCCCAGCTCTGCTTGTGAGCCCACGCTTCACGACAAGGCTTTGCCAGCAGGGTCATCCCTCGGTCTGCAGGCCACGAGGACCAGAGTCACTCGTGTCAGCCCTTGTCCACTGCTGGAAAGGGCGGGGTTAGCAAGGCCACCTTCCTTATTAACAAGGGGGCTCTGGGGCCTTGCAGCGCCTTCTCTGAGCCTGGAAGCTTGGAGTGTGGCCCAGGGCACTTGCTCCCAAGCCGGCTCCCACCTATAAATAACAGCGGTGGCAGGTCCGCTGTCAGCACCGCTGATGGACGTTCCCTTACCCGCCATTACGGCCTGTGACTGTGGGAAAATTAATTTAAGTGGTAGTTAATTTCTAATGAATTCCACTCAAGCGGTTAATATGTTCCCTCGGTGTTATGGTAACCTTCACGGATCACTGCACTATGTAAATAAATTCTACTTTACACTGGTTTATTAGGAAAGAGAGTGAGGCTGGGGAGTCTGGCTAAATCTTGTCTGCAAATGCACACGATGAACTTCCACAAGAAATTTAAAAGGGGAGGAAATAGAAGCCCATCAGGAGTTTTCTCCGGTGCTGAATGTCCCCCGATGACTAAATTACCCGTCGCCATGCTCCGGGTGAATATCTCCAAATCCGCTTTGTTCCTGTGTTCCAAGGAGGAAGAGGAGAATGTTTGCCTTAAATCCCGTGTGGATTCCTTAACAAACCTGAAAGAATGTCCTCTCTGAAACCTCTGCCTGAGGCCCAGGCCGGCCCGGAGCAAGCCTGGACAGAGGGAGGAAAAAGCTTGGCGGGCAAGTGTGCACAGGGGGCATGTGCAGAGCAGGGCTTGGGGGCTTCCGCACCCCCGAGTGGATGAAGATGGACCCACCGGCTGCCCTTGCAGCGGCCCGTCTGTGTGCAGAGGCGGCAAGAGGCTTGGAGCAGAATCGATGGGAAACGGCCTGCAAGCAGCACCCAGGGGCCTACGGAGTTTACGTGGGTGACCCAGGGTCAGCTGTCTGTGCTTCTAGCTCAGGCAGCCCTAACAACACCCCAGACGGGTGGCTTAAACCACGGGCGTTTATTTCTCACAGTCCTGGAGGCTGGCCGTCTGAGACCAAGGTGCCAGTGGACTCAGTCTCTGGAGGGAGCTCTTCCCAGACTCGCAGAGGCCGCCCTCCCACTGTGTCCTCACATGGCAGACAGTGAGCTCTCTGGGTCTCCGCAGATCAGGGCACTAATCGCATGGAACCAGGGCCCCACCCTTATCACCTCATCTAAACCTAATCACCCAGAGCCCCACCTCCAATGCAGCCACACTAGGGCCAGGGCTTCCGGGTGGGGTTTGGGGGCCACAGGTATTTGGCCCGGCAGTGTTGTGCCTACGGTGACGACGTCCACGCTCTTCGCTCTCGCGCGGTTCACGCCTCTGGGGCAGTTTCCTCAGCTCGTTGGGGTCTCCCCTGCAGTGGCTGTCAGATGCAGCTGTGGCAGGGTCACCTCAAAGCCCCTTCATCTCACACAGGCTCCTGGCTGGAGAGATTGACACCTGGGCTCCTCGCCTATCTCCCCATAAATGGCCTGTCCACCTGGTGGCCCTGGGGTCGCTGAACTTCCTGCATGGCCGCTGAAGGCTCCCAGGGCAAGTGCCCGAGAGAAGCCTGCCGAAGCCGGGTCGCCCTCTGCGAGCTCGGGAGACGCTCTGGCCGAAAGCACACGTGGCTGCACCCTGACCTTGGGTCTCCCGGACGTGCAGAAATAAATGGGTACTGTCCACAAGCCGCGCCACCTGTGCTTCTCTGTTACAGCAGCTCGAATGGACTGGACGGGGCTCTCCAGACACAGAACAGACAGCATACGTTTTAAGGAATTGGCCCTTGACACTCGGGGGCCGGCTCGTGGGAACCTGAGGGAAGATGTGACGTCGCCGCTGAGCGTGACACCTGCAGTCTGGGGACTCAGGCAGGGCGTCAGTGTCCCAAGCTTGGGCCGAATTCCTCTTTCTCAGAGGAAGCTGTCTTCGCTCCTAAGGCCTTCCCCCGAATGGGTGAGGCCCGCCCACATCGGGAGGGGGGTCCGTGGAACCCAGAGGCCGTGGTTTACGCGCTCATCACGTCCGCAGGGGCCTGCGCTTCCGCGTCTGGACTAGTGTCTGCCCACAGCTGGGCTCCTTGCCCGGCCGCCCTGATGTGCCGACTGTCTCAGCGGCCGCTGTGCTGGGCCGTCAGGCAGTCGCCATGGGCACCGGCTGCTGCTGCAGAGCCGGCTGAGGGTCTCCCCAGAGAGCGGCCTGGTCACGACCCCGACTCAGAAGCCCTCCTAGTCCCCCAGGGGCCACAGAATGCAAGTGGGACCCCTGCCAAGAAGCTCCTTGGAGCCCCGGGCCCCGCCCAGCTACCCGCACGCAGCGTCCCTCTTGCGGGGGCCGCAGGGTAAGCCCGAGCCTCTCCCAGCCACCAGGCACCTGTCCCCTCGTCCCCTCAGCACAGGCTGCTCTGTGCGACACCTCGGTCACCGAGGGCCATTTCAGGAACGGGCGGGACAAACGTCTCCCCATCCACACACCAGACCACCCTTCCCCCCATGAACACGCTCCGGCTCATGTCACGCTGATGTCAGGCTTCCCTCTCTCACTGCCCTGTCGAAAGCCCCCTGAAGCCCCGGATCAGAAACTGCTCCCGCTTTTTCTGCTCTGCACTGACCTCGACAGCATCCCACCCCCCGGGTGACACTACAGGCGTCCAGGCTGCAGCTTGACACGCGGGGATGCCCCAGGTGGGTGTCTGGACACCCCACTGACAGGTGCCCTGCGTCCACGACACCCACGCGGCTCGCTTCCAACCGCTCCACGTTCCCTGTCAGCCCACAGAGTCTATTCCCACGTGGGAACCCAGCAAAGACTTCGGTCTCTGCCGTGACCCAAGATGCGGGCTTAGGGCATTGACGGGAACGCCTTCCCCATGGCCGGGCAGCTGGAAGCTTTCCCCTTTCACAAAGACCCCGGGAGCCAGCAGCCCACCCTGCTGTCCCCCGAGGCCCCCTGCTCTCCTGGGCCTCCCCACTGGCCACACGCCAGCCACGAGTGTCCCGCGTTCTCTCCGCAAGAAGGTCAGGTCCAGGCCCGGGCAGCGCGCCCCTCGGACGTCTGGGCACCTCCGTGTGGCCCTGCTTCCCGGGCTCCGCGGCCCGGCTTCAGGCTCCCGTGCAGGCGACTGACTGTGCCCGGCAGCCTCCCGGGAGGCTGGCTCTCTCGCCAGCCCAGTGCCCGATTTGACTGGGAAGGAGGTGGCTCTGGTTGTCCCAGCCGGGCACACAGCCTCCCTGCGCACTGGGCTTGGCCGGGGCCGCACCTCACAGACGCGGGCGCTGGGAGCTCTCTGCGGTGGATGTTGCCGGGACCTGAGAAAACACTGCAGGGGGAGCCCTGTCCACTTAATTTCTCCCAGATGCCATTCACTCACTGTCAAGTGGCAGTAACGTAGGTAACACACCGGGCAAACCACAGGCACTTGCTAAACCGCAGCTGTAACACAGGGAGTGACAACAGTGCTGTCGACAGCAGTGCCTGTCCTGCACCCATTCCCAGACAATTTCCTCAAACTCTCGCTCTGCAGGGTCGCAAACACTTCTCCCCGCAAAACCAAGACAAAGCCCCAGCAGCGCGCACACCTTGCTCCAGGCAGGGCTGCGGGTGCCTCTGGTCCTGACCCCGGTGGCTCTGGGACCACAACGTGGGCGTGTCCTGACATCACTAAGCGACCCCAGAGTGGAAGGAAAAAGCACAAGACGGGGTCAGAAGCTCGAAACAGCCGTGTGTCGTCTACCAGGACTTAAGTCAGAGGAACAAGGGCGTAAGATCAGCTCCTCCAAAATCAGAACCCACGTTCCTGGCAGGTGTCTCCGCGTAGAACAGGTGGGCATCCACATCCCGTGGGCGGCCTTCCCGCCTCTCCCAGGGCCTGTTTGCAGCGAGTGCCTCCCGGTAGGCCGGGGGTGGGCAGCCACACCACTTAAACCAGACATTCCGTGGATGCACTTCAGGAACTTTCTGTGGCCGCAGAGGAGATGGGAGCGTTTCTTAGCCATCGTCATCACTGAGGATGCAGTGAGCGGAGCGTGGGGGCCGGGCCATTCTCTGGGTCCCATGACGAAGTGGCTGTGCTCTGTCCCGGTCTCCCCACGTCTGTTCAACCTGAGGGCCGTGGTTTCAGGCAGGGAACTCGGCTCCGGGGTCTCCTAAGCGTCACGTCACCATCCACTCTGGATTTCCAGATGAGATGGATCTCGATGCTGGTGGTAAAGAAAAGGCAGCCAGGCCCCGGCCAGGGAGGGAACCTCGGCCGCTGCCTGGTGTGAGCCGGGTGCCTCCAGGCAGTGGCTCCTTTTGGGGTCACACTAGGGCCCTGGGGGGAGGCTGGGCTTGGCCTTCACCTTCTGACCCCAAGAGCAGCCCCTGCTCCCCCAGGGAGGCCCCAGAGGACGTGGCCAGGGAACCTGGTGCACAGCCATGGCTGCCATGTGGAGGGCAAACCATCCCCCATCCCCAGGACGTGGGTCCTCACAGGCCAGCATCAGCCTGCGGACTCGAGACCAGCACGGTCCCCTCACCTGACCCACCGAAGCTTCTGGCAAACCCACAGCTTGGACTTCCCGGTTCCCGGGGAGGCAGGGGGGTCCTGGGGGCAAAATTGAAGGAGGCGTTTCATCATTTTCTGGGCCAAGGGGTGTGCCTGGGGTCTCATGCCTCCTTCAGGCTGGCCAGCTGTTTCCTGTGTTAAAACCACACACACACCAAACTGTATTAGCTAGCGGAGTCATTAACCAAACTCCCATCCAAAGGAGACTGTGCCCCTAGTGCCCCTACCTCTTCCCCGACTCTCTAGCTTTCCAATGGCCTCCCCATCCCTGTCCTGGAAGAGCTGCGTCCCCGCCCTGGTGCCAGGGCTGTATCACCTCGTGCAGACCCCCAAGAACATTGGACGGAGCCCCACGCACTCAAGTGCAGAGCCTCTGGGCAGACACAAGCAGGGAGACGGGTCATGCCCCGGGAGCGTGAACGCTGAGGGTGCAACCCGCCGGCCTGGGACGGAGGGAGGGAGGCATGCGCGGCCCAGCCTGGAGACAGAGCCACATCTGGAAGTCCCGCAGGGCCCGGAGGAGCTGCTGACTGGGGACGGGCGGGCTTCCTGGGTTTGCTCCTCACGGAAGCAGGGGTCTGACCAGAGGTGGAGGGACCGGGCCCTTCCCCACAGGGGCAGGTGCCAGGCGCCCAAGTGTGCGGTGCCGGGCAGCACCCACCCGACCCTGGGGCTCGTCTGCAAAGGCTCAGCTCCGTGGGCATCAGGTGCTCCCGGTGGCTGGAGGAGGGTCAGGAAGCGGTGAGCGAGGGCGGGATGTGGAGGGTGGAGGCAGCCCGGGTCAGGTGGCTGAAGTCCCCAGCCACGGGGGCTGGGGTGCTGCTGTGTGCCAGCCGGGCACTGATGGCGTCCGGGGCACACACGGGCCCCACCTAGGGTAGGCGGCAGGGCGGCAGCTCTCCGACCTCACGGGCAGCACCTGCCACCGTGGGCTCAGGTTCGTTTCTGGCACCTGGAATGGAATTCATTTACAGAAAAATTAGATTTACTATTGAGAATATGCAAGAAACTGCAGAAATGTGTGGTAACAGGCGAAGGTCCCCGTCCCCAAACGGTCCAAGACTGTGGCCGGGCAGGAAGAGCAAAGCCACACGAGCTCCCCTAGTGGCTCCCTGGGGACACCCCCACCCCCACCCCGGCCTGTGCCACCCTAGCAGGACCGTCCACCTGGTGGCCTGGCCGGACGGCTGACCTGCAGGTCAGACTGTGACCGCACTCATGGGAACAGGGAGAACCCTGAGGACCCAGAGGTCTTTCCTGAGATGGCCACAGGCAGACGACGGCCACAGGCAGATGACAGCGGGAGGTGCGGGCCGTCCAGGGGACCGGGGGTGCGGTCAGGCCGGAGGAGATGGCGGCAAGGACGGGATCCCGGGGCAGGACCCGTCTCAGACTTCCGATGCCGCGGGACCCGACGGCCGGTGAGCGGGTGTCTCAGGCCAGTGGGTCCTCGGGTGACCGAGACTCACCCTGGCTTACCTGCGGTGGGGAGACCGGCTCAGAGGCAAGTGTCGTCACAAGTTCTCCCTGTCTCTCTCTCATGGGCGGTTCAGAGATTCCACTTGTTAAGCGAGCGTCCCCTCGGGCAGCAGAGATCTTATTTTCCTGGGGTTGTCTCCGCCGCGTCCTGACGCCGGTGTGTGCTTGGACTGATGTTCTGCAGCTCACGGTGCGGATGTCACTCCGGGAGCACAGCTCTCCGCGCCTGGCCTCCTCCCCGCGACCCCAAAGTCCCCGCCTTCGCCCTTGGCCACCGGCTCACGGCCACTCAAACCATCTTTGCGAGTAAAAATGCCTCTCACATGGGCTTCCCTGGTGGCGCAGTGGTTGGGAGTCCTCCTGCTGATGCAGGGGACACGGGTTCGTGCCCCGGTCCGGGAAGATCCCACATGCCGCGGAGCGGCTGGGCCTGTGAGCCATGGCCGCTGAGCCTGCGCTCTGCAACGGGAGAGGCCACAACAGTGAGAGGCCCGCGGACCCCACCCCACCCCCAAAAAATGCCTCTCACAGGATCTACTGAACTTGGGGGCAGCCTGAGGAGCGGACGGCTGGTCACACATGCTTCCCCTCCTGACGCTGGGGGCCATCACCCTGTCGCCCCTGCCTGGTCCCGCGCCTCCCCCCGCGCTTGCGGGCTGGTCCTGGATTCTCCATACTGACCCCTCCTCCCCAGCCCGGCCTGGGGCCTGGGTAGAGCCCTGCTCTCTCTCAGCTGGGCGACCGCAGGACCTCTCGGGCCACCTCAGCTCCCTCCGGTCCAGCCCCCGCCAGGAGTTGCAGTCGCCATCCGCCCCAAGCACACACGGGACCGGCCCCTCCCCGCGCCAGCCCCAGCTCTGGCCCTGGCCTCCAGCCACTCTCCCTGCCTCATGGGGATTCTTCTCCCCTTTGGGGGTCCCTGCGCTGTCTCCCACCCTCTGTTACTCTCTACCTGGAACCTCCCCCCACGCCCAGCTGGCAGGGTCTCCCCAGCCGCTAATGCAGTTGAGGGGGGCTCCAGCCCCGCCCGAGGGGGAGGGGACGCTGATCCAGGGCTGCGGGTGGGGTCGTGTTAACTCCTTCCGACTCTTAGGCCCCAGCTCACGGGAGAGCTCCCCGCAGTAACTTGAGAAAAGAACAGGTTAGAGTCCTCGTGGAGAACAGAGGCATCAGGAGAACTGTGGCCGAAAATAAAATAACTTACGTGTGCAGATACAGAAGAACTCCGGAGACCAAGTTCAGGCGCTGCAGCGGGGAGAGGGACAGGCAGAGCTGAGGGTGAGGGAGGAGCGGGGAGGCGGAGAACAGATCCAGTCTCCCGGAGGCCCTGATCCCCTCATTTCAGAGCTGCGCAAATCTGGAACTTAAAAAAGGTCTTTTTTTTCTTAAATGAGCAGATGTTTCCAGTAGCTGAGACTTGGGAGAAAGAAAATGACGCTCGGCCACCCTCCCTTCCCTGGTTTATAAGGACGTTTCCAGGCTGGGGTCGTGCCATCAGCATCGGGCAGTGACGACAGGGTCTGATTTCTCAGTGGAGCTAAACCAGAGCTCAAATGGGGAAAAGAGAAAAAGAAAGAGCCTGTTTGGGCAGGGAGAATAGCACCCCCGCACACAGTCAGTAACTTCACCAAACAGTAAAGCCAACAGCAAAATCTGCACTTCACAATAGTGAAGGATCCCCTCAAATTCTGAAAGCACCGAGAAACGAAAAGCCAAATCAAACCCTTCCGATGAAAAGTATTAGAACATCAGACTAAGAATTATTACTGGAATCCTACGAGCTGCAATTCCTAATCAGCAAGTTTCACTGAAAGTTCCTGGAGAGGGATGAAGCCTTTCCTCACGGAGGGTCCCATGGCTCGGGGACGCATGGAAGGTGCTCGATGAAGATGTGTTGTGAGCGACTGCGAGCTGGGCATCTGTTTCCTTTTGCTCCTTCTGTGTGAGCAGCAGAGCCCCGTACACAGCCGAAAGCAGTATTTCTCCTCCTCCTTTGCATCTAGGGGCAGCCTTTGGCAAGCAGGCACAATGTCCTGGGTGAATTGGGGAGAGCTGCTTAAAAGGATGAGAGGGACAAGGACAAGGGGCAGCTGGTGCTCGCTTTGTGCTCCATCCCTTCCCTGTCTGACTGCCTGGAATGTTGGACATAATAGCTGGAGCTCCAGCCACCAGCTTGTGCCATGAGGTTGCCATTAGACAGGAAATCAAGCACCAAGAAGTACGGGCGACGAGAGGACAGACAGAGACAGGGAAACTCAAACACGGAGAGCTGTCATAACAGCCCATAGTGCCTTCTGATGGCCTTCCTCAATGTGTGTGGGCAAAATACTGTGTATTGTTTTTAAACCACTGCTCTTTCCAGCCCCTGTCTCTTGCAGTGGACATAATATACAGCTGATTGCATATTGTCAGGTGATCAGGCAGGACTACTTCAGTGAATGAATCCATACACTTACCAAGTGTCTAGCACAGTACGTGAAGCAACATAAATGGATAAATAAATGATGAGTCACAAAGCCTGATTCACTTACAAGGTAAGACTCCTTGATATCTCCAACAACAAGCTAGGTAATTAAGCCGATCAAAGTTATAAGTGAGAAACTGTGGCTTCGTTTTAGAATAGGTGATTACATGTTATTAACCACTGAAAGAATTGTTGCACCTTTAGAGAGAAACCTTAGGAGAAAGCCACACTCTGGACTTCCTGAAAGACGGCAGATGAACTGCTAGGATTTCTGCACAGTAATTCATATTGTGTTCAGTATAGTATCCTCACTATGTAAGGAGAGACATGCATCACTTTCTGAGGAGAAGACAATGAATCTTTCATGATGCCAGCCAGACGAGGAATCTGTCTGAGCCCCTACGTGGGAGCTGCTCGGCTGGGTCCCGGAGGCACGCCAGGGCTGGCTTGTGAACAGCTCTGTTTCTGAGTAAGTACCTCATGGCCACAGTCAATCTCTCATGCAATGCAAAACGGCTCTCTTTGTTCTGTAAATTTCTCATTTTTTTTTTTCTGTGCTTTTTAAAACAGGAAAATGACAAGTAGGAACCCGGAGAAAAAAACAGCTGAGCTCTCACTGTAAATCACAACCACCGATGACAAAATAGGACTAAATGCCTTGTAAATCAAAAAAGGAAAAGAAAAAAAATGGATACAGATGCAGAAAATTGCCCTAAATCAAAAATGACACTTACAATATTCTATGTCAGCTTGTTGAAGAAATCACCTGGGGACAGAAGGAGGATGCCCCGTGGTTGCTGACATGAGCCACTGCCCAGATGTCCTCAAGTTTAGGATGCTGCCCAGACGGGGTAGGCACGGGAGTCACAGGGATCTGCTTGTAGATTCTCAGGACTTAACCAAAGGATGATTGTGTTTGCATCCAGGGAGAGAACCCTGGTCTGGGGTTCGAGACAAAGACCAGCAGTGCATCCTCGGGCATCTTCTGCATGCTGGACAATTTGAATACATCATCTATTAACAGTAATTTAAATGAAAATTGTTTTTTAAAGTATTTGATACCACTTGTAGTAGATCAAACAGCACCGCCCCCAAGGTTATATATGTCTCCTCAAAACCTGAGAAGGGGACCTTATTGGAAATAGGGTCTTTGCACGTGTGATTAAGTTAAGGATGTTGAGACGAGACCGTCCTGGATTAGGGTGGGAGGACGCATTTCTCTCGCTTGAAGCCACCAAGCCTGATTAATTTGCTACAGCAGCTCCGGGGAAATAACACGCCTGCTTTATCCCCCCTAAATCGCCTTGGCCGCTAGTGAAGAAAATCACTTGAAAAACAATGAATGAAATAAGTTAATGTCTTGTTTACTTTCCATCTTAAATTTGTGCCCATTTGGGAACAAGGGAGGGCGCTTTGTAAAGCTGGTCGGCACACAGGCACAGGAATAAAATGCGATTTGATTCCTGCGCTCCCGGCCACTGCGGAGAACAGCCACAGAGAGCTGCTGTATCAGAGGAGGGCTTCTACTCTTAAAACACAGTCCCCATGTCTTTTTCTCATTCTTCCTGGAGAATAACTTATTTTATCACGATGAGGAAACTGACCCGATGAGCTCTTAAGGCTCTACGTTTTAAGTTCAGGGAAAGACCATCTCGCTTCAAGATTTAAATTTTGCAACTGACACCAAAAGTCCAACACAGGAAGGAAGGATGGGTTCCTCCTTCTCCTTGGGAGGACTGGAGGACGATTTCAGAGCTGCGCACCTGTTGTGTGATTTGGTTCAAAAATACGTACGTGTTTAGTCGGGCAGAGAGACAAGCGCGTACGGGGGGAGGCAGAAACCATGGCAGTTTCCTCTAACCTTTGACTCTTTGACTGTTTGTGCGACTAAGTGCACACAGGTCTTTAGAGAGAAATGAAAACCCCAGGCCCTCCGACTGCTGCTTGCTCAGCTGACTGACCGTCACAGCCACT